>NC_090265.1:1269141174-1269462136 GCF_040414725.1 Anabrus simplex
TTTCGCACGGTCAGTGAAGTTGTGCAACATTTTAATTTGTGGTGCAGTGCTACGCTTGTACCACATAAGTGGTGAAATACGGTGTAAATTGTTAGTTTGAGTATGTTAATTACTCATATGCTACAGATTGTGAAGAGTTCATCCATTTGCGATATTCCGTACTATGTTGTAATCACCGAAGTGAGTGAAGCAGGAATAATCTACCTACAGTGAGCTGTGTGGCATCTCAGCAACTTTTATGTATGTGTTAATAAATGTGTGCGTGAAGTAATTAAAGTACAGTTGATCAAATAAAGTGAAGTACCGTGAAAACGTAATCAAGGTGACGACTATAGAGTTGAAAGGAGAATTTAATAAGAAAAATATAGGTTTACCTATAATAACAATAATAATAATAATAATAATAATAATAATAATAAATAGGCAACGTCTGCCGAATATATAAACGTAATGAGTCAGTTGTCTTACATGTAGGGGTGTTGTAAACTAGGCAAAATTCAGATCCTTAACATCAAGTTACAGTGCTAGTGTGTACGCGATACTTCAATAACATTTGAGTGTTAATAACTGTATATACAAATGAGAGGATCAGAGTAACGAAACATCGGAACCTTGTCGTTACCGGGTTGGCATACTTAAGTACGTGAGTGCTTCTACCCGTATGCGATTGTAGTGCGTATCACATAATTAACGCAACTATGATGACATTGTTTCCTTATTGCATATGTGAACGGGTGATCGTCGATCTTGAGGGGAGAATCTACGAGTTGACTAATTATTCTTCGTCCTAGGGCATCAGGTGCTTTCAAGACCATCCAACCCCCGGTCAAAATCTACAACTTGGAGGGCTTCATCATAGAGACGAACCCAAGACTCCACATCATCGAAACGTCAAGATGACAGTTTAAGTTCATATGGTTGTGCCCATCCCGAAGAAGAATGATCACAATAGATAAGTATATTTCAGAAATTCTTGTGTTTGAAAGTCGTTTCCCACCTGTAAATAAGTAAATTTTGCTTGTTAATTAGGTAAAATGTAAATGATGATCACAAGCTATCTCAAATGGATTATAGTTTCTTAGTTTAATATAGTAAGGTATTTCTTTACTGGTATGGAAACCAGCATTTTGTTTAACCCCTGGGAAGATTAATTCATGATAATTAAACGATGTTAGTATTTATTTTTTGTGTGGAGTATTTTAATGAATGGGAGTAGTGTTCAAATAATTTCAATTATTATCATGAGATGAGACATTATGTTTCCTCAGAAAGTTCTTGGACTACTTTATACTTCACACGTAAGACAGGGTATTTTAGAAGTTAAAGACACAATTTCGTGTGCAAATATGATTTTGAGAACGCGCATATAATATGTAAATTTTGAAAATGTCCCGAAGAATAGATCCTTCTGTAAATATGTGTGTGTGTTTGGAATGTCGAAATGAGAACGATGGTCTGATAATACGTCGCCATTTGACAGTTTGAAGCGAAATGGAAATGTCAATGTTCAGAGATAATTTATGTAAAGTGTGAGCAATTATGCCACACTAATGACGATGAAATGAGGTCCAATAAAACGATATGAGAATAAAATATATAAGAGTTGTACTATGGGAGACTGCATTAAGCCGATTTTAATGTCGAGGTGGGTGAGGGAAGAGAGATATCCTTCCTTAGATGAGTTGAAAATTGACAGTACTGATTACCGTGATGTTTAGTGAAAGTGCCAAATACGGTCGGGTGTCTGAGGAGAAAGAACGGACCGCAAGACTTCACAACTCTTGGGGAGTTGACTGACTGTTCATTTCTGGTAAAATACGACATAACACTCAAGCGAAAAATAATGAATTGTCATCGTTGTAAAAGAATCAACATATTAAGAGACGGAATTATTCCTCCCAACTTTTCTTTCATTTATTTGATTCGATTTAGGGATTTAAAACATTCATCCCGTAGTAAGAAGACCACGGGTTTGACCCCATCTGAGGGCGATGAATACCATCACCGTCATTTTGATTATGGAAGGAACACACCTTCCATATACCTGTGTATATATGACTAGCTGTAGTACCCGGCGTTGCCCGGATAGTTTCTGAATATTTCCCTTTAAGATTTGCACTACCAGTTAGTCATGTGTGAAGTGAATTTTATAGAATTAATGTTTGACTTGCAGATTGATATGTTACGATCTATAATGTAGTTTAAGAATTATTTAGATGTGTTTGATTTCCAGTTTTAGATTATTTAATTTTCGAGTAAAACTTCGTCTTTATGGAAGCTCGAATCGACTGGTAAGTATTTGATCCTGTGAAAAATTAATAAGTGATAACTATATGTATTTAGCCGTTGCAATCAGTTAACGTCTTGCCCTTCATGTCTAGAACTGTCGCCTCAGCCTGGACCCGATTCTTTTATGGAGAAAAACCAACCAACACCCGGTGCAAAAACAAAATACAGCACTTTGATGAGAGTATGTCTAACTTCAGCTACGTAAATTCATCTCTAAAACAAGTGTACATTCATAAATCTGACACAAACCTCGCGGAGTAGCAATTAATGAAACGAACGAAAGTACTTCCTGCTAAAAGGTGCCTAGCCAATTCCAAGTATGCAAGCAGGAACTAATATTTTTAAATGAGGCATTTTACTTTAATCTTGTCAATTGCTTGTTAACTGCATCACAGATCTTTCCGTATATCTCCCCTGAACTCGTATTGCTATTCATTTATTCTACTAATTAATTTTATTTTAAATTTATTTTTCTGTTCTTTACAGGACTAAGTACCCCTCCATTAGTTGACTTGGACGGAAGTTATTTTGTTTCAATTTCCCATAGGACTTATGAGGTAAAACTCTGGATTACACAATAATCGACCTTTTCCTCTGCCGACCCCTACGGGATTATATTTGGGGGAACCAGGGAATCACGTCCTTCGTAGCACTTCCCTTCCTTTTTCCATACCTTCTCTTTTTTCCCTCTGGTTATTGTTAAGACAGCATCGTTGCTCAGCTGTACATTCTCTTGAATCAATAACCACAACCAACTTTCTCGGTAGATCAAACGTTCACAGCGAGCTGTAATATGAACAGGGGCATTTGTCCGTTAACCACAATACAGAAAGGCATGTTATATACAAGACAACGTAATAATTATTCGAATAGTATAGCATTCCGGCAACGATGCGGTCTATGCAGTGCTAATTAAACAGTTAGGTCACGAAATGTGTAATATCGTAAAGTTTCTCTTCATTCAATGAACGTTGCAATGCCTTTGAGACTAATATTATTTCTGGCTCTCTCCCTACAAATTTCTGAATACTGAGAGAATCATAAGTCATAGCAATACGAAATATTACAATTCTTATTGAGGGGTAAGTTTGGAACAGGGTATTATAATTTAATGAATATTCCAGTTTCATGTCCGCATTTTGAACGGAATAAAATTTCATGATCTCGTTTACAGTACATAATGAAGCACACAACTCAATTGTGTAGAACAACCAACGTGAAATCGGGAGATTCTGGGCTCGAATCCATCTGGTGTCTGGTTGACCATTTTTGTTCTGTACTCAACCTCTCTTCAATACGTACTGAATACGCCCTAGTAAGTTAAAAATTTATCTCGAGTGCCATAAATTAATTCCACCTACTTGGAATACAGTATCAACAAATACTGAAATGATACGTAAATTTACGCTCTTTAGGGTTTCCCAATCGTGAAATTACCAGTGTTTCACTCGATTGTGGCAACGGGATCATCAGTTGGAATGCCACACTTTTCTAAGAGCCTGGTGACTACTGCGCTGCTGAGATACCACTGCAATTCTCATTTGAAGCTCAAGCACTGACAGTGCACTAGATGAGGGAGATGTCCGGCGCCTTGGCTAAATGGTTAGCGTGCTGACCTTTGGTCACAGAGGTCCCGGGTTCGATTCCCGGCAGGGTTGGTAATTTTAACCATAATTGGTTAATTTCGCTGGCACGGGGGCTGGGTGTATGTGTCGTCTTCATCATCATTTTATCCTCATCACGACGCGTAGGTCACCTACGGGTGTCAATTCAAAACACCTGCACCTGGCGAGCCGAACTTCTCCTCGGACACTCCCGGCACTAAAAGCCATACGCCATTTCATTTCAGAGGAGGGAGATGTGAGGCGTGTGGTTTGCCAACTGATTTGCATGATGTTACACTGCCAGGAAACGCTGGTAATTTTACCACTGAAAAATCGCGAAGTGTTTGAAAGCTGTCAGGTCTTGCTGATACTATGTTCCTTATCGGTGAAATTAATTTAACCTTCTCGATTAATATCTTAATCTCTGGTGTAATAATCAAAGGAAGTATAGCAAGAGGAGGAAAGTGTCCTAACTTTTGCACCGTCAATACTTGTCCTTCAAACGAGGCTTGCAATGATATCTCGCAGGTACACTAGCCACAGAACTCTTGGGGGGAGGTGCAGCAGTTCAACTGATGATCCCAACAGACGTGGGTTAAATGCTGGATCACAACTTCCATTGACGGCAAAAAATGGCGAAAAATTGAAATAGTTCACAAACCTATTTCCTCTTCTCTTCTTATTCTTATCCTTCGTCGTAGCAGAGGTAAATGTGTAAAGTTACGTTTAACGGTATTTTGGATTTCCCGCCTGATGAAACGCAAATGCGACGCGCACCAAAACAAGAGTCAGTCACTTGTTCTATGTTCTTTGCATTTGACCTGTTGGCCATGTAACAGATACACCATGGATGAAGCAGGCTATCGTTCGGAAATATATAAGGAAAAATACATTAGAACATTTTTAGTCTCACGCTCAGGTTATTCCGTGCTGTAACGTCCATATGATGATGGTATCTCTTCAATCCTGGCGATATTTCGCAACGGTTTCCACTTCGTTCTAAGATAGACCAACAAGTCTGAACTCGTTGCTGAGCGTCGCCGGGTTCTGGTCCATCTGACTCGTGGAGGGACTCACACATAGCAAAGAAGCTGTATGCAATTTTGGTGGGCACGTGGAACATCACCAGTGAACTGAAGTCGCCAGTGATCAATGACGTCATGGAAGCTAGGCATGCCACTGCACCGCAGAAATTCTTCATTAGTGGCTTCGTCGGTGTATTGTATCTTCGTAATCTGTCACAAGCAAAGATGATGGAAGTCATTAATGGTCTCTTTCACGACAGTTTAATCATAATGTAAACACCTTTGTGATGATACTTAACGAACAAATTTCTCTTGCATAGATGGCGGCTCAATTGAATGCTAAGTGAAACACAAGTTTTATTCCAATGAAATACAGCTGCAACCTTACGATTGCATAATACCAGAGACAGTTATTTAATGTTAAAATAGAAGAGTGCAATTGGAGAGTTGGGTTTGTTTTTTAAGGGTACCGTTTGCGAGAGTTGGATCACTTGAAATGATTAAATGAGGATGTACTGTAATAAAATGAGTCACACTTCGCAACAGACGTGCTGCGAGAAATAACTCAGAGGTCATATGAGGACTCTGTATATGAGGATCTGAACACTTGAAACAATTAAAATTAAGAATTCGAGTCCTAGTTGGAATAACTACTTTTTACAAGGGCTGGGGGTGGGAAGGACGCGCCCGTGGACTTAATTAAAGTACAGTCCAAGCATTTGATAGGTGAAAAATGGGAAAGCTCGGTAGGCATCTTTAGGGCTGCCGACAATAGGGTTCGATCTGCGATCTTTAGAGTTCTGATGATGGTGTCCAATGGCATATGCGTTTAGTGTCGGGAGTGTCCGAGGACAAGTTCGTCTCGCCAGATGCAGGTATTTTGATTTGACTCCCGTAGGTGACCTGCGCGTCGTGATGAGGATGAAATGATGATGAAGACGGCACATACACCCATCTCCCGTACCAGCAAAATTAACCAATTGAAGTTAAAATTCCGGACCCTATCGTGAATCGAACCCAGGACTCCTGTGGCCAAAGGCCAGCACGCTAACCATTTAGCCATGGAGCCGGACTTTGATGATGGTGAAGCTTGTTTTTTAATGGTGCCTAACATCTAAGATCATAGGTCCCTCTCTAGAGATTAAGCTGACAGCAACGTGACCCAAGCCGCGCTACCACTGCCTTGGTTTGAAATTACTATTTAGTGCAGACGGTTCGGTGCCGTCTAATTCCATTCTATATATACATTTCTATTGCGATATTTGACATGGTAGTCATTACTTTTTAAAGGAGAATTACAATCCTGAGGCAATTCTGGTGATGTAGGTTGAACCATCACTGTTAATGACCATGAAGATGGTATTTCATGGTTTCCCATTTCATCACCGGTTAAATACTTGGCAAACCAAAGCCATATCCGTACAAGCCATAAAGATCCTAAGAGATTTGATGTTAAAGTCTACCACTTTCCGTAACCTCGGTACGAAATGCGATAGAGTGGCTGGCCCTAGGCCCGGCCACCTTTGATTCCAGGAATTAACTTCTTACCCACTTTCGATCGAGGATAAGTTGACCTAAGATCCATATCCCGTTCCAGAAGTGGAAATCATGTTTCTTAAATTTTCAATTAATTGACGGGGAATCGAACCCACATCCTTCCGGGTGAACCTAACGTTCCATTACCGCAAAGGCTGTAAACAATGCCGTTGTTAACTATACACCATGTTCTGTTTTCGTTTTCTTGGCTTATGTTCACTGACAGCTTCCTGGTTTGTGATTAGTGTTAGTTCACCAACCCAGTTTTCAGTCAAAAGAAAAATGTCTTCCACAAACGGAGGTTGTACCCAGTTGTGTCACGCTTTATCTTTCAGCCACTTAGCGTCGCTCTAACACCACACCGTGAAGTGGTCGTGGCACTATTTAAGGTACAGTTCTGGCATTTGCCTCGCCCAGGTTTGAGACAGAGGGATTAGATGCAGAAGGCAGTCGTTGCGGCCCGGGTTAAGGAACTGTTCCAGCATTTTCCTGGTGAGAAATGAGAAAACTTCTTTAAAAAAATGTTTTTAGGTTTCCACACGAGTGGATAGGTTCAAAGGTGGCAGAGTGAGTTCTCTTTCGACTGCAGCAATGGCAGGAAGAGGACAGGAGGGAGGTTTACAGACGTTCCCCTGCTGTTTCGAAAAACAGCATCCCTGTATGCCACTGATTTTCTTTCTACATGCTCATTCTTCTTACTGTCTATTGTTTGGAACCTTACACTAATCATGCCCATGTAGTTCTCTCGAATTTCCTCATTCTGGTGATTTTCTACCCTTATTCGTTTGCAAATTCTGGGGTTCTGAATTAATTAAAGCAACGGCCTCTTTTGTCAGAAGAGAACAAGTATTGACCAAGTGAGGTGAGATCGGATAAGAAGCAAAAGTAAGTGAACTCATTTTTCTGTGTTATCTCAGGTTGATATCCCTTGGTGGCTCATCTTGAATTCGCCCTTTACGACAGGCACGCGATACAGTGTATGTGTTAGAACATGTGGTACAAGTTGTAACTGGATACAAACATTTCTCACATTAATCAGTTCTGAAAATGTAATTTGTCATCTTTAGACCAGGAAAATGCTGAGCTGTACTTTAATCAACATCGCAGGCAACTAGTTTTCATATTCCTCCCTTTTAAAGTCCAGCGTTTGTGAAAATCTGGCAGTACTAACGTAAAAATAAATTACTGGTACCAATTATTTTTTACATATAAAGAGAATCTAATGATTGAGAAAAAGGCAAAGTACTAAATTGATTATTGAATGGCCATCACATCTCTTTATGAACTAAGTGCTCCCAAATATTCCATTTGATCCAGTATTGTGGTTGTGCATCTCTCACCTTCGAAGTCATAAACACTGATTTTCATCGAGGATGATCGATTTCAAATACGCAGAAACATGTCATGGGGGATAGGATTACTCACCAGATGTTAGTTCTGAACGTTACATTTTCTGTTGTGTAATAATTGATCCAGAATCATTAGCTCCAAATATTTGCAATTGGGTAAAGTGTGTAGTAGGTAGAGTCATACAGATCCGTACTAGTTATAAAGTCGAGGGTTTAGGTTTTTGTTAATTCCCTTCAACTCGAAATAGTTACTACCTGTGCGTTCACCAAATCGGATCGACGAGAGGGACTTCAGTAGGGATTGACTTCATCTGAACAAGCGAGGAATGGCGAGACTAGGTGAACTCTTTTCGAGGATTAGCGAGTCCTTTTCCGCCCAAACGGATGACGGCGCAAAACGGGCAGCCGAATGACGATCCACGACGGAAGCAGATTCGATGCAGCTAAAACGACATCGGCGCCACCAACAGGACATTGTGAGAGGGAGTGATACCGGATCGGGTAAGTTTTCTTAGATTGTTGCAGGTAACTGCCGAAGTATTTGTAATGAAAACGCAAAATTTGAAACCTTAGTTGATGCTAGTGACCCTTATATAATTGTAGGAACGGAAAATTGGTTATCAGAAAATACATATCATTCAAAAATATTCAGGTCAATATTTCCAACGTTTAGAGGGGATAGAGGGTCTGAAGGAGGGGAAATTTCCATTTGTGTTAGGTCAGAGCTAAGCAGTACGTTAAAATGTGTTCTCGATGACTGCAAAATAATTGGGGAGGTGGTAAATAATGCATCCAATAAATAAAATATAGTCATTATTGGAGCTTACCGCCCTCCGAAGTCAAGGTTTAAACATGATCACTCGTCTTTCAAAATTGACATGTATAAATATAAGCTACGTGAAAAGAACTATAATTGCAGGGGATTTAAATCTACCGTCAGTGACCTGGGCTGGGTCAACTACGGGGTGCCTATCACAGGAAGCTGTTAACTTATTAGTGTGAAATAATTGCTTTTCCAAAGTCGTTACAAAGAACACACGTAAATGAGCACTTTGAGACGTTTTGTAGTCAGACCGGATTATATAGTTATATCGGGGCTGACGAGAAAGACAGGCAGCGGCACGGACGTCATACACTGAATGTCACGTGACTTGGCCGGTCTTACTGTAGAGAATGCATCCCCAGGCTCACGCGAGGGACTATCGTAGCGTGGTAAATAATACACATTTTAGCGTATTTCAACCTACTAAAATAACACTACTGAACTACAGATCAAATGAAACAGAGTGTCTCTTATTATCCTTGGTTGGACAAACACTAAAAATCTTACCCAGGTACATATATGCAGACTCAATAATGTTAATGGTTAATGTACAAGTAATCCTATATTCGCAATAACATTCATGTACGAAATATCTTACTGAATCCAGGGTGAAAGTAGGCCTATTGTAAGCTATTTACAAGCCTTACATTTGTTCCACTCCGTGCCTGGCTTCAGCATCATATCTAATACGTAAATTTTGTTACCTTCGTGGAAGTTACCTTGGAACCACCCTATTCAATTGGAAATTCTTACTAGCCTTGGTTGACAAAATCTAAAAAGCTTACTGCAGTAAAGAGATGCACACGCAGATAAGTCAAATGTTGCTCATGAAAGTGGTTAATGTACAATTAAGTCTATATTTACAACAACATTCATGTAAGGAATATCTTATTGAATCCAAGATGAAAGGTAGGCGTATTGTAAGCTATTTACAAATCTTATATTTGTTCCACTCCATACCTGGCTTGAGCATCACATTTAATACTTAAATTTTGCAACCTTCCTGGAAGTTATCTAGGCCTATTGTGAGCTATTTACAAGTCTTACATTTGTTCCACTCCATACCTTGGTTCAGCATCAGTTCTAATATTTAAATTTTGCTACCTTCCTGGAAGTTGTCTTGAACCCACACTATTCAATTAGAAATTAAATGAAATGGAGTGTATCTTACTAGCATTGGTTGACAAAATCAAAACATCTTACTGCAGTAAAGAGAAGCAAACTCAGATAAGTCAAATGTTGCTAATGAAAGTGATTAATGTACAATTAAGCCTATATTTACAATAGCATTCATGTAAGGAATATCATATTGAAACCAAGGTGACAGGTAGGCCTATTGTAAGCTATTTACAGGTCTTGAATTTGTTCCACTCCACACCTGGCTACAACATCACATCTAATACTTAAATTTTGTTACCTTCCTGGAAGTTGTCTTGGAACCACCCTATTCAATTATAAATTAAATGAAATGGAGTGTACCATACTAGCCTTGGTTGACAAAATCTAAAAATATTACAGGAATAAAGAGATGCACAC
The DNA here is from genome assembly GCF_040414725.1 of Anabrus simplex. Taxonomy (NCBI): domain Eukaryota; kingdom Metazoa; phylum Arthropoda; class Insecta; order Orthoptera; family Tettigoniidae; genus Anabrus; species Anabrus simplex. The sequence goes on from NC_090265.1 coordinate 1,269,151,337, forward strand.
TCAGATAAGTCAAATTTTGCTAATGAATGTGGTTAATGTACAATTAATCCTATATTTACAATAACATTAACGTAGGGAATATCTTATTGAATCCGGGATCAAAAGTAGGCCTATTGTAATCTATTTACAATCTGGTTTCAGCATCATATCTAATACTTAAATTTTCATTTTCATATGTCTGTAATTAAATAGGATATGGATGTATTACCTCTAAATCCTCAGCACTGGGGTTGTAATTTATCCAACTCGTGTATTGCAGCCCAACATTGCTGAATGATGTGAACAACGTTGAGGTTATATACATATTTTTGTAAATTAATACTTACTTACACTTCCGCACACAACACTATGAATGTAAGTAACTGTTGCACAACACCAACATTTTAACATAAACACAAAATCTCCGTTATATGCTTCCGTAATCCACAATAAATTAGCAATAACACCGCAAGAACACATGTAATAACCGGCTTCACTCTACCATTGCTGGGACTGGACTTGTCACGTGACTTTAACGGGCCATGGCCTGTATTTTTCGTAAGCCACGTAGTTATACCTTGTGACGCAATTCAGGGGATTGATGACCACAGTGCAGTGGTACTCGATCTTTCTTGGGAAACTTGTAATACGATGAATGTTGGAATTTCTAAGGCTATTTGGTGCTATGCGAGGGGTGACTCCGTAGGTTTTCAAAACTATCTGGGGTTGTGCTATACTAATGGTTAAAGGAGGGCAAAGGAAAGGACTACACTTGGGAGAACTTCAAAACCATTTTAAATACTGGACTGAATAAATTCGTTCCGTAAAGAATAATTAGGGAAAATTCAGATCCGCCGTACTACACCGCGACTATTATAAAGCTTTAACGTAAGACTAGGAGAGCGTTCAACAGAAGATATAATAACGATGCGTGCAAAGCGGAGTATAGACGTTTGGTGAAGCTTTTGCTAACAGAAAATAAAATGGCTGAAGAGAAATATCTTCGCAATATCCTAAACGAAAATCGGAATTTCTGGAAGCTTTTTTAAAAATATATACGAAGATTGAAGGGAGAGAACAAGTCAGTTCCTTCTCTTTGTATAGGAGGCGATTTATTGGCGACAACAAATATCGACAAAGCGGAAGCATTAAATAAGCACTACGGAAAGGTTTTTAATCCGGCGGCACAGCTATTCAGGGATAATTTTCCGAAAACTAATAATGATTTCCAAATTAAAGCTTCATTGTTGCGTAAAGGTCTTTCTAAACTCAGAAGAAGTAAATACTATTTCCGGAGATGCACATAAGCTCTGGGGTGCAGCGATCCTACCATATTTAATACGAATCTTTAATATATCACTGAATATTACGAAGGTTCCAGAAGATTGGAAATCGGCCATTGTACCTAGGGTATACCTTATTCACAAAGGGGGTGACAAGAGTGACTTTAATAACCACAGACTGTAAGTTTGACGTCAATCGTATGAAAACAAACGGAGCAATAAATAGTAGATTATTTTAGGTTAAAATGGGACTCTTCTGGATTGATATTTAAGGGGCAGCATGGTTTTAGGGAAGGCTTCTCCTGCGGAAGTCAGCTCTGTTCCGTACGCCAAAATATATCGGATAAGCTCGACATTGGGTCAAGGAGTGACGCAATAGTATTGATTTTGCTAAGGCATTCGATCTTGTGCCACAAGGCATCCTCCTTAACCAGTTAGCGCATACAGGCATTGACATCAGAGTTATGAAATGGATACGAGAACTCCTCAATGGAATAACCGAGAGGGTGTGCGTGGGAGAAACGCTATCTTCTATATATATAAAAGCAAGTCGGGCTGGAGCGATGTATATATAAATATTTAAAAATGAAAAAAGACGTGAATTAATGAGGTACTTCCAGAAATCTCAGAAATTTGATACTTGGTACGAGGGAAACTGATGACCCCAGGATCCCTAGAAAAATCGGAAAATCTCAAAATTCCCTCAAGGGGGCACGCTGGGGGGGCTCAAATTTTAGGCTCAGTATAAGAACACAGTCGTATAGTATATCCAAAACGATAACCTGTAGGTTTCGTGGGCTTAAGAATTTTCGGGAATTTCCTCATTTTTATCCCCCATCCCCCCAAATCAAGATGGCGGCACAACCTGCGAGACGAGGTAGACAATTGAAATTTGGTGAAATTATAGCTTTTGGTCCCTAACCGACGGGAAAATTCCAAGATGTTCAAATTTTTCACTTTTTACCCCCAAAGATATCGAAATATGGAGGCAATTTTAATAACTGTGCAGACATTCCTTTTGAGCTATTTTTTGGCTAAACGGTAAGTCGTATCACAAAACGGATGGCACAATGTCGCTTCAATTCGGAGTGATCTACAACTTTGGTCCTGTGACATTTTGTCGTATCTCTCTCCCTTATACGTTAAATTCGGCCGTATTTCTGGATTGTTAGTAAATTTGGTGATTTTTACAAGTATATTTTATTGTTTGACACACTTATAACAATGATAGGATCATCACGTTGTGTGCGCACATTGGCACGATTAAGGGACATATGTGTACCAAATTTCATGATTCTAGCTTATACTTAAGTAGGCAAAATGTAATGTAAAATGTTAAAAATGCACCCAAATTTCACCCTATTCAAAATTTGAACTCAATTTACCCCCTTAATATGGGAGATACGAGGAAATGGTTTAGAAACAAACATGTAGAGCGGTAAATGAGGCGTCTGATGGCGCAAACCGTTTCTTAATATCATAAACCGTTTAGGAGATATGAATCTCGAAGTGGAAGTCTGCACTTTTCAACGTGCTCATGCTTATCCGTCATCTATATATATAAAAGCAAGTCGGGCTGGAGCGATGTATATATAAATATTTAAAAATGAAAAAAGACGTGAATTAATGAGGCACTTCCAGAAATCTCAGAAATTTGATACTTGGTACGAGGGAAACTGATGACCCCAGGATCCCTAGAAAAATCGGAAAATCTCAAAATTCCCTCAAGGGGGCACGCTGGGGGGGCTCAAATTTTGGGCTCAGTATAACAACACAGTCGTATAGTATATCCAAAACGATAACCTATAGGTTTCGTGGGCCTAAAAATTTTCGGGAATTTCCTCATTTTTATCCCCCATCCCCCCAAATCAAGATGGCGGCACAACCTGCGAGACGAGGTAGACAATTGAAATTTGGTGAAATTATAGCTTTTGGTCCCTAACCGACGGGAAAATTCCAAGATGTTCAAATTTTTCACTTTTTACCCCCAAAGATATCGAAATATGGAGGCAATTTTAATAACTGTGCAGACATTCCTTTTGAGCTATTTTTTGGCTAAACGGTAAGTCGTATCACAAAACGGATGGCACAATGTCCCTTCAATTCGGAGTGATCTACAACTTTGGTCCTGTGACATTTTGTCGTATCTCTCTCCCTTATACGTTAAATTCGGCCGTATTTCTGGATTGTTAGTAAATTTGGTGATTTTTACAAGTATATTTTATTGTTTGACACACTTATAACAATGATAGGATCATCACGTTGTGTGCGCACATTGGCACGATTAAGGGACATATGTGTACCAAATTTCATGATTCTAGCTTATACTTAAGTAGGCAAAATGTAATGTAAAATGTTAAAAATGCACCCAAATTTCACCCTATTCAAAATTTGAACTCAATTTACCCCCTTAATATGGGAGATACGAGGAAATGGTTTAGAAACAAACATGTAGAGCGGTAAATGAGGCGTCTGATGGCGCAAACCGTTTCTTAATATCATAAACCGTTTAGGAGATATGAATCTCGAAGTGGAAGTCTGCACTTTTCAACGTGCTCATGCTTATCCGTCATCTATATATATAAAAGCAAGTCGGGCTGGAGCGATGTATATATAAATATTTAAAAATGAAAAAAGACGTGAATTAATGAGGCACTTCCAGAAATCTCAGAAATTTGATACTTGGTACGAGGGAAACTGATGACCCCAGGATCCCTAGAAAAATCGGAAAATCTCAAAATTCCCTCAAGGGGGCACGCTGGGGGGCTCAAATTTTGGGCTCAGTATAAGAACACAGTCGTATAGTATATCCAAAACGATAACCCATAGGTTTCGTGGGCTTAAAAATTTTCGGGAATTTCCTCATTTTTATCCCCCATCCCCCCAAATCAAGATGGCGGCACAACCTGCGAGACGAGGTAGACAATTGAAATTTGGTGAAATTATAGCTTTTGGTCCCTAACCGACGGGAAAATTCCAAGATGTTCAAATTTTTCACTTTTTACCCCCAAAGATATCGAAATATGGAGGCAATTTTAATAACTGTGCAGACATTCCTTTTGAGCTATTTTTTGGCTAAACGGTAAGTCGTATCACAAAACGGATGGCACAATGTCCCTTCAATTCGGAGTGATCTACAACTTTGGTCCTGTGACATTTTGTCGTATCTCTCTCCCTTATACGTTAAATTCGGCCGTATTTCTGGATTGTTCGTAAATTTGGTGATTTTTACAAGTATATTTTATTGTTTGACACACTTATAACAATGATAGGATCATCACGTTGTGTGCGCACATTGGCACGATTAAGGGACATATGTGTACCAAATTTCATGATTCTAGCTTATACTTAAGTAGGCAAAATGTAATGTAAAATGTTAAAAATGCACCCAAATTTCACCCTATTCAAAATTTGAACTCAATTTACCCCCTTAATATGGGAGATACGAGGAAATGGTTTAGAAACAAACATGTAGAGCGGTAAATGAGGCGTCTGATGGCGCAAACCGTTTCTTAATATCATAAACCGTTTAGGAGATATGAATCTCGAAGTGGAAGTCTGCACTTTTCAACGTGCTCATGCTTATCCGTCATCTATATATATAAAAGCAAGTCGGGCTGGAGCGATGTATATATAAATATTTAAAAATGAAAAAAGACGTGAATTAATGAGGCACTTCCAGAAATCTCAGAAATTTGATACTTGGTACGAGGGAAACTGATGACCCCAGGATCCCTAGAAAAATCGGAAAATCTCAAAATTCCCTCAAGGAGGCACGCTGGGGGGGCTCAAATTTTGGGCTCGGTATAAGAACACAGTCGTATAGTATATCCAAAACGATAACCTGTAGGTTTCGTGGGCTTAAGAATTTTCGGGAATTTCCTCATTTTTATCCCCCATCCCCCCAAATCAAGATGGCGGCACAACCTGCGAGACGAGGTAGACAATTGAAATTTGGTGAAATTATAGCTTTTGGTCCCTAACCGACGGGAAAATTCCAAGATGTTCAAATTTTTCACTTTTTACCCCCAAAGATATCGAAATATGGAGGCAATTTTAATAACTGTGCAGACATTCCTTTTGAGCTATTTTTTGGCTAAACGGTAAGTCGTATCACAAAACGGATGGCACAATGTCCCTTCAATTCGGAGTGATCTACAACTTTGGTCCTGTGACATTTTGTCGTATCTCTCTCCCTTATACGTTAAATTCGGCCGTATTTCTGGATTGTTCGTAAATTTGGTGATTTTTACAAGTATATTTTATTGTTTGACACACTTATAACAATGATAGGATCATCACGTTGTGTGCGCACATTGGCACGATTAAGGGACATATGTGTACCAAATTTCATGATTCTAGCTTATACTTAAGTAGGCAAAATGTAATGTAAAATGTTAAAAATGCACCCAAATTTCACCCTATTCAAAATTTGAACTCAATTTACCCCCTTAATATGGGAGATACGAGGAAATGGTTTAGAAACAAACATGTAGAGCGATAAATGAGGCGTCTGATGGCGCAAACCGTTTCTTAATATCATAAACCGTTTAGGAGATATGAATCTCGAAGTGGAAGTCTGCACTTTTCAACGTGCTCATGCTTATCCGTCATCTATATATATAAAAGCAAGTCGGGCTGGAGCGATGTATATATAAATATTTAAAAATGAAAAAAGACGTGAATTAATGAGGCACTTCCAGAAATCTCAGAAATTTGATACTTGGTACGAGGGAAACTGATGACCCCAGGATCCCTAGAAAAATCGGAAAATCTCAAAATTCCCTCAAGGGGGCACGCTGGGGGGGCTCAAATTTTGGGCTCAGTATAAGAACACAGTCGTATAGTATATCCAAAACGATAACCTGTAGGTTTCGTGGGCTTAAGAATTTTCGGGAATTTCCTCATTTTTATCCCCCATCCCCCCAAATCAAGATGGCGGCACAACCTGCGAGACGAGGTAGACAATTGAAATTTGGTGAAATTATAGCTTTTGGTCCCTAACCGACGGGAAAATTCCAAGATGTTCAAATTTTTCACTTTTTACCCCCAAAGATATCGAAATATGGAGGCAATTTTAATAACTGTGCAGACATTCCTTTTGAGCTATTTTTTGGCTAAACGGTAAGTCGTATCACAAAACGGATGGCACAATGTCTCTTCAGTTCGGAGTGATCTACAACTTTGGTCCTGTGACATTTTGTCGTATCTCTCTCCCTTATACGTTAAATTCGGCCGTATTTCTGGATTGTTCGTAAATTTGGTGATTTTTACAAGTATATTTTATTGTTTGACACACTTATAACAATGATAGGATCATCACGTTGTGTGCGCACATTGGCACGATTAAGGGACATATGTGTACCAAATTTCATGATTCTAGCTTATACTTAAGTAGGCAAAATGTAATGTAAAATGTTAAAAATGCACCCAAATTTCACCCTATTCAAAATTTGAACTCAATTTACCCCCTTAATATGGGAGATACGAGGAAATGGTTTAGAAACAAACATGTAGAGCGGTAAATGAGGCGTCTGATGGCGCAAACCGTTTCTTAATATCATAAACCGTTTAGGAGATATGAATCTGGAAGTGGAAGTCTGCACTTTTCAACGTGCTCATGCTTATCCGTCATCTATATATATAAAAGCAAGTCGGGCTGGAGCGATGTATATATAAATATTTAAAAATGAAAAAAGACGTGAATTAATGAGGCACTTCCAGAAATCTCAGAAATTTGATACTTGGTACGAGGGAAACTGATGACCCCAGGATCCCTAGAAAAATCGGAAAATCTCAAAATTCCCTCAAGGGGGCACGCTGGGGGGGCTCAAATTTTGGGCTCAGTATAACAACACAGTCGTATAGTATATCCAAAACGATAACCTATAGGTTTCGTGGGCCTAAAAATTTTCGGGAATTTCCTCATTTTTATCCCCCATCCCCCCAAATCAAGATGGCGGCACAACCTGCGAGACGAGGTAGACAATTGAAATTTGGTGAAATTATAGCTTTTGGTCCCTAACCGACGGGAAAATTCCAAGATGTTCAAATTTTTCACTTTTTACCCCCAAAGATATCGAAATATGGAGGCAATTTTAATAACTGTGCAGACATTCCTTTTGAGCTATTTTTTGGCTAAACGGTAAGTCGTATCACAAAACGGATGGCACAATGTCCCTTCAATTCGGAGTGATCTACAACTTTGGTCCTGTGACATTTTGTCGTATCTCTCTCCCTTATACGTTAAATTCGGCCGTATTTCTGGATTGTTCGTAAATTTGGTGATTTTTACAAGTATATTTTATTGTTTGACACACTTATAACAATGATAGGATCATCACGTTGTGTGCACACATTCGCACGTTTAAGGGACATATGTGTACCAAATTTCATGATTCTAGCTTATACTTAAGTAGGCAAAATGTAATGTAAAATGTTAAAAATGCACCCAAATTTCAACCTATTCAAAATTTGAACTCAATTTACCCCCTTAATATGGGAGATACGAGGAAATGGTTTTGAAACAAACATGTAGAGCGGTAAATGAGGCGTCTGATGGCGCAAACCGTTTCTTAATATCATAAACCGTTTAGGAGATATGAATCTCGAAGTGGAAGTCTGCACTTTTCAACGTGCTCATGCTTATCCGTCATCTATATATATAAAAGCAAGTCGGGCTGGAGCGATGTATATATAAATATTTAAAAATGAAAAAAGACGTGAATTAATGAGGTACTTCCAGAAATCTCAGAAATTTGATACTTGGTACGAGGGAAACTGATGACCCCAGGATCCCTAGAAAAATCGGAAAATCTCAAAATTCCCTCAAGGGGGCACGCTGGGGGGGCTCAAATTTTAGGCTCAGTATAAGAACACAGTCGTATAGTATATCCAAAACGATAACCTGTAGGTTTCGTGGGCTTAAGAATTTTCGGAATTTCCTCATTTTTATCCCCCATCCCCCCAAATCAAGATGGCGGCACAACCTGCGAGACGAGGTAGACAATTGAAATTTGGTGAAATTATAGCTTTTGGTCCCTAACCGACGGGAAAATTCCAAGATGTTCAAATTTTTCACTTTTTACCCCCAAAGATATCGAAATATGGAGGCAATTTTAATAACTGTGCAGACATTCCTTTTGAGCTATTTTTTGGCTAAACGGTAAGTCGTATCACAAAACGGATGGCACAATGTCGCTTCAATTCGGAGTGATCTACAACTTTGGTCCTGTGACATTTTGTCGTATCTCTCTCCCTTATACGTTAAATTCGGCCGTATTTCTGGATTGTTAGTAAATTTGGTGATTTTTACAAGTATATTTTATTGTTTGACACACTTATAACAATGATAGGATCATCACGTTGTGTGCGCACATTGGCACGATTAAGGGACATATGTGTACCAAATTTCATGATTCTAGCTTATACTTATGTAGGCAAAATGTAATGTAAAATGTTAAAAATGCACCCAAATTTCACCCTATTCAAAATTTGAACTCAATTTACCCCCTTAATATGGGAGATACGAGGAAATGGTTTAGAAACAAACATGTAGAGCGGTAAATGAGGCGTCTGATGGCGCAAACCGTTTCTTAATATCATAAACCGGTTAGGAGATATGAATCTCGAAGTGGAAGTCTGCACTTTTCAACGTGCTCATGCTTATCCGTCATCTATATATATAAAAGCAAGTCGGGCTGGAGCGATGTATATATAAATATTTAAAAATGAAAAAAGACGTGAATTAATGAGGCACTTCCAGAAATCTCAGAAATTTGATACTTGGTACGAGGGAAACTGATGACCCCAGGATCCCTAGAAAAATCGGAAAATCTCAAAATTCCCTCAAGGGGGCACGCTGGGGGGCTCAAATTTTGGGCTCAGTATAAGAACACAGTCGTATAGTATATCCAAAACGATAACCCATAGGTTTCGTGGGCTTAAAAATTTTCGGGAATTTCCTCATTTTTATCCCCCATCCCCCCAAATCAAGATGGCGGCACAACCTGCGAGACGAGGTAGACAATTGAAATTTGGTGAAATTATAGCTTTTGGTCCCTAACCGACGGGAAAATTCCAAGATGTTCAAATTTTTCACTTTTTACCCCCAAAGATATCGAAATATGGAGGCAATTTTAATAACTGTGCAGACATTCCTTTTGAGCTATTTTTTGGCTAAACGGTAAGTCGTATCACAAAACGGATGGCACAATGTCCCTTCAATTCGGAGTGATCTACAACTTTGGTCCTGTGACATTTTGTCGTATCTCTCTCCCTTATACGTTAAATTCGGCCGTATTTCTGGATTGTTCGTAAATTTGGTGATTTTTACAAGTATATTTTATTGTTTGACACACTTATAACAATGATAGGATCATCACGTTGTGTGCGCACATTGGCACGATTAAGGGACATATGTGTACCAAATTTCATGATTCTAGCTTATACTTAAGTAGGCAAAATGTAATGTAAAATGTTAAAAATGCACCCAAATTTCACCCTATTCAAAATTTGAACTCAATTTACCCCCTTAATATGGGAGATACGAGGAAATGGTTTAGAAACAAACATGTAGAGCGGTAAATGAGGCGTCTGATGGCGCAAACCGTTTCTTAATATCATAAACCGTTTAGGAGATATGAATCTCGAAGTGGAAGTCTGCACTTTTCAACGTGCTCATGCTTATCCGTCATCTATATATATAAAAGCAAGTCGGGCTGGAGCGATGTATATATAAATATTTAAAAATGAAAAAAGACGTGAATTAATGAGGCACTTCCAGAAATCTCAGAAATTTGAAACTTGGTACGGAGGAAACTGATGCCCCCAGGATCCCTAGAAAAATCGGAAATTCTCAAAATTCCCTGAAGGGGGCACGCTGGGGGGGCTCAAATTTTGGGCTCAGCATAAGAACACAGTCGTATAGTATATCCAAAACGATAACCTATAGGTTTCGTGGGCTTAAAAATTTTCGGGAATTTCCTCATTTTTATCCCCTATCCCCCCAAATCAAGATGGCGGCACAACCTGCCAGACGAGGTAGACAATTGAAATTTGGTGAAATTACAGCTTTTGGTCCCTAACCGACGGGAAAATTCCAAGATGTTCAAATTTTTCACTTTTTACCCCCAAAGATATCGAAATATGAAGGCAATTTTAGTGACTGTACAGACATTCCTTTTGAGCTATTTTTTGGCTAAACGGTAAGTCGTATCACAAAACGGATGGCACAATTTCGCTTCAATTCGGAGTGATCTACAACTTTGGTCCTGTGACATTTTGTCGTATCTCTCTCCCTTATACGTTAAATTCGGCCGTATTTCTGGATTGTTCGTAAATTTGGTGATTTTTACAAGTATATTTTATTGTTTGACACACTTATAACAATGATAGGATCATCACGTTGTGTGCGCACATTGGCACGATTAAGGGACATATGTGTACCAAATTTCATGATTCTAGCTTATACTTAAGTAGGCAAAATGTAATGTAAAATGTTAAAAATGCACCCAAATTTCACCCTATTCAAAATTTGAACTCAATTTACCCCCTTAATATGGGAGATACGAGGAAATGGTTTAGAAACAAACATGTAGAGCGGTAAATGAGGCGTCTGATGGCGCAAACCGTTTCTTAATATCATAAACCGTTTAGGAGATATGAATCTCGAAGTGGAAGTCTGCACTTTTCAACGTGCTCATGCTTATCCGTCATCTATATATATAAAAGCAAGTCGGGCTGGAGCGATGTATATATAAATATTTAAAAATGAAAAAAGACGTGAATTAATGAGGTACTTCCAGAAATCTCAGAAATTTGATACTTGGTACGAGGGAAACTGATGACCCCAGGATCCCTAGAAAAATCGGAAAATCTCAAAATTCCCTCAAGGGGGCACGCTGGGGGGGCTCAAATTTTAGGCTCAGTATAAGAACACAGTCGTATAGTATATCCAAAACGATAACCTGTAGGTTTCGTGGGCTTAAGAATTTTCGGGAATTTCCTCATTTTTATCCCCCATCCCCCCAAATCAAGATGGCGGCACAACCTGCGAGACGAGGTAGACAATTGAAATTTGGTGAAATTATAGCTTTTGGTCCCTAACCGACGGGAAAATTCCAAGATGTTCAAATTTTTCACTTTTTACCCCCAAAGATATCGAAATATGGAGGCAATTTTAATAACTGTGCAGACATTCCTTTTGAGCTATTTTTTGGCTAAACGGTAAGTCGTATCACAAAACGGATGGCACAATGTCCCTTCAATTCGGAGTGATCTACAACTTTGGTCCTGTGACATTTTGTCGTATCTCTCTCCCTTATACGTTAAATTCGGCCGTATTTCTGGATTGTTAGTAAATTTGGTGATTTTTACAAGTATATTTTATTGTTTGACACACTTATAACAATGATAGGATCATCACGTTGTGTGCGCACATTGGCACGATTAAGGGACATATGTGTACCAAATTTCATGATTCTAGCTTATACTTAAGTAGGCAAAATGTAATGTAAAATGTTAAAAATGCACCCAAATTTCACCCTATTCAAAATTTGAACTCAATTTACCCCCTTAATATGGGAGATACGAGGAAATGGTTTAGAAACAAACATGTAGAGCGGTAAATGAGGCGTCTGATGGCGCAAACCGTTTCTTAATATCATAAACCGTTTAGGAGATATGAATCTCGAAGTGGAAGTCTGCACTTTTCAACGTGCTCATGCTTATCCGTCATCTATATATATAAAAGCAAGTCGGGCTGGAGCGATGTATATATAAATATTTAAAAATGAAAAAAGACGTGAATTAATGAGGCACTTCCAGAAATCTCAGAAATTTGATACTTGGTACGAGGGAAACTGATGACCCCAGGATCCCTAGAAAAATCGGAAAATCTCAAAATTCCCTCAAGGGGGCACGCTGGGGGGGCTCAAATTTTGGGCTCCATATAACAACACAGTCGTATAGTATATCCAAAACGATAACCTATAGGTTTCGTGGGCCTAAAAATTTTCGGGAATTTCCTCATTTTTATCCCCCATCCCCCCAAATCAAGATGGCGGCACAACCTGCGAGACGAGGTAGACAATTGAAATTTGGTGAAATTATAGCTTTTGGTCCCTAACCGACGGGAAAATTCCAAGATGTTCAAATTTTTCACTTTTTACCCCCAAAGATATCGAAATATGGAGGCAATTTTAATAACTGTGCAGACATTCCTTTTGAGCTATTTTTTGGCTAAACGGTAAGTCGTATCACAAAACGGATGGCACAATGTCCCTTCAATTCGGAGTGATCTACAACTTTGGTCCTGTGACATTTTGTCGTATCTCTCTCCCTTATACGTTAAATTCGGCCGTATTTCTGGATTGTTCGTAAATTTGGTGATTTTTACAAGTATATTTTATTGTTTGACACACTTATAACAATGATAGGATCATCACGTTGTGTGCACACATTGGCACGTTTAAGGGACATATGTGTACCAAATTTCATGATTCTAGCTTATACTTAAGTAGGCAAAATGTAATGTAAAATGTTAAAAATGCACCCAAATTTCAACCTATTCAAAATTTGAACTCAATTTACCCCCTTAATATGGGAGATACGAGGAAATGGTTTTGAAACAAACATGTAGAGCGGTAAATGAGGCGTCTGATGGCGCAAACCGTTTCTTAATATCATAAACCGTTTAGGAGATATGAATCTCGAAGTGGAAGTCTGCACTTTTCAACGTGCTCATGCTTATCCGTCATCTATATATATAAAAGCAAGTCGGGCTGGAGCGATGTATATATAAATATTTAAAAATGAAAAAAGACGTGAATTAATGAGGCACTTCCAGAAATCTCAGAAATTTGATACTTGGTACGAGGGAAACTGATGACCCCAGGATCCCTAGAAAAATCGGAAAATCTCAAAATTCCCTCAAGGGGGCACGCTGGGGGGGCTCAAATTTTGGGCTCAGTATAAGAACACAGTCGTATAGTATATCGAAAACGATAACCCATAGGTTTCGTGGGCTTAAAAATTTTCGGGAATTTCCTCATTTTTATCCCCCATCCCCCCAAATCAAGATGGCGGCACAACCTGCCAGACGAGGTAGACAATTGAAATTTGGTGAAATTACAGCTTTTGGTCCCTAACCGACGGGAAAATTCCAAGATGTTCAAATTTTTCACTTTTTACCCCCAAAGATATCGAAATATGAAGGCAATTTTAGTGACTGTACAGACATTCCTTTTGAGCTATTTTTTGGCTAAACGGTAAGTCGTATCACAAAACGGATGGCACAATTTCGCTTCAATTCGGAGTGATCTACAACTTTGGTCCTGTGACATTTTGTCGTATCTCTCTCCCTTATACGTTAAATTTGGCCGTATTTCTGGATTGTTCGTAAATTTGGTGATTTTTACAAGTATATTTCATTGTTTGACACACTTATAAGAATGATAGGATCATCGCGTTAGGTGCGCACATTGGCACGATTAAGGGACATATGTGAACCAAATTTCATGATTCTAGCTTATACATAAGTAGGCAAAACGTAATGTAAAATGTTAAAAATCCACCCAAATTTCACCCTATTCAAAATTTGAACTCAATTTACCCCCTTAATATGGGAGATACGAGGATATGATTTAGAAACAAACATGTAGAGCGATAAATGAGGCGTCTGATGGCTCAAACCGTTTCTTAATATCATAAACCGTTTAGGAGATATGAATCTCGAAGTGGAAGTCTGCACTTTTCAACGTGCTCATGCTTATCCGTCATCTATCTATATATATAAAAGCAAGTCGGGCTGGAGCGATGCATATATAAATATTTAAAAATGAAAAAAGACTGAATTAATGAGGCTCTTCCAGAAATCTCAGAAATTTGAAACTTGGTACGAGGGAAACTGATGACCCCAGGATCCCTAGAAAAATCGGAAATTCTCAAAATTCCCTGAAGGGGGCACGCTGGGGGGGCTCAAATTTTGGTCTCAGCATAAGAACACAGTCATATAGTATATCCAAAACGATAACCTATAGGTTTCGTGGGCTTAAGAATTTTCGGGAATTTCCTCATTTTTATCCCCTATCCCCCAAATCAAGATGGCGGCACAACCTGCCAGACGAGGTAGACAATTGAAATTTGGTGAAATTATAGCTCTTGGTCCCTAACCGACGGGAAAATTCCAAGATGTTCAAATTTTTCACTTTTTACCCCCAAAGATATCGAAATATGAAGGCAATTTTAATGACTGTACAGACATTCCTTTTGAGCTATTTTTTGGCTAAACGGTAAGTCGTATTACAAAACGGATGGCACAATTTCCCTTCAATTCGGAGTGATCTACAACTTTGGTCCTGTGACATTTTGTCGTAACTCTCTCCCTTATACGTTAAATTTGGCCGTATTTCTGGATTGTTCGTAAATTTGGTGATTTTTACAAGTATATTTCATTGTTTGACACACTTATAAGAATGATAGGATCATCGCGTTAGGTGCGCACATTGGCACGATTAAGGGACATATGTGTACCAAATTTCATGATTCTAGCTTATACATAAGTAGGCAAAACGTAATGTAAAATGTTAAAAATCCACCCAAATTTCACCCTATTCAAAATTTGAACTCAATTTACCCCCTTAATATGGGAGATACGAGGATATGATTTAGAAACAAACATGTAGAGCGATAAATGAGGCGTCTGATGGCGCAAACCGTTTCTTAATATCATAAACCGTTTAGGAGATATGAATCTCGAAGTGGAAGTCTGCACTTTTCAACGTGCTCATGCTTATCCGTCATCTATCTATATATATAAAATCAAGTCGGGCTGGAGCGATGTATATATAAATATTTAAAAATGAAAAAAGACGTGAATTAATGAGGCACTTCCAGAAATCTCAGAAATTTGAAACTTGGTACGAGGGAAACTGATGACCCCAGGATCCCTAGAAAAATCGGAAATTCTCAAAATTCCCTGAAGGGGGCACGCTGGGGGGGCTCAAATTTTGGTCTCAGCATAAGAACACAGTCATATAGTATATCCAAAACGATAACCTATAGGTTTCGTGGGCTTAAAAATTTTCGGGAATTTCCTCATTTTTATCCCCTATCCCCCCAAATCAAGATGGCGGCACAACCTGCCAGACGAGGTAGACAATTGAAATTTGGTGAAATTACAGCTTTTGGTCCCTAACCGACGGGAAAATTCCAAGATGTTCAAATTTTTCACTTTTTACCCCCAAAGATATCGAAATATGAAGGCAATTTTAATGACTGTACAGACATTCCTTTTGAGCTATTTTTTGGCTAAACGGTAAGTCGTATCACAAAACGGATGGCACAATTTCTCTTCAATTCGGAGTGATCTACAACTTTGGTCCTGTGACATTTTGTCGTATCTCTCTCCCTTATACGTTAAATTTGGCCGTATTTCTGGATTGTTCGTAAATTTGGTGATTTTTACAAGTATATTTCATTGTTTGACACACTTATAAGAATGATAGGATCATCGCGTTAGGTGCGCACATTGGCACGATTAAGGGCCATATGTGTACCAAATTTCATGATTCTAGCTTATACATAAGTAGGCAAAACGTAATGTAAAATGTTAAAAATGCACCCAAATTTCACCCTATTCAAAATTTGAACTCAATTTACCCCCTTAATATGGGAGATACGAGGATATGGTTTAGAAACAAACATGTAGAGCGATGAATGAGGCGTCTGATGACGCAAACCGTTTCTTAATATCGTAAACCGTTTAGGAGATATGAATCTCGAAGTGGAAGTCTGCACTTTTCAACGTGCTCATGCTTATCCGTCATCTATATATATAAAAGCAAGTCGGGCTGGAGCGATGTATATATAAATATTTAAAAATGAAAAAAGACGTGAATTAATGAGGCAGTTCCAGAAATCTCAGAAATTTGAAACTTGGTACGAGGGAAACTGATGACCCCAGGATCCCTAGAAAAATCGGAAATTCTCAAAATTCCCTGAAGGGGGCACGCTGGGGGGGCTCAAATTTTGGGCTCAGCATAAGAACACAGTCGTACATTATATCCAAAACGATAACCTATAGGTTTCGTGGGCTTAAAAATTTTCGGGAATTTCCTCATTTTTATCCCCTATCCCCCCAAATCAAGATGGCGGCACAACCTGCCAGACGAGGTAGACAATTGAAATTTGGTGAAATTACAGCTTTTGGTCCCTAACCGACGGGAAAATTCCAAGATGTTCAAATTTTTCACTTTTTACCCCCAAAGATATCGAAATATGAAGGCAATTTTAATGACTGTACAGACATTCCTTTTGAGCTATTTTTTGGCTAAACGGTAAGTCGTATCACAAAACGGATGGCACAATGTCCCTTCAATTCGGAGTGATCTACAACTTTGGTCCTGTGACATTTTGTCGTAACTCTCTCCCTTATACGTTAAATTTGGCCGTATTTCTGGATTGTTCGTAAATTTGGTGATTTTTACAAGTATATTTCATTGTTTGACACACGTATAAGAATGATAGGATCATCGCGTTAGGTGCGCACATTGGCACGATTAAGGGACATATGTGTACCAAATTTCATGATTCTAGCTTATACATAAGTAGGCAAAACGTAATGTAAAATGTTAAAAATCCACCCAAATTTCACCCTATTCAAAATTTGAACTCAATTTACCCCCTTAATATGGGAGATACGAGGATATGATTTAGAAACAAACATATAGAGCGATAAATGAGGCGTCTGATGGCGCAAACCGTTTCTGAATATCATAAACCGTTTAGGAGATATGAATCTCGAAGTGGAAGTCTGCACTTTTCAACGTGCTCATGCTTATCCGTCATCTATATAAATAAAATCGTAACGACCGTGTGTCTGTACATTGAGTATTTTGGCGAAATTTCCGTACAGGTATCCGTTTCAGGTGTAATAATGACCACCTGCATCATTTTTAGCTTTGGTGTCTGTTTGTCTGTTTGTTTGTCTGTTTGTCTGTTTGTCTGTCCTTCTATAACTTGAAAACTACTGGATATATTTCCACCGAACTTCATATTTAGAATCCACCTGTCCTTGGGTAGGTTTTAGCGCAAGAAATAAAATCGTAACGACTGTGTGTCCGTACATTGATTATTTTGGCGAAATTTCCGTACAGTTATCCGTTTCAGGTATAATAATGACCATCTGCATCATTTTTAGCTTTGGTGTCTGTTTGTCTGTTTGTCTGTCCTTCTATAACTTGAAAACTACTAAATATATATTTCCACCAAACTTCATATTTGTAATCCACCTCCCCTTGGATAGGTTTTAGCGCAAATATCGTTTCTAAATCCCTGAACTGAGTGGAGATTTTTACGAAACCGAAACCGTGATTTTGCACTCCCTCAAAGTATACACAAACGAACTTAATGAAAATCAACCTGCCTTAATGAAAATTAATTTCTAAACCTTTTTTTCTCATGTGCATCATTTCGATAACAGGATTTAGTAAGGGAGATATCATTAACGGGCCGTTTTTCGGTACAAATCCCAGCGGACTTAACGCAAGAGCAGGTACGTGTAAAGCGTACTTCTTACAACTTGAAAACTAACAAGATATTTGAACCAAATTTTATATATAGCATCCATCTGTTCAAGGGTAGGTTTCCTTGGTGTCTGTTAGTTAGTTAATTAATTTGTTTGTTTGTTTCTTTGTTTGTTTGTTTGTTTGTTTGTTTGTTTGGTCTGTTTGTCTTTCTCTAACTTGAAAACTACTGGATATATTTCCACCAAACTTCATATTTAGAATCCACCTATCCTATGGGGAGGTTTTAGGGCAAATATTGTTTCTAAATCCCTGAACTAATTGGGGGTTTATACGAAACCGAAACCGTGATTTTGCACTCCCTCAAAATACACACAACCAAACTTAATGGAAATCTACCTGCCTTAATGGAAATTAATTTCTAAACCTTTTCTTCTCATGTGCATCATTTCAATCACTTACAGGAAAGATAGTGTGATAAAACTCTACACGAACATTGGCCCACCCAGTACCCATATGTGAGCCAAATGCTATGTCACATAATTATCCGAAAAGTAATGCAATGTAAGATAATCTTACACAAATTTCAACCTATTCAACGTTTCTGATTCAATCTGACCCATGAATAGATTAGATGCGAGAAAATATCATAGGACCAGCCATTTAGATCGCTAAATACTGCGCCTTACGGTACAATCCTTTGTCGATATGACGTACCGTTTAGCAGCAGTTAATCTGTAAATGAAAGTCTGCAATATTGTAAACATTCATATACTTTAGTATGTCCATCTGTATATATTCATTGATGTCGATTTGTAGCGATCGAGAAAGGATGTGTCTGCTATTGTAAGCAGTACTCCCTACACCGACTTTGACTGCTGGCAGTAGGAATGGGGTCCTTCTCCAACTCCTGTGTAACTGGCATTAGTAAGGAGGGCCTACCATTTTAATGAATAATTCACTTTTCGATTTGTCTTGCACAAGGCAAGGGATCATGCAGTTTTGTTCGAAAGTCCCCTACTCTATTGTGTTTGGCTCTAGGCCAGGGTGCCCGCCATTTAAACAAATGTTCCAATCTAAAATTTGACTAGCATTAGGCATAGTGGCCTGCTATTTTTATGGAAACTCACTAATTCTGTGTGACTGGCAGTAAGCTGGCTAGCAGCAGTAAAAAGGGACTGTCATTATAATGATAACTGCACAACTCAATTTTGATTGGTGGTAGGGAAGTTGCCTGGTATTATAATAAAAACTCCTCAACTGTAACCTGTCTGAAAGTAGGAAATGGGTCTGCCATTGTAACTAAAACTCCCCAAATCGATTGTGACCGCGCAGTAGGCATTGGGGCCTGCAATTATAATGTAAACTTGCCAACTCGATTGTGAATGGCAGTAGGCAAGTGAGCCTGGCGTTATCATCACAACTCCGCAACCCTCACTTTACATTGGAAACAACGTATGTGGACCTCCCCATGCTATTTCTCGGATAAGGCCAAGAGACATGCAATTTTAAAACAATCTCATTTGCTGCACGCACAGTATTTACGTCGATATCCGTATACAATGTAGAATACCGTAGCGAAGCACGGGTACATTTGCTAGTCTCCAATAAATGTTACGTCCGGTGTGGCTCAGGGTAGTGTTATTGGGCCAATTCTTTTCATACTTTTCATGAATTATATGCCTGATTTGTTAAAATCAAAAGTGTGCCTCTTTGCTGATGATTGCGTCATATATCGGGATATAAAGAGAGAGGAAGACGAACTATTGCTTCAGCAGCATTTAGATACGATTTAAAAATTGGCGCGTGAAAATGGAATGAAAACTCACTGTGGAAAAAGCAAGAAATTGTGT
This sequence comes from Anabrus simplex, assembly GCF_040414725.1. NCBI lineage: Eukaryota > Metazoa > Arthropoda > Insecta > Orthoptera > Tettigoniidae > Anabrus > Anabrus simplex. The sequence continues at coordinate 1,269,170,978 of NC_090265.1, forward strand.
TTTTGTAAAAAGAAAATGACAGAAAAGAGGGATTACGAAATTGGAATAGAAAGTGTTGTTGAAGTTAATAGTTGTAAGTACTTAGGTGTTACTATTAGAAAAGATTTAAACTGGTCAGAGCAAGTGGAACATGTAATTAAGAAATCGTGGAGATCGTTACATTATTATGCGGAATCTCAAGAAAGTTAATTCTGGTGCCAAAAGTAAAAATTTAAATGCTAGGTAAGACCGATTATCGAATAGGGATCTTCGTGCTCGAATCCGTACAGGGTGGGTTTAATAAATTCCCCAGAAGATGTTCAAAGAAGAGCGATGCGTTTCGCAACCAGGATTAGGAGGAACACCATTAATTGTGAAAGTCTTGAATCTAGAAAAACTAGAGCTCGCCTGTGTAGTCTTTATAAGAGGTATACGGGAGGGGATGCCTGGAGTAGTATTAAGAATAAGTTGGAACCTCCCTCATACTTATTGAGAAATTATCATAAGCATAAAATTGGGGTCAGAAACCATCATACGGACGTGGGGAAGTTTCCTTCGTAAACAGGACCATAAGGGATTGGAATAAATTACCTGCAGCAGTCTTTGGTAGATTCCCTCCCGGTATCAAGTTATTTAAGAAGACCATTAGTGCTAGGGTAAAATAAACAGTATATCGTCGTTGCCCGGACGAAACCTCCTATGTGATAATATTTTTGGAGATATACTGACCCGCAGCACATACATTATGAAGAGCGAGAATGCCTTGACAACCGTCACACAATATTGCATCTTAGAAGACAGAACCTTACCGGCCAAAGTTCTAAGTTAAAATATTTCACATAGGAGGTTTTGTCCCGGCAACGACGATATGTTGTAAATTACGGACACTGAATTTGTGATTTTCTACTTGGTTTAGATTGTGAAACTAGGAGTTTTTTCTTGAGGCATTCTCTTTCCGGGGATGTGTTTGTTGTACTCATGTTGTTGGGTAATTACCAATGTTTGTAACTTTATTAACACTTGTAATGTTCGGCTAGCAGTAAGTTCAACCTATAGTACTGTAAGCTGTAGTGTTAAGCACTGAAAATACTTAAATTGTGTATGAAATTTTATAAAATAATGCTGAATTTAGAATGTTAAACTAATAGTATTTCTTTTAATATTTTTTTCCATGGAATTGCTTCTTGTACTCTTGTTTGTTTGTTTGTTTTTTGTTTGTTTGTTGTTTGAAAATTATGTTAACTTTATTAGTATATTACTGTAAATGACCATTTACACCGGGATATTTCCCATTTGTAATACATTTTTGTTAATAATAATAATAATAATAATAATAATAATAATAATAATAATGAAGAAGTGTCTATGGAATCCATGAAAACTACAGTTCAAGAGACAGTATCTATTGAAGGCAGTAGAGATATAACAGTTGAATTTTATGGATCGTGGCAGAAGCGAGGACATACCTCACTCAATGGAGTTGTCATAGCAACTTCTCCGGATATTGGTAAAGTGATTGATGTCGAATGATTATCCAAGCACTGAAATACGTGTACTTCATTTTATTCGAATCTGATTTGTCAGTACGGCTTCTTTCTTTAGGGCTAATCTGTGAAAATGTTCATATCCCTCGATTCCTACACCATAGTTGCGTTCACAGGTGAATAATGTCCTCCACTAGTGTATGCTAGTAACCTGCGGTCGTGTGGAGCTTGTCGCAGTGCACACATCCAAATGACGCCCTCGGCCATATGTTGCATTACTGTGTCGGAGATAATGACGCTGTTGTATGCAATGCTGGTTTCCTATACGGCTGTTCACAGTTGCACATGCACAGTCGTTTACATGTATGCGTTCTATTGAGAGTTATTAAGAAAAGAGTATCCTGTGGGAATTTCCTAATCATTACGAGATGTGTATCTGAGAAATATGGCACAATTTTAAGAAGCTGAGCGTCTTGTAGCCCTGTAAAGTTCAGAGCAAATAGGGTCTGGATACGCTATTTAGCCCAGTATCAAACTAATCGGCTGTTACCGATGTATCATTTTCAAATTTTTAATGGTAATTATTTCCGACTTTCTGCACTTGTGTTGAATTTTACAGTCTAGTTATTATTATTATTATTATTATTATTATTATTATTATTATTATTATTATTATTATTAATAACAATAATAATAATAACAATTTGACTATGTGGTATTATCTCTCAATGATAGAACTTGTAGCATTAAAAATAATGTTGTAATGATAGATTCAAAAGTGGAGGAAGTAATGACAAAGAAGGTCAAATACCTCTATCTGCAGAAGAATCATTATAGCAAATGAAATATTCGTAAGTGGTCCATGAAGTAATATATAATAAGAAAATACGGGTATATACTCGTACGAACATACGTGCATACATAAGGCGAAATTCGAGAATGCAACAAAACCCTGTTTTGACGTTTAGAGTTCTTATCATGTGGTTATTAGCCCTCCTGTTGGCCACGATCGCTAAGGCACCAAGTCATTATGCACTGACTTCGAACATAGCTGATTCATGTCCCGCTGCCGGAAAAAAACTTTCACCATTAGAATGTTGGCCAGAAGGAAAGGAGTAATGGCAGTATAACAATATATAGTAACTATATTGAGTATCAAAAACCTGGGTTCAATTCCAATTCCCTCCACAGTGTTCATTTGGAGTGAAAGCATATGGCGCTGTTGATGGTGATTCGTTCGTCGGATGGCGGCTAGCAGACCCCTTGGTGTTTATCGATCGGTATAGGCTATGTGAGGATACTTCATCATCATCACCACCATCATCATCATCATCATCATTACGCAGACGCATGGACACTCACGTGCGTCGAGTAAGAACACCTGATCCAGGTCTTTTCGGAGACCGCGGAAACAATATATTTTATATTCATTTTTTGATTTGATTTACTCTCTGCTATGGAAGAATATGTTAACAAACAATGCAGCAATATCTTCCTGTTATTAATCTTCGTTTTATTAGATTATGCTTTTATGAATTGGATCAGCAATCATTAGCATGACGCGCAACTGTTTGCTGTACAGTGCTTTCTCTTCTTCCAGTTCGTGGGCTTTCATGCCTCTCTGGACAGTTCACATCAACGTAGCTAGTGGCCCACTCCGTCCTCTTCATATAATCTGCTGGACGGTGCACTATATGACCACGCTACTTTAATCGCAGCTTAGTTAGCTTTCCTTTAATTAGTGCTATCATGAAACTTTCCTACATATACCCGTTTCTTATTTGATCCTTCAACGATATTCTTCCTGACCCAGAGAAACATGCGCGCCTCAGTAGTGTGAAATATTTCAACAAAATCAATCGTATTAAATATTTCTAATGATAAATAGGTGGATATATATATTCTTAGAAAAAATAAATACAATGTTTCATTACTCATGTAATATTAGCACTGTTGATAATATTTTTGTTAGATAAAGTAATATAGCGTAATATAATGTTCTTCTGAACTGTTCGTGTACCTAAATTATTGTACTTGTATTGATTTGATGTTACCAACTTGTGCTGGTGTGATATAATTTGCCTTTAAATATTATGTGTCCGTTATACTATTGGCATAAACTGCACCATAATGAGCTTTAGCCGATGTGCTTTGTCTTAAAACGACTGTAAATATTAAATGGTTGCTTTGTTGTTGTTGTTGTTGTTGTTGTATGAGCCCAGTAAAGTGCAGTGAGGATCCTTAAATTTGACATCAACATTAGTATCGTCACTATGCTCCGTTCGGAATGCGTCAAGAACACGTAGGTACGGCTCAGCCTGATAATAAGGTACTTTAATACCTTCAATTCAGTTTAAGGGACATTTGGCCTGAATTTGGAAACTTTCAAATATCTGAACAGATTCCCTTCAGTTCTCAGTTATTTTACTGTTAAAAATATATGCTAATAGTATGGTAGATGTGCCAAATTTTATTTCAATAAGACAATGTGTATTTGTGATATAGTTTGTGTTTATTCATCTGATTATTAAAATACGGAGAATAATAACTTACCGCTTGAATTACAATTTCACTTTACTGGAAATTTTTATGGATAAATTATCCTGACTCACTTAAATGCTCACAGAAATTTTGCCCTGGAAATTTTACTTGTTGTATAAGTTTGAACAATCATGGGATATTTCATTAAATTTAAATACGCTCCGATGAATGCGGTATATTTTGAATATATAGAATAACAGTTTTGAGAAAGCTTAATTTTTATTTCTGGCATACTAGATTAATAGTGTATTATGCAACGGGCGTATAATGGCATGCATTAAGGCGGAATGTTTACATACGACAAAAATCAAATTTAGAGTTTGACCACATTTCCAAAAATTCAGTCGCCACATTTCATTACATATTACATATTATGTAATATTTACGTATGAATTTCATTGTGTTTGTGTATAAAGATGATGATTGTTTGAAGGGGGCGAATGCAACGATATGAGCCCCGAATTGAATTAATGGGATCAGGATTAGTAAGTGGTTTATTTGTACTAATATTGACTATTTACTAATACTGACTATTGAAAGGTAAGGTCCATGGAAGGTTATAAAGTAAAACAATTCCCAGCCTGTAAGATCCATATGAATGGGAAGAGAACAAGAGTTGTGGGCCAAGAGAGACTCATACCAAAAGGTGAAGGAAAAGGGACCGGCATAATCAAGTGTAAACAATGTCGGACATATATATCGTTCTATGACATCAATCAGATACTAGATACGACAAAGAGACGGTAGCAATAAAAACAGTTTACTAGGCTGGTACCAAATATTTTTGTATAGTTATCTTATTTTCTAAAATTGAAATTTGCTAATGGAAACGAGCCCATTCTCCTGTACAGCAATAGTGATGAAAGGACACCCTGGAACAAAGTAGTCCAGCAAGTTAGCTGCTTCCATTGCCTCTTCAACTCCATTGTTTAACTGCAGTGCTACCTGCTTCTCTCTAGTGTTCAAGCAAGCTATATTGTAAAGAGACGAGGTAACCGAACTTCAATGGGGTAACGCATCATTACGAACTCAGTTGCACAATAATGAAATGAATGGGTTAATATAATGGAAACCATATAAAATTATATTATCAATGCGTTCTTGAATCATCAAAAAGGTAGAAAACAATGTGAGTTGGAAATCTAAAGATCAAATATTCTTCAGCAATCTAAATATTAGTATTAATTCTCATAGAGTCGAGGGCACCACAACACAGTTTCAGAAATAAAAATAACTAATTTTATTCAAGCTATATGTTACGTTACTGTGCCACTCCAGAATGAATATTGTTACAATTATATATTTTCTTCTCTGATAGAGTCTTTTATTACTTAGATCTTGTCAGTGGTACAAGTCGACGTACGTTGGTAAAAAAAAGGCGCCGGAGATCGAGAAAACTAAGCCCTAAATAAATTTGCAAAGAGAGCGCCTCTTTTCCTCAATAAAACTGAAAGTGTAGCGAGACAGTTTGCCACTAATCACTGTGGGAATCCTCTCGTGACTCGCCCAATAAATACGAGGGCGCTTAACGTAAAAGCTTCTCGCTAAGTAAGGCCTGAATTCAGATCCAACTGCAACTTCCTGAGCGTTCGTCACCAATTGAAATTGGCGTATTACGGGGGATACAGGAAATCCTCCAATTCTTTTGCACTGAGCTCATATTCATATGAATAATCTGGATACGCAAAAGCGAAGACATTATAATCTATGAGCTACATTTCAAAGTACATAAAATATAGCAAGGGCCGGTGAGAATTCGGAAAGACAGAGCGAATTGACCGTGCGGTTAGGGTCGCTCAGTTGTGAACTTGCTTTCGGGATATAGTGGGATCGAAGCCCACCATCGGCAGCCCTCAGTGTAGATTTCCGTGGTTTCCCATATACACCAGGTATTGCAGGCTGTACCTTAATTAAAGGCCACGGCCTTTACCTTCCAAAGCACAGCCCTTTTCTGTCTTCCGGTGCCGAAAACTTTTCATGTGATGATGATGATAATGATGATGATGATGATGATGATGATGATGATGATGATGCTTGTTGTCTAAAGGGGCCTAACATCTAGGTCATCAATCAGTCTTTGATGTGTTACTGCGACGCTAAACCACTAGCAAATAGAACAACATTCCGTATAGGCACTTTGAGTAAAACGGTAGAAATACTTCATAAAATAATAAGAACTTCGAACTTTACGCCGAGGTTTCCACGTGAACCGATTAACTGAAGATAAAGCAGTGATGGGCGGGAATGAGGTAGTTTGGCAAAACATGACGATATGTTCGGAAATAGAACATTTTAACTGGATTAGAATTGATAATATCTGATGCTGTTGATATCTTCAAACTTCCTCATTTTAAAATATGAGAAGCCAGTATGTCACTCAGAAATTTAATCGGTAAGTATTCCACTAATTTGTTGTGTATTGTACAATTTCACTAGTATCGGAAGTATTGAATAATATCATCACTAAATAAGGAAAACACTTCTGTTTTTAATTTACGATTAGTAACGTCATATCACCCCAAATTTCAGTTACATTCTGCTATGCTATAATTTAAGACAAATGCTCATGTGCTCTATTTAATGAAGTTCAAAATCTCTCCATGGCCTGTGACATTAAATACGTATCACATTGTTGATATAACAATTTTTGAGAATTGATCGCCTTCTTTGCTCTTCGGGTATTAACATTTTGAAAATGTCTTCACCTTACTCTTCATACACGACATGCATGATAAGTATATTCCGTTTGATAATGGTCGTACATAATGTCATCATTAAAATTCTTCGAGCGATAATCTCATCACTGGCTCTTTACCATAGCAGCTGGGTTAATGTCCAATCATGGGCGCCCATGCCCGGGGGCAAGGTGGGGACGCGGCTTCCACCCCCTATCTCTCAGGGAAAGGAAAAATCTAATACAGTCTGGTGTTTTTCTTTCAAGAAAATTATTTTAAAATCGGTATTACGTAGAAGTGGTAGAGGATACCGTGTGTGGCATTCCATCGTGGAATACAAGTCTCCATTCATCTTCCAAAATATTAAAAATACTACATATCCACAGGTCTAGCCCGCCAACCCCCCCCCCAACCCCCCACTCTACACAATATCCTATGGGCGCCCATGTGTCCAATCATAAGAATAATAAAAGCAGTTTAGGGCAACTAATTACCTTAGAAAGTCGGTGATCTCATCCTACCATAGAAACAGATTATAAAAAACTTTCTACGGAATTTATCAACGTTTTGCTTACTGAAATTAGAAGGAACTGCAGATACTTTGCAGATACTTGCTCAAAGTTAACCGAAAATTCCACATCTCTGTAAGTAATATATAATTAAAATATAACTCAATCATGTTGCTTAACTTCACTCTTGACAATAAAAAAATACAGGAAAACATAATCTCGTAAGTCTACGAAAGAAGCAATGAAAACATGGATTTCAGTACTGAATTGTCCATATTCGTGGGTAACAGGGTAGCACGCTGGAATTTGGTCGAAGTGGTCCCTGTTTCGTTTCCCGGCTGATTCGAGGATTTAAATTTCCCTGTCTCTGGTACTGGGTATTTTTTCTTAATCAACATTCGATCTCGTAGTAGGTAGGACCTCATCCTAACAAAAGTGCAGGTCCCACATGGGCGCCAGCTAAACGACCTGCACCAGGTCTCTCCGGTGTCCAACCTATTTTTATAAAAACTGAATTGTATCAGATTCTCTGGTGTGGAGTAACTCAGGCAAATATCTAGCAGTACATGTGAAATTGTTATAAACGAGACGACAATATCTGGACGCACAAAAAGTGTTGCATTTGGTCATGAGTGTGCTAAATAGCAGTAGTACTCAGGAGGAACAGGATTGTCAATAGTAAGTGAGACAGATCAAGTTGTATGGCACATTCATATGAAAAAAGAAGAAGAAGCATAAATTATCAGTAACTGCGAATAGAGCAGAGAAGATCTGTAAGGTTCGAGCTTAAAGATTTGATACCTATCAATCGTGTCATAAGAATAATAGAAATCTTTGAGTAGGATTTGCTGGAAACTGGAAGGAAGAATTGAGACTCTAGTGTATATGCAATGCCAATACAAATAAGTGAAATAAAACAACTTAGACAACATAATTTTCAAGTATGAAAATTGAAAGGAGGAATATTTTAGACGAGAGACGGTCCAAGATCCTTTTTTCTGACACTTTGATAAACTCCATAAAATGCTGTCTGAAGTGTTTAGTAAAGTTTATATAGAACAGGATTGTACGACTAGCCATTTATCTGCAGCCTAAAATAGTTCGTGATCAATAGTTTGATCAATGTAAATAGTTTCACGTACATATTAAGTAGACGGAATTCGTAATTAAATATGGATATCAAAGTCCAGTTGTTGTAGCAATAGATTTGTGCGTGAAGCTATTCCTATCAACTCATTATAAAACTTGTAGTTCTTTTTCGTCATAAATTATGACTAACTCGGCTGTCCTCTTTCTCTGTTTCCAAGAGCCTAGCCTTGAAAGTAATTCACTGTACTACGGAATGTGACTTACAGACCACATTTTTCTTTTCCACTAAAGGTGATCCTCTTTTTACCACCGCGAGTGTTGCTTATCATTTCTGTTCAGCTGGTCCAATTAATTTCCTTCCATATCTACTGCACCTATCCGTTCTTTCTCTAGATTTCTTAGGGTTAATTTTTCACTCCTCAACGAAGAATACTCCAACTGAAACTTTTTACAATGTCGCCCGTGTTTCTACGCGTGGGGACTCTTTGGTAGCGTTTTATTTAAGAAAGTATTTTGTCCATTTAAAGATCAACGTATATTCAACTCATAAACGAAACAATCTGGAGAGGAAACTATTTCAATCTAGCCCAGACTTAATAAACTGTGTAATTTGTTTTTGCTAGGGGCTTTACGTCGCACCGACACGGATAGGTCATATGGCGACGATGGGATAGGAAAGGCCTAGGAGTTGGAAGGAAGCGGCCGTGGCCTTAATTAAGGTACAGCCCCAGCATTTCCTTGTTTTGAAAATGGGAAACCACGGAAAACCATCTTCAGGGCTGCCGATAGTGGGATTCGAACCTACTTTCTCCCGGATGCAAGCTCACAGCCGCGCGCCTCTACGCGCCAGGCCAACTCGCCCGGTAATAAACTGTGTAATACCGAGCTCGATAGCTGCAGTCGCTTAAGTGCGGCCAGTGTCCAGTATTCGGGAGATAGTAGTTCGAACCCCACTGTCGGCAGCCCTGAAAATGGTTTTCCGTGGTTTCCCATTTTCACACCAGGCAAATGCTGGGTCTGTACCTTAATTAAGGCCACGGCCGCTTCCTTCCCACTCCTAGCCCTCTCCTGTCCCATCGTCGCCATAAGACCTATCTGTGTCGGTGCGACGTAAAACAACTAGCAAAAAAAAAACTGTGTAATAAGGAATTAATTTTCTTTAATATCACTCTTTATAACCTTAGTTTCCTATTTTTCATTTAAACTCTAAAACTGTTTCAGAGTTATGTTTTATGTGATATATCTACGACAGAGATAGGTAAAGGCACGGGAATGAATTTAGTCTCTACTTCCCAATTAGGAACAGGTTCATTCAACATAGTTGAAGAATTAGATCGAATGAAATTATTGTTTTTATAAAAAGCACATTTGTAGATGCATGGAAGCACATTGTAAACTACAGGCATCCATAGCTCATCGATATTAGAGAAAATAGTGTTACAGTTGAAATGTAAGGGATATGCCTCAATTATCTACGAATACGTGGAGCAGAGTATTTCTCTAATAATTTTAGTCTATCACATTTCACAGAATTATACCTCACTTTTTTCGTAAGACTGTGAAGAAGACGTCGCACCGGGGGGTGCTGACAATTCTGTAATGAGTACGGTATGTGTCAGTGAATAATAACTGAAATGGATTTAATGAACGCTGTATCTCTGGAAATAGCAGCTGCGGCCAACTGTCTCACAAGGCAGGCGGCCAATGCGTTACTGTAAATATTACTGGAGAAAAGCGAATACCTGTTACCAACATGAATGAGGATAAGAGAATTTTGTCATCACAACTGGATAAAATCAAGCGAGTGAAAGAATTAGAGTACCTCAGCCATTGGATAGAATCTAACGTGTCAGAGAAAGCACCCTACACCACGAGGAACTGGGGCGGAGAAACTGTAAGACAGATCTGACGAAGAAAGGTGCCCCCAAGACAGAGAACTATGATGCTCTTTTAACAGACTCAAAATATCCACAACAAGCGATGCCTACCACGTAATTTGAAGCTGAAAACTACACAATAGGTCTCCACACATAACCCCTGTGTGCCATGGAGTGTCTGTCATTAATCAGAAAATTCTTCATTGATTAACTGAAAGTTAGAGAGAGGAGTTTTTTTACAAATATCCCATGCCCGGTTTCCAAAGATTGAGAATACCGGACACGACTAAATCCCGAACTCTACTCGCGACAGAGAGGCTTTCTGCTGTGCTAGAGAAAAGAGGGTAGCTTTCTGTGGTCATGTGGTTAGATTATCTCCTAGAAGAATGATCAACTTCCTACTCACTTTCCGGTGAAACAAGAAAATCTGTACTTCTTGGCTGGTGGAGACTGAGAAGAATATGAGGGAACTGGGGCGGAAAAACTGTAAGACAGATCTGACGAAGAAAGGTGCCCCCTAGACAGAGAAAATAAAGAAGCTACAGATGTGACAGTACTGGGATAAGAACAAAGCCCAACGGTTGAGCATGAGGAGTTGCAGGAAAAACCCATTCGGAAGAAGAAGAAGAGAAATGATAAAACAATGAGCCTTCTAATAATTTGTTCAAAAACTATGTAACCTAGCGCATTGTAGGATTAAATATGACCGTACTAAAATGTTTAATTTATATTAACTGTTTAGAAAAGCCTATTTCGACGGCATTTTCACACCATTCATCGAATCTTACAGCGTTAGAACCCAGTAATCAATTAGAATGAGATAGCATAGCAATGCTCTTAAAAACGATTTCCATTTTCCCACGTTGTGGTGTTCAGATACGCATACATAGATGCATTGTTTGCGTACTTTTAAATTCAAAATAACATAATTTTGGTCACAGCGCGCTACAAATATTTTCATTAAAATACGTCAAATTCCTTCTACAAACTGACTAATTCCCATGCATTCCTTCATTACATGTTTAAGCGTTATTTTACGGAATATTGCATAAAACACTGAATATATATAGGAACTAGGTTGAACTTCAATTAACAACTACATATCATATTTAATATTTAGGGTATTCTGCGTATCCTTAACTCAGATAAAGGCTGAAATTTTCAATTTACACTGCAATGGATATTTAGCTTAATTATACGTAAATATTCCGCGTTATTTGTAAAATCGAAATTATACTGAGAACCAGTGAAAAACTCACTCTCTCAAACCACATCGTCTAACGACGAATTAGTGTGACATATACTAATGAAATGCTTGTCAAATATTTAGGATTGGTCTCATGACCCTTATTAATCAAGTGATCATTTGCCGGAGATAGCCCTTGCTTCTTTCCTCTCCTCATTGCGTTTAGGCAACACTAAATTTTAAAGGATAAGAACCTAATTCCGTTCTCACCCACACAGGGATCAGTTCAACGTAAAGATGGCAAAGAGAAGACTTTCGGGATAGCCACGGGAAGTTAAGAGCCAAGTTATAAATTCGAACAGTGTAGGTTCAATTCTTGTTTAGGACGTAGTTGCCAAATTGAGATGAATGGTAAACAGTGTCAGCATAGATGGGACCGTACGTCCACCACCGTGATAATAGGATGTACATTACCAAAGACGGTTTTTATACTGTTTTATTCTTGTTTTTCTTAGCATTTTAACGTCGCAGTAATACATCGAAGGTTGGCGGCGACGTTAAACGGCTAGAACTGGGAAGGAAATAGCCGTGGCTTTAGATAAAGTACAGCCCCAGCATTTTTCTGGTGTGAAAATGGTAAACCACGGAAAACCATTCTCAGGGCTGCCGACGGTGGGATTTGAACCCACCATCTCCTAAATGCAATCTCACAGCTACCCGACCCTAAAAACACGGCTAACTCGCTCGGTTGCATTACTCTAAATAAGTGCTATGAAGAAATGGTCTTGATGTTTTTAAAGATTATTGAATGTTATTCGCATAACGTCTCTGAAATTGAAGGATGTAGCCAACACAGTTCTGAAAAGTGATATTTCAATGGAAAAAGTTTGTATCATCACCTTATGTGATACATACGAACATACGAACCTTATGTGATACATCCATGAAATGACATCTATATTTAGAAACATTTTCTTGACGTTTTTGTCGTTATTGTACCAGAGGTACACCTCCGCTCCGTTGAACTGTGCGCCTTCTAAAAGGCCATCTGTGCTGTGGATCTTGAACTACTGTAATAGAAGATACTTGGACCTTCGACCATTAGATGTATCTACCATCGGCGTAGGTACCCCTTCTGGCGGGATTAACGACAATTAATCCTTAAGGGAATTTTAATTTCTTTTAATTTTTGTAGATTGTTTTTTATGTGTCAAATTTGTCAACACTCCTATGACTTCCTTCTTCGTTAGTTATTAACCAATCAGGAATTTTGTGTATATTTCTCCAACCAATAATGATTGGGGGTGTGTACAGTAACCTAGCCTATCTGAAAAAAGTTCTGGAAACTTCCCTTCGGAAATACTACAAGAGCTGGGCGCTTTAGGGCCGTATTGCCATCTTCATCACTCCGCTCCGGTCTAGTGAGTGGTGCGTGTTATTAGGAAGCAGAGGCTGCCTGTCGTCGTTTGGAAGGCCCATCTACTCAAGGTAATGGCTGAAATTCCTTAGCATGTGATAGCTCTAGGCACAGAACTTGAAGGAAAGGTTTAAAACTTCTTTTATTAATGTAAAGTTCCAAAGTCACAGTTTGAATGTAAATTTTCGGCAAGTCTGAGGGCTCTTTTCAAATTTCCGCTGGTAAACATGTAAATTAAGGAAAAAAAATTGTTCGCACTCTGTTCATCCCCATTCAACTCGGTATGGGGTGACTTAAATTTTCTAAACATCTAAGTTCTTCACACTCATTCGCTATTTAAAATTTCTCGTTTAGTCACCCCTCTGCAAATTCGGGCCGTGAGCCCATTTAGAGTTTTTAGGGCTTTTCGCCTTCTAGCTTTCGTACACGGCCGATCGTGTTACACCTTTTATTTCTGGATTAAGGCTACTCATTGCCCCCTTTATATTGTAATTACTGCTAGACGAATGTGTAAAAGACTGTTGATCAGAAGTATCTGTAAACACAGTATTTGAAGTTTATCAGGCGTAATTTTGTAAGAAGCTTGTGCCTCTGAGAGGCTGGGTTGCAGTAACGTTTGGAGCTTAGTCTGCTAGAACGTGAATATGTGGAGCAATCATGAGCTATATTGCTCTTCCCTTTTAAATTACAATATTGTATCGATAATTTTTCCTATTGTACCTGATTTTTGGACTTATAGTCCACTAATGTTATCAGAGCTGACGAGCTCATTTGTTATTCTATTTAACACATTTTAAAATCAAAAAAGGAAAGAAGGAAAAAATAGAATTCCAAAATTTAGTTCTTTAAATTATGCTTTGGTTATTTTCCCGTCCACCCAGTCACCCAGGTACCATCTCACACCTCTCTGTTCCACGATATTTCCGTATCAGTTATCATAGTTAGTTTAATTATTACACTAATAATATTTGCTGTAATTTGCGTTTAAAGGAACCGGGTAGTGTAAACGTTAATTCCCAATAAATCTTGAATATATCCGAAACTACTTGAGCTATATTTATGAGATTATGAATAATTGTTAAAATACCGTAAGGGTATACATCAGTTGAATTTCGTGATGATTGAAGAAACGATGAGTAGTGGCGTAAGGTTAAATATTAAAAAAGGGGCTGCTTGGTTTTTGTACCATTTTCTTGTTATCTAGAAGACTCAGAACCTTGAGTATTGGAGTATATACGTTAAAATGTGTGGTTAATAGCCTGTAGTAGATTTATATTGATGGGATTTATGGTTTATTTTTAAACAAAAATCATATCGAGCAAACGTTTTGAGCAATCTGTAATGACATTTTTTGGTTATACTTCATAACTTATCTCAATAACCACTAATGGTTTCAAAGCGATTCTTCTATAAGATATGTGGTGGTACTTGCACAGTATGTGGTAGAAATTTCAGGGTTGTACAGTTTTTAGTTCCCGAGAAAAAGTTACATAACCGATCAACAATTGTGTTTGGAGAAAAATGAAGTTCAAGATTGAATACGAGCACAATCACAATGTAAACATCAGGTTGATATAAACATTAGAAAGGCAGCAAAACGATTGACATTCGTTAATGCGTGCTCATGATAGCCAATGTGATGAACCACTCGGTTTGTCTACTGTTAATCGGGCATGAATTAATTGGCATTTAACATAGATTTCTGAAAGAAATAGTACATTAAGTGAAGTAACGAGTGTTTCTTTAAGAAATAGGCTATATCTATAAAATAATGCAAATATGGAATATAATTTTTTCATTAATTCTGCTTTTGACAAGTGATCATTCAACGTAATTGCCATAAAAGATGGGAGTGCTCTGTGCCGGCGAAACACCTGGATTTTTTAAATTCCATCAGTTTTGGGATACCTATTTATGGGTGAACAAGCTGAAGTGAATTGAGATATGATATATATTTAAAGTATTGAATTCATTGGACATAAATTATAAAATTGTGTAAACTATTTTAACAGTATGTATCATTTAATTAATTCTCTTCAAGTTATAGCCTTCGAGGATTTCTGAATAACCTGACAGAATTGCTGTACATACCGACGAATTAAGCAGTGGCTAAAGTCATATAATGAAAGAAAATGCAATTTACTTAAAACGTGTACACTACAATCATATTGATTTTCTGGTGCAGTTTTACACCAAGTCTGCCATAGATTTCACTTTAAGTAAATTAATATACTGTTAAAAAGCTGTTCCATTGCGCATCCAGATTCTAAAAAATGTTGCAGATCGATGATTTTGTACTTCTTCGTTCATTACTAATTTTTCTTGTCATTTGTACACATTCGTATACACTCTTGTAAATCATTTAACACCCATGCAGTACAGTTTTCTCCACGATACACCTTTAAAATGATAAAGATGAATCGAATGAACAAACAAATTTGTATACAACAGAAAACGGTGAATGATTCTGAATATAATCAGTATATAGTTCCATGAAATCTAATTGACAGAGAAGAAAAGGTGTTGTAAAACATTCAAAATCTGCATAAACAGTTAACGGAACAGGTCCTTACGATAATAATTCTCAAATTTCATTTCCGCAATATCACCATTAGGAAGAATAAGCTTTACAGGTGAGTGTGTTGTACAATCAACAAAATGTGTGGCTAACATGATTTCTGATGAAACGTATTGGAAGCATAAACTTCTTCTCTGTGTGTGATGAGGGTTGTGAGCTAACGAACGTGAAAGGTTTGTTATAAGACAGTACTGGCTTGTGTTTTCATCACAAACATACAAAAGATTAATATGATGACGTTTAGGCGAAAGAGCTGTATAAAGCGGTCCTACAATACTCTCTCCATTTACACCGTACACATAAAGTAAAAAATCAGGATTGTTATTTCAAATTTGTAAATGTTTGTTAAGGCCATTGGAAAAGTAACATTGTCAAAATTTAACGTATGTTGCAACTCATTTAAAAAATATCTTCATGCTATGAAGTTCTAGAAGGATTATATCTTACTGGCTTTAATGTCATTGCAATGAACCATAAAAAGCAATAGTCATCATTATTCTGAATACTGATAACACTCTTTTATCTGCCATGGCTTTCGGAAGTGGGATATATTGTATTCCTGAATTTAATGGATCAAACTTACAGAACTTACAGCTGAAGATGTGAAATATTTTTTACTGCATTACTCCTTGAACCCTCTTCAAACTTTTGAAACTTAGTAACCAATCCGTCTACAGTGTGTTCATGAAACCATTCAGAAATATTATAAGAACACAACAGCTTTGACATTTTTGATATTATATAAATAATTTCATTAATTTCATCATTAAAAAGAATAAATGAACATACTAATGCTACATTCAGCTTAAGTGCAGAATGCGTAGATATCATAGAAGGTACTTTATCTCTGAACACATCATCCATGATAATAAAAATGAATTTGGATCTAAAATATTCATAGATTTTTTTATAATACCACTTGTTATACGTGAAGAAAAACATGTATTAATAGTTTCCCAATTAGAAGCCATGACATACAGAAAAACAATGTATACAAAAAATCTCTCTGATATTAAATTAAAAACAAAACCATTAATATATGTATTATTGTATATAATTCACTTTCACTTCATGCTATGTGTGTGACGTAGTTTACGTGTTATAATAAACAATTACATATCGTTAAAACTAACAATAAATGTATTGTTTCTATATCATGATATTACATTGTAATTGTTCGTTGGTTTATATCATGGAGAACAGAATCGGAAAGTGCATTAAATGTATTTGGTAAAAGCACTTTAAAATCCTCACAAAAAATAACATTTTCTCACCGAATCTTGTTGATATTCTTTGAAGTGAAATAACATGGAATTGTTATTCATCAAGATGATCGGAAAGTCTCTGTGTTGGATTTCCTACGAAGCGACCAAGGCTGTAAACGTCCATTTAAAAAAAAAGCATTTACTATTATTAGCCTGTTGAAATATCAACAACGTGCGCTTAATACGTACCTTGAAGAAATAATAGAGGTGGGTGCGCTGACTTCTGCGATGAGATTATAGAACTACCAAAATTACTCTAACGGTGTAAGTTCTCGTACAGCGTTGTGACTTTAATAATGTGTCTCTTCTTATTCACAATTGGTGTTAACGCCTAAAATGAAACAAAGCTTAAAAAATTGAAATATATTTTGTAATGTTATTCACAATTTATGATCAATTTACTTTTCAGACGAATGCAGAAATCAAGTCACAAGATTTGAAGTTGAGACTGGTCAGCAAATGAACATATTTATCATATAGATGAATTCACTGATTATGTTGATGACGGTGATGATGATAATGATGAGTTTATGAAAAAGGAAAATAATAAAAATATAATATTATAATTCATTTATTTTCAATATGAATATAAAATCTTTAGCATACACAATCATATGTTCAGCTTCAGAAAAGGTGAACTTGTTGTAAGCTGTTCTGCTTGATAAAAGAGGGTGAATATCGGTCGCATGCTGATATACTGTATATACATCCGTATTGTTCAAATTTCATCAACCGTCATCATTTTTAAAAGAGCGATGCGCACACCGGATGTAGGGTTTTCACAGAAATTAAGTTTGAACACTGCTGTCGCCAGACATAAAATAGATTAATAGATTTCTGTTTTCTTACAAGCTGTGACTGAACATTATATATGCATCTATCTGCTTCTTCTGCTAGAGTTTATTTTTCATTGTATACGTTTTCTTCCTATTTCGTAAATATGTATTTTAAAAAGAAAATAATATTTTTAATTATCATTACTAAAGGTTAATTACATCGTAATAGAACATACACACAATGTTGTACAAATGAACAGTCTTCAAGCTACTGCAGTCTTTATTCTCACATCCACTGATAAGCTTCTCTCTATACGGAGTAACCTTGACAGGGGTGTACATAACACACTAACAGCTTTCAACAGATGAGATGGGTTTGCAAGATGAATAAGACAGCCACCTTCTGTCGCTTACTTCTCAGACCAAGCTCAGTTTGATAGTATTTTATGGTAGTAAAATACGGCAGCCTTGTGTTAGTGGAAAAATGAGAAACCTTAGAAAAAAATGATCATTATGACTGTCTGCAGTATTGTAGTTCGATTCTGGCTCTGTTCATTTTCCATCACCTATTCGTCTCTGATAAATGGCAATAACATTCTTACTATTATTATTAGAAGCTTACAGCTACCGTGGATAATTTCTCATGTTCGAACCTACCTACATCTGTCTTGTGTCGTCACAAACTTCTCAGACCTACCTCCGTTCGATAGTAATTTAAGGTAGTGAAATACCACAGGTTCGTCTTTCTTGTGTAGTGGTTAATGTGATTAGCTGCCACCCCCGGAGGCCCCGGTTCGATTACCGGCTCTGCGACAAAAATTTAAAATGTGGTACGAGGGCTGAAACGGGGTCGCACAGCCACAGGTGGGAACGATTCCCACTACAGTCATCCAAGAGTGGTTGTCTATGGTTTCTCACTTCTCCTCCAAGCAAATGCCGGGATGGTACCTAACTTAAGCCCACGACCGCTTCGTTTACTCTTCCATTGTCTGTCCCTTCCAATCGTACCATCCCCCTGCACGACCCCTATAAGCCATAGGTGATGTGTGAGTTGTAGAAGCCAGGAAACTTAACATTTAAGAGTAAACATCCTCGATTCGGCCGGGAATCGAGCCCAGAGCCTGGAGGACCAAAGGCCACTCAGATATGGAGCCAAACGTCATGCTTAACATAATGGTCTATATGCTTATGGATCTGCGATAATACGCCGGCAACTGTGTAGAGTGACAATGTACGTTTAATGTGCCTATCCTTAGTGAGCTCTGGGTTCGAACCGAGTTCTGTAAACTGATCTACAATTTTCCATCATTAGACATGGGCAAACACAACTATGTACGTTGACGTAAAGGTACTCATGCAGGCGAGAGAACCTGCTAGTGCGGTTGTTACGTGTGACCTCAAATCCCTGCTAGCCTCTCTTAGAGCTGGTCTGTCGAAGCGACCTCTGTAACTAATCGATGTCGCTTTTCCCAATACGTAGTGTGTCACCATGATTTGGTAGCACGGACAAGCTTAGATGATAATATCTGGCGTGTGTCTCTCCACTTAATGTTCCATTAGTCGTGTGGGCCAGGGGGAGGGATTTTGCTGACTTGGTGTGTTGGCACCCTGGCTCGAATCTGCCCACCCTCCGCATGGATCACAAGTGGGTTGGGCCGGCTCCTGGACGACAGCCAAGAAACCCGGCCTTTGCATGTCACAGAGGGATCGAACTCGGAACTCATCTATTTACTGCAATTCTCTCATACTGCTTCGCCGCAAATGTAATGATATAGTTAACACAACTATTCGAGAGGGTAATTTTATAGCATGACAGGTATTAATAATCCTCCCAAATATCATTTCAGACGTTCTTCTATCCAGCCCGTACAGTACTGGGATTTATCTAAAATAATACCTGACCTTTCTTAGTTTTATTCTCCGGAATTTATATTTTATTTTAAATGTTAAGCCTTGCTTTCCTTCTATATTATATGGTCTTCAAACCTGAATATGACTTCTAACGAAAAAAATATTTCTATAAATTAGTGCACAAACTACCATACAATGCAAATCTATTAAATTTGATTTTTTAATCTACTACGGCCAGTAACACTCAGTGTCTTTATGTGTGTATGAACCCACGGCGCTATGCCTCCATGTTTTCCTTCTGTGGTAGATGTGACAGATACATTTGTTATGACGTTAGTAGAACGTCATGTTAACCTTACGGATAAATTAACTTTTTCGATAATTACAATGCAAGCGATGGATAATTTTATTTTGTACATAGAATCATGAAATAACGTTCTTCGATATCAAAGTATATTTTTTTCAAAACCACCCAACATAGAGGAGTAACAGTTTTACAGATTGTTTGTCCGAAATTGACACACATTATCACGTTATTTTAGGATTCTATGCCCAATATAAATGTATTCATCGCTTTTATAAATATATAAAAATGAAACATTCTCGAAAACAATTAAATACTATAATTATCATTTCAAATTCATTAAAACTGGGACAGGGTAAAGAAATAATAGACAGTAATGTGTTTAAGGTTTCATTTTTACGGTATGTATAGCCTCTGATGTAGGTGTAGGGTAATAAACATTGTAGGTATAGGAACAAGCCTGGCACGTGGCCTCAGAGTAACATATCTCCTCTAACGTGGAGGCTCCGACTTCGATTCTCGTGTAGGTTAGGGATTTCTTCCTCTATCTGAGAACAGCTTCCAGGTCCACTCCTCCTACATGATTACAATTGACACGCTATCTGACGGTGAGATAGCGGCCTCGGTCTAGAATATCAATATTTTCTGTAAAGGGGATTCACCTCCCCTCGTAATCTGCAGGCATTTGGGCTGAGCAGCGATCGCTTCGTAGGGCAAGGGCCATCTGGAATGTAGCACCGTGGGGTTAATTTGTTTTAGGCACAGGGACTACAGTCTCCCCTTATGTAGAAAGGTACACGTTTTAGTAGGTTAATTTTAGTAAATATTCTAAATTTTATAGATGAGACTTTAAATGTACGCCTGCTACTATTTTTTTCTCAGGCCAGACCTAGCAAGTGGCCGCGCTGTTCGGATCACGTAGCTATCAACTTGCATTCGGGAGATAGGGGTTTGAGTCCCACTGTCGGCAGCCCTGAAAATGGTTTCCGTAGTTTTCCATTTTCACACCCAGAAAATGCTGGGGCTGTAACTTAATTAATTGACTACGGTGGCTTCCTTCCCACTCCTAGCCATTTCCTATCCCATCGTCGCCATAAGACCGAACTGTGTCGGTGAGACGTAAAGAAAATATTTTTTAAAAAATTCACAGGCCAGAGCAAAATGTAGCTGCCACAGAAGTTCCAGTTTCATCCATGGATGGAAGCTGCTGAGATTGGGTGGTGCTGAGTAATGGCATTTGGAGCAAAATTTGTGCGTCTGAGTGTTACGGTAGGTGATTTTTACTTGACCGATTGATGCGCAATGGCACTTTCAGCCCCAGTAAGGAAAGCAATGGAAAACTGCCTCACACTTCACCGTGCCTATTACGCCTTATACTAGGGCCGCCGTTAGATTTTGTGATTTCCTTATAACCACATAAAATTTCGTAAAGCTATTTGGGGATTCGACAAGCCTTCGGTCTGATGTCCTAACAGACAGCACATAGTATTTTTCTTTTACATACGTTCATTACGGTACCTCTCATGAAATAATATTCATATGTTTAAGAATCATTCATTTCCGTCTTCTTCGCGGCCTTTCCGAAATGTATTTAATTCGGCACTTTTTGTCGATTTGGTCCAGTTTCAGGACTGCATGCCCTTTCTGACGGCAGCACTTTTTGGAGGGTGGTAGTTGTTAGTATGACGTGTTTAATGAAGAGAATTGTATTAATACTGACACCTAGTCCCCTACCCACAGGAATTAACCTTACCCAGTTAAAATCCTCGGTCTGTTCCGGAATCTAATGTGGGCCGCTCAGAAACAAAGGTCAGTATGTTGATTATTCAGTCACGAGTCTTACTTAGGAAACCTATCTATTACGTGTTACATTTTATTAAATTTTCATAATAATGTCTTTGCTGTTTCGTGGGGTTATTTACGTTATAAATACTACAATTCGTCGAATATTTTACGATAGTTTTGCTAAAAAACTTCGAAGAATTATAATTATTACTAGCATTCTCTACAATCATTTCCATAATTCCTTAAGAAAACATGTTTTTTGTCTTAATGGACACCTCCCACGAATTATAGTTGAATTCCTTGAAACAATAGGACCAACATAGAGCATGCTATGTTTAAGAGTAAAATACAGTCCTATGAATACTGTGCTACGCATATTTTCAAATGTTTTAGTATTATGATGAATTGGCTACAGTTTGTAGAATTGAACACAAGACGGCTTAGGAAGTAGAAAGTAATGGTTGCAGTGGTGGTTATTATTATTTTAAGAGGAGGTATAACCGGACTACGTTCTTCTCTTATCACTTATCGGAGGGAGAATGGAAGAATGCCGACACTTCGAGGAACGGAGATATCGGCAAGAGAAAGGGGAAACTCAACGTGAGTTACCATTCATTGAGATAAATATTTCTTGAATTCTGGCGATACGGTGCAAAGTCTGGGTAGTGAATGCCACCTCTATAATGTTGAGTATTTGGTGTACCCTGAGCATGCCAGAAAAATGTAATAGTGAGCAACATTGGCCGGTCCAAATTTAGTGGGGAAGACTTATTGGCAGATGTTTGCAATTACACATCATACAAGGGACATACACCCTCTCTTCCTAATATATGCCTCCAAGGAATACCAGTTGAAGTATTTACCTTCAACACTACTCACTGTTAGCCAGATATACAGCCATTGATGATAGCCGTCTTTGATAATGTTCTCGATTTGTATCACTTTATGTAACCCCTATATATCAATAAGCAACCATTTTGTACATGTCTGGCATAGTGTCTTAGATGTGCGATATTATCTATTTCTCAATAATGTGCTGTCTGCTGCGATCGTCCGGTTTTAGACACATAGACAGTCGTCAATATACAGCACCCTAAACCTATGCTAGAGAGTACAACCAATAATATTTCTCAGCGATCAGTAACGTGCTCCATGAGACCATACATGGAAAGTTGACACCCAGCTTAACAACTCATTGAGAATTCTATCTGTCACTACTCGATTCACTTTATAATGGTCACCATTCGTTTCCCATACTGCTTCACCTCCCCTTCGCCACTTAAACGCTTTACTTCAAGAGTATTAAAAGATTTTCCCCGACAGTCTTCCAACAGTCCAAGGGAATATCAAGGATTTCTGTAGAGGAAGGCCAAAATCACGTCACGGATCAGTAGGAATAGTCCGCGACCTGAGGAAAGTAATTTCATGTTTCTACCTTCTTCTTAGTTATTATTTCTTCCAAGTTGCTTTACGTCGCTCCGACAAAAATAGGTCTTATGGAGACGATGGGAGAGGAAAGGATTACGAGTGGAACGGAAGCGTCCGTGGCCTTAATTAATGCACAGTTCCAGTATTTACCTGGTGTGAAAATGGGAAACAGCAGAAAGTCATTTTCAGGGCAGCCGACAGTGGGGTTAGAAGTAACTATCTGCCGAATGCAAGCTCACAATCGCGCGACCCTATAAGCACAACCAACTCGCTCGGTATTATTATTATTATTATTATTATTATTATTATTATTATTATTATTATTATTATATCATCTCTCGACTGCTCCAGGAAGCTCCTCATGTAAGAGAGATATTGTGCAGACCAGCACGGTGGAACATAGCCGGTATCGACAAGGAAAAGTTTCTTGCTGTAATACAGAATGGAATAGAGAACATAACTGGAAAATGTTTTGGCTGTAGAGGGAAAGAAGCAGCTGGTGTATGTGTTGAACTCACCATGCAGCTAACCCTGCAAGCATGCAATGTCTCAATGTCCCGAAAGAGACCACGAACTAGCAAGCGCCCAGCGTACTGGTGGACCGAAGAGATTGCTGAACTGAGAAGGAATTATCTGTAACTTCGACGCAGGGCTCAGAGGACGAGAAGCAGTCCAGAGAATACCCCTTTCTCAGCGGAGTACAACTCAGCGAAGAAGGAACTCCGCAACGCAATTAGAAAGAGTAAAGCCGATAAATGGTGGGCATTGGCTAAGATGATCCGTGGGGACTAGGTTACAAGATTGTAATGAAGAAACTCGAGACATTTTCAACCCCGAGCATGGATCTGCAAACCATTAAGGAAATTGTGGATACACTATTCCCCGACCATCCAGGGAGGATTGACAGTGACGATGAAAAAGAACTGGACGATATATCCCTCCTCAGAGTAGAAGAGCTGAAGAGAGCTATTAGCTCTCTTAGAAACAAGAAGACTCCAGGACCAGATATTATACCTGCAGAAGTGCTGAAGATAATATCAGAACTAGGTGCAGAACTGTTGCTGAATATGTACAATCACTGCCTGTAATCGGATGTTTTAGTCTCCTATGGAAAATGGCCCGATTGGTTTTGATAAGCAAAGGAAAACGTGGTAGTTTTAGACTTTTATGTATGCTGGACACAACTGGAAAAGGACTGGAGGAATTTCTGCAGTCCAGAATTCTCTCAGCAGTTCAGCTAGTAGGGGATTTATCTGTTAGACAGTATGGATTTCGGAGAGGGCACTCGACCACGGATGCAGTGTGGGAGGTGGTGAATACAGCAGAAAGAGCACAAACGGGCATTGATCATTCCCGTAAATTCACACTTCTTGTGACCCTGGATGTGAAGAATGCTTTCAACTCGGCAAGATGGAGCGACATGTTGGAAGCTCTTGAAGAAACTTCCAAGCTACCACAGTATCTTATGCACACAATGATAGACTACTTCAAGGATCGCACGCTGCTGTATGATGCGGAAGACAGAAAATGGACAAAACGACTGACAGCGCAAGTATCGATCCTTGGGCCAGATCTCTGGAACATCATGCATGACGGCTTGTTACATTTGGAGATGCCACAGAGTACGAAGTTTGTGGGCTACGCTGATGATGTGGCTGCCTTGATAGTGGCTCGTAATTTTGAGATGGCTCATATCAAACTGAACGAGGCGATGCGGCGCATAAAAGAATGGATGATGAATCACAGGCTAACACTAGCAGAACACAAAACGGAGATAGTTCTTCTGACGAAGAAAAGGATCGAGACTCTTGTGCCAATGACTGTTGGAGAGTTAGTGATTGAAACGTCCACGAGCACAAACTATCTATGAGTGACACTTGAGTCCAAGATCACATTTTGGAATCATATTCAGAGATTTTCAGATAAGGCAGTAAAATACATGACTGTACTTAGTAGACTGATGGAAAATATTAAAGATCCGAAATCCAGTAAACGGCGCCTTCTTATGTCGACGGTCCAGTCAGTGTTACTCTATGGCTCTAAAATCTGGGCTGAATCCTTAATATTTGCTGCCGTACAACGGAGAGCAGCTTTACGTATTACATGTTCATACCGCATGGTTTCTGAACCTGCAATCCTCACGGTAGCAGCAATAGCCCCAATATATCTACTTGCATTGGAGCTACAGGAAATCTGGCGTACTCCAGTAGGGCTGGGAAAGAAATTTGCAAAGAAACGTGCATTCAATCAACGGATGAGGCGATGGCAACTCAGATGTGAAAGTGACCATCGGAGTGAATAGACCAAGCGACTGATACCATGCTTGGATATCTGGGTTGAAAGGGTTCATGGTGAAGTCAACTTTTACCTCATACAGCTTCTTACAGAACATGGATATTTCCGCAAATTCCTGCATAGAGTGGGCGGAGCGAGTGATGCAGCATGCATATACTATGACGACATCGATGATGTACTTCACACCTTCTTTGTGTGCGGCCATTGTTTGATAAAGAGATGATGTGTGAAAACTGAATTGGGAGAACTGACACCAGATACTATTATTTCTGTGATGCTACGAAACCACCAATCCTGGGATCGGGTGGCAGTGTACGTGGAGGATGTCTTTCGTCAGAAGAAGAGGGATTTGTGAAGCGTACGAACCCCCGTAAAAGAGAAATGAAGAAAGAAGAATTCTGAAAGACTAAGTAAGCACAACATCACCCTGAGGTAATGCGAAAGCCGTTCCGGGCTGATGATACACTTGGTGCGAAAAGGGTGTGTGGTTTTATTGGGTAAGAATTCCACACACTTGTGGAGTGCGGACTCTTCACAAGTGCCTTTTGAAGATTTTCAAAGGCTTTCGTTAAAAATATTATTATTATAAGAGGTAATATCTAAATTATTACAATTAACGCCCGAAAGTGGAACGGTTTTAATATTGGTATGTTTGAGTAGTAACAGACTTACGCATAATGTGTAAAGAAATCAGAATTGTTTTATTATTATTCTTGTGTCAGCAGTCTTCGTTTCAATTAAGAACGTTTCTGATCAAAATGTACCAATTTCAGTCGTTCGAATAATACTGAGAGGTAAATAGAGAATGTTCTTGTATTTTGTAATAGGATATATAATATAAAATGATTAATTCTATACTGAACAACGATTTTCACAACAAAACCGAGTACTTGTTACAGTGCAATCCTTTATGTTGAATTCAAGTATTTTATCAGACATTGTTTCTTTGGGACAGTCACACTTGTATTTCTAGGTGTCGCACTCCAGCTAATGAGTTAACTTTTACACAGGGGTGAAACGCTGGTAACTTCACGATTGGAAAGACGTACTGAGCTTAAATATTTATAAAATTTGTAATTGCTGAAATAAAATTATGGTTTCCTTCTGGGAACGTCATTTTTGTCATTTCTATTTATTAGGATATATCTGTTAAAATTTCTATACGTTGTAAAATATGGAACACGTTTGTTAGTTTTTGGTAATTTCTCAAATGCGTGAGAATATTTTCCGAATGGTTTGCAAGAGTGTGCAGGCTTATTTGTGTGTCAGACATATTGTGATATTTAGATATTGCTTTGCTATGGTTAGAAGACAGGCAGGACTGAAGTTGCAGTCAATCCAAAATGTTTTGTCATATGCACTGTTATTACTTCTGTTTTAATAGTTTTTGGAAGTTTTAACACGGTAAGAAAGTTCTTAAATTATCCAGACAATTTTTCCTATTTTCTGGTGAACTAACCTTCAAGTCCCTCAGGATAAATTTCACTCAACTTGCAAAAATATGTTACGAACATTATTTAGGGTGTAAAGTTGTTGATTTTTATAAATACTTGGGCCTAGATATTTGCGGTGTATCATGTGTTAAGCTTCTTACTGGATGAAGAAACGGCACATATCACGTGCCGTTTGAAGTTCCTACGATGTGCAGGGAACAGAAGGACCATTCAACTAATTGGTGATTCTGTTTAACAAGTGAGAAAAATCACATCTTGAACAAAATATACAGTTAAGTACGGTATCCCGTTTGTCATCTGCAATGAGAATTGCAGTGCATTGTGAAGAATATCCTGTATGAAATCATCCAGATAATTTATGTTATTCTATTTTATGCAACAATAACAATTTTTAACGGTTTTCACTTTCAGTGCTAATATTTTTTTTTGCTAGGGGCTTTACGTCGCACCGACACAGATAGGTCTTATGGCGACTATGGGATAGGAAAGGCCTGGGAGTTGGAAGGAAGCGGCCGTGGCCTTAATTAAGGTGCAGCCCAAACATTTGCCTGGTGTGAAAATGGGAAACCACGGAAAACCATCTTCAGGGCTGCCGATAGTGGGATTCGAACCTACTATCTCCCGGATGCAAGCTCACAGCCGCACGCCTCTACGCGCACGGCCAACTCGCCCGGTAGTGATAAACCTGACTCCGACTCGAATGATATTAAAAACAAAAAGACGAGGGAAGTGATCCTACATTTGAAGTAAATTGTTCATCATAACCTCACTTTTTCACTTAAGAAGATATTAATGATAGGGATTTAAAGTTGTCTAATGGATCAGCTAAAGTTTTAAGTTCCACGCTCAAAGTTTGGAATCTACCCAACAAAGATACAATTATTTGTATTCATCGTAGTCGCGATAGTACTTTCAAAGAATACTTCTCTAAAATGAAAAGTGTAGTTCGTCAAAACAAACTTTGTTTGATAATACAAGGTCTGGAACATCAACACCAGCCAAATGAGTGGCGATAGTGAATTCAAACGCTGTACGTAGTTCGGCATAATAGCAACGAATTTTCATCTATACCTCTTGCGCATACCACTGATATGAATGAGATATTTAGAAGTATGAAAATGCTCTTAGGAACAATCCAGTATAAAAATATATGTAGAATGTCCGTGGAGATTTGAAGATCATACCTTTATTTCTGAGTTTGCGGGTTTGCAAACTGCATTCTTTACGTTCTGCTGTTTCATATGTGAATGGAACAGTTGGAAGCTTCACTACATTAAGAAACAATGGCCTAAACGTGAATCTCTTATAGTAGGCCGAAAAAAATGTGTCAAATACTTCTTTAGCGAATCCAGAAAAAGTGTGTTTAACTCCCCTACAAATGAAATGTGGACTTATGACATATTTTGTAAAAACAGTTGATATTGATTGCATTTATGCATTTGAAATCTAAAATTCCCAATGTGATGCAAACCTAAAGGGTTGCACTTGTATAGGGCCACAGATAAAATTAGAAGTCGCTGATGAATATTGTTGAGAAAATGTTTAATCCACTGGAACAACTAGCCTAGCACTCCAAAATATATGTTTTACTTTTCTTGGCAAATAAAGCAGAAAACTACAAGAATTAGTGAACGAGCTTTTGAAATCACACCAAGCTATAGGATGCAAGATGTCTTTAAAACTTCACTTCTTTGATTCTCATCCAGACTTCTTCCCAGACAAACTTGGAGTTATCAGTGACGAACATGATGAAGGTTTTCATCAGTAGATTTTACGACTGAAAAGGGATACCAAGACACTGGACTCCAAGTAAGCTATCCACCACACCCTGAAATGGGTCAGACCAAAGGCAAAACATGCAACTTCTTACCTGACCACAAATGAGTTTTATATTCATCATGTAGTGTTGCGTTAGTACCCCGAGGTACCAATTCTAAATAATTGTAAACGCGTGCCATTAAAAAAATCTCCGCCCTATGGAAAAAATATGTTATCTTAGTCGGGATCTGTATCAAAAGATTCAGTTAATTTAGTTCTTCTGAAAGAAAAATATTGATATATTTTGTAGACCTACTCTGCCAACTTTGAGTGATCAGAAGTATAGCAGGACTTCACTAATAGCTTTCCTCCAGAATTCTCAGGAGTTTGAAATTTTGTTGTTATTGTAATAGTGAACTTACTAGCAACAATATTGTAGCTGTAGACGACTGGCATCTAGACTTCTAAACCAAGCCTGTGGGTTTGATCTCCGACGGGCTTCTGGAACTATGAAATAAAATAGATGGAATGTGTATCCATAGATAGACCGTGTTCAGCAGAATGGAGAATACGACGATGTTTCGGGATGTAAACATCTGAGCAAGTGGCCAGAATACTACCTATCACAACTCTTGTTAAAAATGGTCACCTGGATGACTTTATTTGCTTGGTAGTTATTGTAAATTAGGTATGCATACTTTGTAGATAATATTGAAACTTTATTTACGCCTGAGGGTCTGACCCCACAATTGAGCTGGCACTGTTTGGTCTAGCTTCCTACTCAAAATATATAATTTTTGCCAGATCCAATTATGCTTTCTAGAGCATTTTCGTTTCCTTTGGCGATCTTCGTATCTTCCAGCTATCCGATCTCTCGTTTCAACTTTTAATGATGCGATAATTGAATTGTAATCTCGTTGTGTGTATATTAAATTAATATCTCTTGGCCAACACATGTATTATTCAGAGCTGGATGGCATGAAGAATCATCTAGACCAGGGCCTCTCAAACGCCCAAAATCTCACGCGTGCAGAGCGAGGCGCAAGAGCTCCGTGCACTGTGCATCGGTGTCGCTCGGTGCCGCTCGGTATGGCTCGGATCAACGCTTCGTCTCTGGGCTACTCGGCTATGCTCGGCTCTACTCGGCTATACTCGGCTCAACTCAGCCCGGATTTGGAGCGCTACGGCGCAAGTGGTTGAGAGGGAGACAGGCGGAGCGAGCGAGAGAGGCGTGAGGAAAGAGAGAGTTAGCGCTATTGCTCCAAATCGAGGAGTGGGGGTCTGCACTCTGGTCAACCAAGCCAAGTCGTCTTTTGCACCGTGCACAGTGCATGCACCACGCGCATGCACCCTGAGAGGCCCTGATCTAGAGATTGGGTTTCTTCCTCTTTCACCTTCGAATAATGTGAATGTGAGATTGTATTCGTAACCTTTATATTCTAAAATGTCAATCCCCACCAGCACCTGCATCAGTCAACACACATTTTTTTCCGAGATGGATTGTATTACGATTCTTCAAGCGGTCGGATCGGTTGCTTATTATTCACTGAAAGGTGTGAAGAGGGAATAGCAATTTCCTTGTTTCTATCTTAAAGCAAGAACCACCATTGCCGCCCCTCATTGGCTATTCCACGTTGCATTTTATTTTGAGATGTATGCTATTAGGATTGTTCTAACGACATTATCTGTTCCTCTTTCATCTTTGAATGATGTGAAAGGAGAGTAGTAATTTCGTTGTTGCCATCTCAGGGAGTCAGCCTCCGTAGCGTAACGATTAGCGCTTTTAGCTGCAATCCTTGGAGGGTCGAATAGATTCCTGGTACTGACAGAGATTTACGAATGACAGAAAGGCTGGCATTTTGTTACAAGAGGTACATGCAGCTCACCTCCATTGAGAAGGTACTTGATAAACAGCTTCACCACCTCGAGGAATACAGGGACACGAGTTTACTTGTTTATCTCGTGAAGATTTCAGATCGCACATCACAAAGCTCATGTCCCTTTAATTTTTATCATATATTAATGAAAATAGAATACACATTTAAAAATCATCATATATTGATGGCAAGTTTATAAGAATATTAGATTAATTATTAGGACTTTTATTTTTCACGCGCTACTGTTTTCGGTACAAAATATCGTAGGCTACCTATATTTGGGAATTATATTTAAATTTTCCGAACTTAATTAACCTACATTTGAAGTCGTTTTGGTGCAGTTACTTTATACTAAACACCTTCATTGTTGTTCTATGACTTTTTTACTTGCGACTTGTTCTTTTACAATAAATTGTGTTTAATTATTTTAAGCATAAAATGGCTTGTACGTATCAGAAAAATATCGGATATAATAGATTTTAGTACTGAGTTTGTGAAATAATTGTTGAAAATTTCATTAAAATATATAATATAGTTCTTGAGAGAATTGAACCTAAAGCACGAAAACGTATAACGTCGGAAAAATTAATGCACTTTTGGAAGTGATATAATTCTAAATCTGCCCATGAATATATCGCTCCTCTTCCTCTTGATCCCATTCTGCTCGCTATCCTGCACTACTCTGCCTGGAGGATTATTCCATGATCTGCATTGATAATCAAGTCCTTGTAAGGCTTCGATCGCCGATGGCATACAGTACCTGCTCTGTGAAAGGTTCCATGTGTGAGTCCCAACTTCCTAACCATACGAAATGTTCCCAAGTTCCTAGCATTCAAAAGTGTTTCAGCATCAAAAGTTAGTATCTCCGCTACCACGTTAAAAACAATCACTGTTTTCGGATAAATTTTCTAAATGAGAGTATTCAACCTATCATTGCGGCTTTACGGGTTTTGCCAACCGAGCATTACCTTAGGTATTCTAGGTAATCCATTGCACAATAAAATTATTTTATAGTAAATACACTGATTCAGGAAGGCTATTTTATATCCGCGATTCTCAACAGCTTCCTTGGCTCTCGGATACTTGGACTAATGAGCAGAACAGAAGAAATTTTGAGGGCTATCATCAGTCGAAATGTAGAACCATGTAATCCAAACTGTCCCTCTCATCGTTTCAAATTTTTGCTGATTATTCCTTTCATTGCCACAATATTCCTGAAGGCCATCAGTTTTCTTGTTTGTTATACATTTTTTATGTCCAATTGGCTTACTATCTTCCTGAAATTTGTCTTCATTCTCTGCGGCAAGCCTTCTCAGCCCTCCATCTATCCTTTTCTGAATGTGACCTATACACTCGAGATTTTCTAACTTAAAATCTTTCCTATAAGCTTGGTTTTCAGCTACAGTCTTGAAAGCACCTGATTTACCGTACAACAAGTGCTTGGCATTTCTTGCTTTGTACTACTGTAAGGAACGATGGAAAATTCATCCACCCCTCCTCTAGAAACTGAATAATTCGTACTGCACATACGTTTATGTACATCATGACATTCATTTCCTTTTCTCTATCCCGTTACTTTATTTTTCAGACCACATAAATAACAATGCTTAGACATTGTATTCGAAGACTTTAGCAAAGTCAGCACTGATAAAAATTGAAACATCACGGAATTCATCATGTCCCCTCTTCATGCAGTTGGTGTCACAAGGCTAAGTCTCATCAAAATAATATTCAATTTGTATTCGGGACTTGTTGCTAGATTTAAAATCGTAGTACAAAAGTATTATCAGATGCAACAGGCAGGAGCTAAACCAATAATCGTTTTGTTGGAAAGCAGTCGAGTTTTATTTGGTGTTATTCGTTCATTCTTTCCGAGTTTACTCTTGTAATACGAGCGATGCAATACAATTTCCATATTTCTGCTTTACTTCTTTCTTCCATCTATTTCTTATATCTTGCTTTGTATACATCTTTACTTTTCAAACAATTGCCACTGAATGTCATGTACGAAGTGCATGGCCTCGCTAGGAAACAGAGCAAGCCACACAGGTTACAGTTGAATGGTCAATAAATGTTTAACGAATGAGAGAGAAATTGGGTTTTGTGATTGCGACTGTGACCTGTGTGTTATATGAAAAAGAGGGGGATATTCTTTATCCAGATACGATCGGTAAATTGTTGCAATGTTTGTTGTGAACCGTTTAATATGTAGATAGGAACTAGAAATTAGTTTACATTCCCGTGTTTATATTTTATGGATATTTACCTTGATGGCTTGGAAAGTTATTTGCCTGTTTCTCATATGTCACTCATAGCGAAATTAAATATGCTTCCTGCGCTGAATTTTGTCCAGGTATAATAAAAATATGCAATTTTTATCATTTAAGCGTATGAGCTTGGTACTACTGAAACAGTTTATGCCGTTACAAACTGTCCAATATTCAACATAGAGTGCGAGTATGCCAAGTGCAATTAATAATATTAAGGGCCACGCGTTGATTGAGAAAATAACTGAATTACCGATTATTAAGTATGAACGTCATCTCATTCACCACAAATTGTAGGTCAATCCAACATTGTAAGGTCGTCATAAATATTTCTCAAGCATTCCGATTATTAATAATAATTTATTATTCATAATAATAATTTTCAGAATAATTTTTGAGATCCTAGATTTATTTCTCATAACAAGTTTAAACTTTTCTAAATACATTTGGATAAATTTGGTGTAAAACTTCGGAAGAACCTTCTTCTAGATGACCAACTTCGTTCGGAAACTTTTCTATTCTCAAACGCCGAGAAGTACAAGGACTAGACATCATTCCTCACATTGGTAACACTGGCATTACAACTGATGCAGAGTAAGGTATTTGGTTTGTAAATCAGTATTTCTCTTTTTCATTTCTCGTTTTTGTTTACTTTAATATAATATTAAGTTCCCAGCAATTGATATCAATGTAATATGCCCGTTTGTCTTACAAACTACTAAGCGAAGAACCTTAATATTTCAAGAGATTTCAAAAAGCAATTAGGTAAAGCTATTGAGTCAAAATTAGAGGAAAGCCTCCCTCACTTCCTGAATTACACAAACATATTACATTTCTCTTCTTAAACATGGTTAGAGTAAGAAAAGGAGAGCTAGACTCATGTAAAATTTAAATGCAACGTACTGTTAGACGAATAGGCGTACAATAGATGCAAAAAGAGCATGAAAAATTTCAAAGCCCTCCGAATGGCGAATGCAGTCAAAGTGATGCCTCGCCCCCTGTCTGCGGCGAACGAAAATGGGGCTATCATTTTTAAACAAAAAGAACCTGGATTCGTCCGAAAACACTATATGCTGCCATTCCTGTCCTCAATGGCATCGTTCCATACACCATTGCAGTCAAGCATGTTTATGCACATTAGTCAAAGGTAGGCGGAGAAGTGGACGACGCACCGGTAACCCAGACCGTAATAAACGGCGACGGACTGTCACTCCTGATAGTGTACGATGTGTTTCACTGTTCCACAGTTGCGCCGGAGCCGAGGAGGACACAGATCTGTTCTTCAATGCCATTCGGATGAAGTGTCGATCTTCTCGGGTGGTGGTATGGGTGGTGCTTCCAGACCCATCTCGTTGTGTTCTACGCCCTTCTCTGAACCATTCTGTACACAACCGCTGGACTGTCAACACACTTCGTCCCATACGAGCAACAATTTCCCGGATGGATGCATCACGTTATACCAATAATGCGCCCTCTTTCAAACTCACTCTTTTGACGGTACGGTTCTAGCATACGGCTGCGAAGCATCATGCACGTCTGCTGAAGTCACACCGATCCATTACCTTCGGTTTATAGCAACAACGAGAACCGCAGACACATTTACCAGGCGGTGGATGTTCGCCAAGGTATCGATGTGTACCTTGAACCTGAGGGCCGACATGTTTCAAATGCTAATCAATCTTCAGAACATACTAATGCATATGTCGAGTGAAAATGATCTTCCTATCTCTAAACATTAGTGTATTTTCAAGTATAATGTAAGATTGTTCTGATTCTGATTACCTAGGTTCTCTTCATTGTTGTATAATGTCTCTGAGAATGTATATGTTATATGTTTTGTACTTGTATAATGCAGAGAGAAACTACATTCAAGGTGTCAAGGCCAGAAGCTCATATCGTAGTAATTCTATGCGAAACCTCACAGAAACAGACTCCGTATAACAAAATTAATACTGAACTACAGGCAACTTTATTTGTTACGACAATGCTAACAACATAAGAAATGCAGTTCACTTCACAACTTAGTGAAACCGCAGCCTTTTATGGGACATATTTTTTAGAAACGTATCGTTCAATCATGAGAATATGAAAAGAGACCTAATTTAAACTCAGTAATCGTGGAGAAGCATCCATGATTGTGGAAAGAGTTTCTAAACAAAAAATAACTTACACCAATTTTCAGTATAATCTAATATAGAAATGAAACTTATAACGAAGGACATTAATTAACAAAACAAGCATCGAGAAGGTGATCAACAGACTGCTTCATTGAGCAAATCATCAATGATCCAAATGTGAAAAACAATATGACTAACAAATCCTGAAAAATTCCGACACCGGATTTTCCCTTCAGTTCTGTAGCAACTGGAAGGACTTTATACAGAGTGCATGAAGTTCTGTTTCCAGTTTGCCTCCTTAATGTGGCATAAAGCCGATAATTATCACGTTTAGTATTTTGGGCCGTGAAATCAACATAAAGGGATTCGGAACATACTTTGTGATTATACTGAAAATTGGTGTAAGTTAATGTTTGCCCATGGGAAAGTGTGGATTACCGTGAATTGGACCTGTAAGTACATTCCTTTTGTAATCAAACAAACATCGCTGTAAAGCTGAGTATCGGGGTGTTTTGGGACGCGAGTATCACGGTTTCTAAATTTCTTCAGAACGAATAGCATATGGATAACACTCCAACCATATCTAATCCACCCATAGTGGAATTCTCATATAACTATTAAGAATAATCTGTGCTGAAGACGAAACGAAAACGACTATTATTAAGGAAGTAGATGCAAACATTAGATATAAATTAACAACCATACTTACTGTCAATTGTGCTGAACATCACTATTTGAAACCTACTGACGTATTGAAAAGGAGACCCAAAGTATACGTTTAATATACTCATAATATATACACTACAATATGCACCGTTCATGGAATCACAATAATGGCAATTTCATAAATTTAAAATGTCTAACGTAGTCTTTAACTGCATTTTATTCCAAGATTTATTACTACCCATGATAATACCATGAATAAACGGAATTTGAAAGACATATGAAATTAACACTAAGGATATTTTGTGAAGGAATCTTCTTCATTCTCTTCCTCACTCCCGCCCACTACGAACAACCAAATTGCATGATGTATCACATCATAATCAAAATATCTTCTATTCAAGATATTTGAATTCGACAGTGGTTTCATATATCAGCACAGTGAGCTTCAGTTGAATAAAATATATTCAAATCCACGATGTCAATTTCAAAACGAAACATTCAGTCGATTCAGATGTTCAAAAACGACTTTTGTAAATTTCGAAGTCAAAACACTTGGAAACGTAGCAATCATGGATGTTCGTTTCAACAAATATGCAGTGTACCACCAACATTTCATGGTGATTGCACTTTTCTTTGAGGGTCTGTGCCCTTGTAAGTCGATGTAATCTTGACAGATATGTGCAGAGTCATCAACAGGAAGAATGTATCCTTTATATCAGCGTTTAATCCGCCTAAACTGCGTGACAGATCTGTGAATTAGATCAATTTCACCTCTGCAGTATATAGCACTTGCGGAAGGTTTCAAAGACGTTAAAGGTTCGTAGTCTCTTTACATCATCTTTACTGGAATAAAGAAGTTTTATGCATCTGGATCATTTTTCACACGAAGTACGGCATGATAGGGATAAAGCGACGAGTATGGGGAGAACTGTGTTATAAGGGTATTTTAAATTAGAAATTAGGTCATGTCCACCTTAATATGTCAGCAGAGTTATACATATATTTCCCTTTTAGCCCTGTGTTGAGAAATGAACCTGATGAGCATATTCCCGCCTCTCCTTAGTTATTATTAACGGAAATCTGGATGCCCTTGATCTTTGTTGTGGGAACCATCTAGATGTTTTCATCGAGATTTTGTGCTATACACACGTGTGAGACGTAAGGCTTTATATTACCGAGATTTTCTGGGTTTCCCAACCGTTCTGGGGGGAAGTAATTTTGTAAGTGCCTTTATTTACGTTTTCTCCTTTCAGGTTGTGTTTCTTCTGCTGGTAAATTGACCTTGTGTGTGTATATTTAAAAATATTCTGTTAAGTGTATGGCTTCCTCACTTCTCTTCTTTCTCATATATTATCGTCATCCTCGCTAGTAATAAGGAGCGATTATTAATAATTACTGACAATTGTTCTAAAACATATTATACGAACTTTGTTTTATTCACTGCTTAGAACTGTATCTGTATTTTTCATTGACGAAGTTATTGTGTCAGTATGTTATTAATTCTTACTATCTGGTAAGTTAGACATTATGCACTATCTGAGAGCGAAAAAGCCTTTACAAGCATGTTATTAACCGCTTTCTTATATCCTATTATTTTACCTTGTTGTATTTAATTACCGGTGGCCGATAACCGTAATGTGCCTCTCAGTCTGAGGACTAACATTTTGTATGTAACCTCTTGTGGTTCTGTATCCTTCCACTTACTGTGGGATAACATCATGTCAAGTGTTACATAACCACGAATTATGGTTCTGTTGTAAGTATTGTGTTCTTAAATTATGAATTGAGAAAAATGAAACTCATATGCTTTGTTACGGTAATTTGTCTTATGTTTCCATTGCCTGATTTTATTTTCTAGTCGTCTTAGGTACATTTATTGAGCTAATACTTTTGCTTTGCCTGGTCACATGGAATTGGGAATTCCCCTTCAGACGCCCAACGTTTTTGGCATTTTCGACATTTTTGGGCATTTGCAATGTTAGATATTTTCAGCATTTTAGCATTTTCGGAATTTTCGGCATTTTGGTATTTTTGACGTTTTTGATAGCTAACTTCAAATGCTGACTTTTACGAAAATGGGCGCAAGGCATGGTAATGCCATATTTGAAATTATAGGACTGGCCAATTATAAGAAGGGACACTATGGTTGTTCATGTTATAGGATGCTGATAACTGGACCAGTATATGAAGTGAATGATAGATTGAAATTAATGTTATATTTGAGGCAAAATGAAAACGTAGTCGTGGTTATAATCAAGGTGACGATAATCAGGACAGTAATTCATAGTAATTGACGTACCTAAAATCAAGTAGGGATTTAATGAAATCCTGGGAAACAGTAAAATGATTTTCTCAGATCTGAGGAAAAATGAATGTCGATACCCTTCAGGTAATCGTGTTCATGGGTACTTGTCAGGAGGTACTGGTTGTAACAGGCCTCATAATATATAGTGAATCATTTATTAAATTTGTGTTAGTCTTTCGCGGTAGGTGAAGGTGACCTCAGGCCTTTAGTGTTTGTTATGAAATGGCAGTGTTAGGATTCAAGTGGAAAGTTTTGGGACGGTATTACCCATTTTATTAGGTGTATCTGCCTCAATACTGGAAGGATGGCCTAGTTTATTGGCATATACCACTTGTGTTGGTATTTAATCCGCGATATTTTTATTTTATAATTTTATTTCAAATTTAATATGACAATTAGGTTACCCATTTGAATATATTGTGAAGAAAGGTACCCTTGATAAAATACACTGTTAGGCAATTTTGA
Source organism: Anabrus simplex (assembly GCF_040414725.1). Lineage (NCBI taxonomy): Eukaryota > Metazoa > Arthropoda > Insecta > Orthoptera > Tettigoniidae > Anabrus > Anabrus simplex. Next base: position 1,269,208,926 of record NC_090265.1, read on the forward strand.
GATAGCTGTATTCAGACTATATATTTTATTCAAGTCAGATTGTTGTGAAAATTAAAAATGGTAGGATTAAGGTAACCCTGAATTGATACCATTTTCAAGTTGATTGTTCCTAATCCGAGGTTCGAGTTATGGGGGCTCACTTTAATGAAAGATTGTGTAAAATTGATATGGAAGCCATGAGGGCTCTGATAAAGGAAATTAGTAAAACATTAAAGTGATTGATCAGGAGATAGATCAGAGTAGTGAAAACATTCGAAAAGAACTGAAGGAAGAGAGTAAAAACATTCAGGAAAACATTCAGGGAAGGATTGATCAGAAAAAAGATTTGGTTAACGAACATGTGGAGAGAATACAGAAGGAGTGTAAGGAAGGGAGAGATGAGATTAATAAACAGATGGGAAACTTTAACGTACGGTTGGATGAAACAATTGAACGTTATGACGAACTGGTAGAACAGATAACGGTGTACTAGACACAATGTGAAAGGAACACAGCACAGTTAGAAAAACGACTGGATAACACACACGAAAAAGAGGAACGGATCGAAAACTCGTTAGGCACGGTAATTGAGCGCGTCGAACGTGTTGGGGCTCAGACATTAAGTATGACGGAACAAATCGATGTTCATATCCAAACGGTGACAGTTCACCAAGAAACCACCGATAGGATAATAGAAAATGTTAAGAAGGAGGTTCATTAGACTCAGGTCAATATGCATGGAAGTCAGAACCAAACCAGCGCGTTGAAGCAGGAAATATTTACCAACGTGGATAAGCGAATCTCTGAGATCAGAAAGCAGGCATTCGATGGAATAGTCGCGATCCAAGAGGAGGTACAGAAGAATGGGGATAGGACGTCAGATAGGATAAAGAAATGGTCGCACAAGACATTATGAAGATAAAAGGCGAAGATGAAACTAGATATACATGAAGACCTTATACATGAGTTGAGAGAAAAGATTGTGAAATTGAAATTACAGGACGACTTTCAGTAACCGGGAATAAAAACAGTCCGATAAAAAGAGCTACGTTAATCGTTATGATCTTAAGATAGAAGGTGAAGGAATGGATTTATTCAAGGGTTTGAATAACAGTGCAGATCTGATATCGGCGGCACAGGTGCATAACTCCACAACCTTGTCAATTGAATCCATACCGTTTTATAATGTAATTCGGATGAATGAAGATAAATCAAAACGATTCATACCAGGAGGTAATGTGGCTGAGATGGACGGTTACATGGTTGACCATCAGGTAGCTCCAGAACGTAGATTAAGGGTCGTGGAGAAATTCTTATACTCCGCACGGCCTTACTTCTAAATTGAAGTTTCGCAAAACAAATGAGCATCGCCTTCCCTCTGTTGCCAGCGCGCTACTGCCGCGGAAACAGCTGATGCAATACAACCGCGATAAACAGCCTTTTTAAATTGCAATACAGTACTCAGAAAAACGAATGAATATGGATTGAAAACAAATTCACAAGAACTACACTTTTTAACAATATCTGGCACTAAAAGAGAATATATTATTAACAATAAAAGAGAATGAGGAAATAACACATCACTAACGGCTAATGGCTGGCACAGAAAGGAGATTATGGCCTACAAAGGGAGCACTCCACTGATCTCAATCACTAGAACCCACCAACAATATGAAGAACACACTAATTACTGAAGGAAAATGCAAAAGATCGCGAACCGTACCGAATAGCATACACGTTGAGCGAGATAGGTTAACCACGTGGCGAAAGTAAATATTAGAGTTGGCAACTAAGTTTCGAGATCGTGCTCTGCCGAAATAAATCGATATGAATGGCAGCTTGAGATTGGTTGGATGTCTATGCTTCAGCGCATAACCACCAGACAGAGCCAAAATCTGCTAAAACGTCAATTTAGAAGTAGAGCCGTACGGAGTATAGAGGACTAGGCCTTGGTATGGTTGGCGTTCAGATATTGTTTAGATAACTACGACACCTTTAAGAGACTGTTTCTAGATAAATACTGGGGAATGGAAACTCAGTTAGGATTGCGTTTGGAACGGTATTCACGTCGTTATTCCATGACCGGCCCAAAGCAATTTTGTGAATTTTCACAGGACTATTTTGAAAATTAGGGTGATTGACAACCCTCCAGCTGAAGTAGAACTCATATCGGCCATTACTAAACAGTTCAGAGCTGATGTTCAACGAATCTTGATCGCAGCGAATGTAAAGACGGCTGTGGAGGCAGAACGTGTCTTACGACACCTCGACCAAACATCGAGTGGACATCAACTTAGGGCCAGACAAACGGAAATGTTTAATATATTGGATTGTCAAGAGAAACAAAGTACAATAGTAGTCAAAGACCAAGGCACGAACACAACTCAGGCATATGTTGATAATCGAAATATTAGGGACCCCCAATATAATTTTCGTTCTTGGGGAGTACCTAAACGGCAATATGGCGAACAGCAGTACAGGCAAAATGGGTATAATATAGATCCTCGACCATATTCTAGGTGGCCACGCCAGAATAACCAAAATTTCAGGCAGCAGAAAGAATACTACCAAGGGGATCTCGAAGAGAGAAAGAGGGAGTCTCAGCAATACGTTAGAGAATTAAATGGGTTGAGACCAGAGAAAGGCATTCGGGAACAACCCATACGGCGGCTGACGCAAACGACTGAATGCCAAGGAACTGAGAGCCTCGCATTACAGGACCATAAAGCTAATCAGAACAGGTTAAATCCTCGTGCCCCTGAATATGAGGCTACGAGGAAATTCTTCCTAAAAAAGCGCGATTGCTAAGCGAGGAGATAGTCGGAGCTTCAGAGGCTATCAATCCTCAAACTTATACATGGACTATAGTAACGATCGACACGTGGTTGATACAGCCGGATGAGCTATTAGAAAACAAGATCCAAAGACCAGGGAAGGTCGTAAGAGAACTGCCAGTAATCCACAAAAGAGTAAGTGGAGTACGTGTTCGATGCTTGGTGGATACGGGCGCAAGTGTCAGCGTCATATCACAGGCTTTATTGGAAGAACTGAAGTTGAAAAACCATACACCAGTGATTCCAATATCGAATATCAAAGTTCTTGGCGTGATTCCCGATCGAACTACGATTCGTAATACTCAAGCATATCTTGATTTGGAACTGGGGGACAATATTATTTCACATCCGTTTATTGTACTAATAAAAATTGAGTTCAATGTTATTATTGGGACAGACTTCCTACGAGAATATAAAGCAAATATCAACATGGAAAGTAATGAGATTTCCTTTACATTCGACTCAGTCCAAAAGGAGATAAAATTGAATGACGTTGAAAATTTATATCAAGAAGAGATGATTTGGAACACCCAATTATGTTCAGAACAAGAACAGGGAAAATTTCTTATAAATTGATAAGACGAGTAGGAAGATCTTCGATGAATCTGGAATTATGGTCACGGCAGTGGAAGAAAAAGAATAAGAATTATTATTTGAATAATTAGTCCAGAAGGAGATCAGTGAGGCCAAGATCGGAGATGAAGATAGAATCCGCCTGCAAGAAATTATACAACAACAAAATGAAGTTTTGGATCAAGACCAGGGAAGATTCCAAATTTTCAATATACATTAGTGGTAAATAGCTGGAAACCTTCTAGACAGCGTCCTTACCCTATGCCAGAGAAATACCACAATCAAGTAAGCCAGATTACCCGTGAAATGGAAGAGAGCGGACTGATTTCTAAATCCCCACACCATTTTCAAATCCGCTAGCGATTGCGAAGAAAGCAAATGGGTCATTACGAGTTTGCTTAGATGCTCGGGCAATAAATCAACCTTTTTTTCCAGAGTATGACAAGCTCCTTATATCAAGGATATTATGAAGAAATATCATCATATGATATTAATCACAAGGGTTGACTTGACATCATCATTTCACCATGTAGAACTCGATCCAAAAACTAAAATATTAACCGCTTTATGTTTGATCGAACTACATTTGTTTTTAAGAGTCTCCCATTTGGGGAAATGGATGCGGGATCTGCCCTCATTAGAGCTTTAGATAGAAGTTTGAGTGATGAAGTGAAGGGCTTCACAATAAGATATGTCGATGACATTTTAATTGCATCGGAAACTGTAGACCAACTTCTCGAGAATATCAAGATATTACTTGTAGATTTGGACAGGAATAATTACAGAATTAACCTCTGTAAATCCCAATTTTGCCAAAGGAGCATTCTATTTCTGGGTCATATTATTGATTCCGAAGGTGTGACCCCAAACGCAGTAAAGATTCAGGCCATTCAGATTTTTCCGAGACCAACTAGGGTCAAACATATTGGTCAGTTTCTGGGTATTTGTAATTTCTTCGTGGACCACTGTCCAGGGTACACAGAGGTTGTGCCCCCTCCGCAAAATTGGATGAAAAAGAATAATCGATGGAAGTGGGACGATGAATGCGAGGCAGCATTCGTAAAAAGGAAGGAACACCTCACAAACAGCGTAAAGCTCGGGTATCCAGATTATAATAGGAAATTCATTGTACAGTCGGACGCGTCAAATCTAGGAGTAGACGTCGTCCTGTATCAGGAAGACCCCGAGAAGGAACCAAAGGTCACATTTTTGGCATTCATGAGCCCTAAATTACGAGCACTTGAAATATACCGTAACTGAGCTCGAAATATTAGCCATTATAACAGCCCTAAGTCATTGGCGGAAATATATTTATGGTTTCCCCATTGTATTGCGAACTGATCATAAGGCTCTTACATTTATGGTAAAATCAACCATGACTAACGAAAGGGTTAATCGGTGGTGTTTGTTTGCACAGCAATATGAATTGACAATTGAAGAGTGTGCAAGCAAAAATAACGTCATTGCTGATGTACTCAGTCGGAATCCCGATTCTGTTAGTACTGTCGTTCATCATATCCAGCTTGTGGATGAGGATCGTGAGACATTACAGAAATTAAAGAGCATCGGTGGGGAAGAAGAGAGGTATCAGGAGACGTGTTGGTTGATTGACTCCTTCAAGCGAAGAATCCAACCAGGCAGAACATGCAGAATTGGAGAAGCGAGCGCAGAAGTATAACTACTTCAATGGCATTCTGCATAAGTTCGTCGACGAAAATCATACACGATACCGAATCGTGATACCACCAGTTCTACAGAATGATTTGATGTGGTTAGCCCAACGTGCCATAGGTCATGCAGGGATAGATAAAGTTTCAGCAACACAGAAAGAAACATTCTTTTGGGCGAATCTTAGAAAGATAGTCCACCGAGTATTGGTTACTTGTGACACGTGTCAAAGGGTGAAGCCCAATACCTTTTTGTTAAGCCTATGGAGCAATATGGTTTGGATTTCTACGGCCCGTTACCACGTGCTAGGTGCGGCCTGCAACATGTTCTTGTGTGTGTGTGGACGTATTTTCGAAGTATGTCAAACTATGTCCGGTCCAAAGGGCCAATACCCGAGCGGTCATCAACCAAATTAAAATCAAAATAAATCCTAAAATGCGAAAACCAGAATGCATTCTGACACACATTGGTTCCCAAGTTACGTCCAGGATTTTCAAGTGCGACATTGACCAATTAGAGGTGAAACACCATTTAAGTTCAATTCATCACCCCGAATCTAATCCTGCCGAACGAATCATGAGGGAGATTGGGGTGTTTGGCCGAATCTACTGCTCACGTCAACTTTGGCGTTGGGTAGATGTCCTCCCAATCACTGAATAGTGCTTTAATGGGACTGTACACGAGTCAAACGGCCAGATCCCAAGCGTTATCCATTTTGATGAGATGCCGAAGAGACCGTGGCAAGATGCCATACAATGTCCAAAAGATCCACGATTTTGAACAGAACTATGCATCCAAGCAACAGCAGAGTATATGAGCCAACAGGTAGAGAAAAGACTGCGACGACTTCAAGGTAAGAGATACCATCGACCTTTGAGGGTAGGAGACTACGTGTTGGTAAAGAGACCAGCAGATACCCCGCCAATAAATTTTATCATAAAATTGCGGAGTAGTACATTGAACCTTATAGAGTGATTGCAAATCTTGAAAATAATGCCTATAAAGTCCAGAGTATGGATCGTTTAACAGAAACCGTGCACAATGCAGCAAATTTAAAACTATATTATCCACCAGGAAGCATTAGAGCAGATTTCGACCATCCGGACCAAAACTCCGAGGAAGAAGGAGAGGATCAAGATGAAGATGATGGTATCATTCCACAAGATGAACAAGATGAGAATCATGACGAAGCAGAGGTCCAGATGACAATAACTGAACACCAGGAAGACGAGGGCATCCATTGGAATGAAGACTGTGAAGAGTTAGAACAACGACGAGGAATTTTGTATCAACTTGGTTTTATAATCAAACGGGATAACCAGAGGTTGAGAATTGAAAACCGAGAAGTCATGAGAACAATGCACTCCTGACGTGACCATAAAGAAATGTGTGAATGAGAGTCTCTTTCAATAAATTGTAATAAGACAAGAAATTCGTAACCCATTCCAAATTTCTTGAGTCCGACGGAAGGGCAGATGTGACCGTATCGATCATGTACATATTTATTTAATGATTATTTTAGGTAGTGAGAACATTTGTTAAGCTCCCTTGAACATATTACAGAAAGATGCATTACGTTGCATCTGTTTGCACAACGCCTCTAACTTCGTAAACAGGAGTCCGTCATAACTGGAGGAATCCCCAGATAGAGAGAGAGCTATGAAAAATGACAAGGAATGAAAATCAATACTAATAACTCCTCCCACTAATAATGGCCGAAACACGGTAATGCCAACGTACAACCTTGATTTGTATGGTAAGATTTCGAGATATGCAAAACAATTAATAAGGGAAACCTCGGCATGTCATATGTTTTCATAATAGACCTATGCCAACATTCGAGTTGTTTATAAAATGTTAACATGTAGAAAAATACGCTACCACCTGATTATATAACCAGTAGTAGCGTACCCACGCTAACTAAGTACGCAGGCTCCTCACGGGGGATCCCCTTAAATGCACCATTGTGATAATAAATTTTAAATAAACCACCGATGTCATACAACACGTAGAACCACTAATCCAAAAAAGTGGTGGGGACTGACCGCCGTCTATTTTGTGTGTAGGGGTAATATTATAAAAGGGGCAGCAATGATGACACAATATCCACTTGACGTGAAAGATTGAAGGCAGACCTACGGTCCGCTGTTCTGACCTTACCTGTATTTGGGAGTGATAATATACATTTTAAAAATACGCGGTGTGAGAAAACTTGTCCAAGTGATAGTATTGAATGTACTTAAGTAACGTGACCGTGAGAACTGTGTTACAGTTGTGTTTTGAGTGACGCAACTTATTTCAAAGTCATTAGAGTTGTTACAGTGAAGAAGAGAAACCTGGGATTATGAACGTGCTCAGCTAGAATAGAAGTGGATTCGAACCTGTGATCCACGTCAGCGCCATGAGAGGCTAAGCGACGATAAGGGCCTTTCGTGGACCCAAACCATGAATTTCACTCCATGATAAGAACAAAAACTATATATATTTTCTAAATAAATGCACGGTTATGTAATATGTAGATCACATAAATTAGGTTAGTAATGTAAATTGCATGTATTCTTGAATTAGAGAGAAAGAACTTGTGAGTGGTCTTCATATTGTTTATATATTCATCTAGATGGGAATTGAAATTCTATTATATGGGCTAAATTTCGGGCCTAAAAGTATTCAATGTAATGCATGTACGTGATTTAATGGAAAAATATCAGTAAGTCTGAGAGTGCTTTAGATTAGGTGGGAAAAATATCGATTTGTATTATTGATGATTTCAAACCGTGATATGTATATTTTATTTTATGGAATTTTCAAGCCTATTTTCGTAATGCATTGTGACAGTGTCTTCAAAATGCACTGTCGGCATAAAAATCATGAAGACAGGTAGGCACTCTGGTTTTTATGTAATTTTGCATGATAAGAATATGTAGATCGCTGTATTAATTATATGCTCAACTTGTGACAAGCCTGGCCAACGAACAAACGCCCTCCCACTTTAGATAAATGTTTTCCTTTTATATCAAGTATTTGCTTTTCTGTAATATGAGAATAATATTATGGATACCTTTAAATCCATATTTGATTTTTGTCTGAGTTCAAACTGTAGGAAAACATAGGCTGAGATATTCTATGTAGTTGGATTGATGTGAACCTAGACATTCTAAGTCCATGTGTGATTGAAAAGATGAAGAGTGGCTTGATTTTGAATTAAAGAATTGTAACAGGGCAGTGAATTAATAAGCCAGTGGAGCTTTAGAATATGATGTGAGGATATCAGTTCAAATGACATTATTTACCATGATGTATTTTAAGGGAGACGATTGAACTCGCCTTGAGTTGTTGACAAGAAGTATTCTGCGGCCGACCATCATTTGGTATGGCTAGACGTTGTATGATTTATGAATTTAGGTAGGGTGCGTTAACACTTTCCTTGTGAGAAGGGTTACTGCCAATATTATTGTTCAAGTCTGTCCACTAAGACTGAATGCAGGTAGTTTCGCATAAACCCGATTAAATTTGAAGGATTCTTTTAACTCGTTCATGTTTATTTCTATAAATTAAATAACTGGAACGCCAGTATTATTATCGATTTGTTGACATTATGTATAATTGAAAAAGGGAGTTTTTAGAGACCCGTTTGTCGAATGCATCCTGGTGATCATCGGTTCGAACTCCAAGACAGACCGTGGATTTTGTTCGTCACACAATATTTCTTTTACGTTATAAAGCCGGTTGCATGCGTATATTGTTTATAGTTTGTCTTAAAATATGTGTAAATATTTTTCTGAATGTGCTACTTGAGTTGTGGTTACTTTCTTTTGGTTTGGATTCCAAAGCGGGTCCTGTCTCGTAATCTTTCATCGGATTAATTGTAATGTGGGTTCGATTTCTAGACCCGACATCAGTCAAACTTTATTTGATGATTATGATTTTACCCACTAATGTTCGCTTGTTATTTTGTTTATTGATTTAGTAGTATAATTAATTAGTTAATTAATTAATTAGTTAATTAAAATTAATTAGTTAGGCGACCACTCCAAGTTGTTTCTAATTTTTCGGGTAGATAATCGTTTCTTCTAATAGTGAAGAAGGATTGTAATAAGAGCCGTCGCATTTATAAGGGTATTTCTGTTCGTAAAAGGATTTTGTACCGATTATTTAATGTAATACTGTCATGTCAAAAAGTGAATGGAACAAACAATTTTGACATTTAATCGATAAATATCAACAAATATGGATTAATGTTTTTAATGAATGGAGTGACATCTCCAAATTTGTATTTAGTCCATCGGACATTGTACATTTTATTTTCATTATAGTAGAATTATTCAGGATTAATTTCAATTAATCGTAATTTTATCAAGGAATAATTAATAGGTTTCTTTAACTTTTCTTTGCCTGTCATTTTGCCGAAAAAACATTGCATCCTAAATTTCCCTCCGTTCATTTTTGCCTTTAAGTTGATTAAGCCCTGGGAGGCCGTTGGTTTGATTCTTTGGAACGGAGGAGTGCAGTTGATCCTTGCACGGTTGAAAGAGCTTTTTCTCACCCATCGCTTTGAAGTTTATTTTTCGTTTTTCTAGATGAGGTGGCATTTGGCTCTAGACTAAAAAGGTCCCATACCATCGAACGCTTTGGCGTATAGTGCTATATGGCGGTAGCTCGAAATTATGGGGACAATGATGCTGTCATGTGGTTCTATGGGGCATTGGCGTGCGTGGTATGGTTGCAATACATCCATCCATCCATCCATCCTTCCATCCATCCATCCATCCATCCATCCATCCATCCATCCATGACCTTTTTTAAAATCTAGCTAGATGAAACACATGTATAATATAACCTGGGCTATCTCCCTGTTTATTAATTCTAAACTTTATGGTTTCTGAGAAACGTGTACATAAAATTGGAGAAATGCTGCTTAGGGGAAATATGTTAGCAGAAAAATGACGAGGGGAGGCATTGATGCCGACGTATTTGATAGCCATTTTAGGTCTTTCTTTGCTGATTCATGCACATAGTGTACATTCTTGAATACAAGAGGAAACAATCAATATGCTTTAATTTTCCTTTCTACGTGGCCGTAAAGAATGATAATCAAATTTAAATTTAAAAAGTTAAACAAATTACAAGTACAGTACATTCCGTCTTGTTAGGAATTGAATACACATAAGAAGCGATTAAAAGAGACGACCACAACCTCCTCCAATGGCTATCAACTCGGGGGGCGCGGAACGTCTGCCACGGCATTTCTTACATGAATCTTGCATTGCTTCCACTGTTTTCGCCAGACTTCTCATTTTTCTTTCCTACCTGACCTTTGTCAATACATTTTCTCCTATAGCAGGATTGTTATTTACTGAATTGAAAATTCACAGCCTGTTTTCAATAAATTATTTTCCTTATTTATTTATGTATTTACTTATTTATTCATTTTCTTATGTATTTTTTATTTATTTATTTACTATTCGATGATCAGGGGGTCTTGACGGTAACGTTCCAGAAAATTGTTGTACTTTGTTTTGAGACAACATGGTTAAAAATGTATTTTGCCCGTTGAGAGTCGTCCTTACGTCGTAGATGATCGCAGAAGTGAACTCTGCGTTCGCGTATTGTGCTTTTGATCTTCTCTATCATGGAGTAAATAGAGATTTTCTTATTTACATCGCGTTTTTGTAGTTTGGGTCTAGTGTGTCTTATGTTATGGAGAATATTTCTCTCCTTTTGTTCTAAATTAGAGAGTGCATATTTCGTTGAGGGCGAACAAGGCGTTCTGGCTCATAGATAAATACTGGCTTGGTGCGAGTGTTGTAATGTTGAATTTCGGTCTCTGTACAAAAACGCCTTGTTTTATCATATATGTTCCCGAATATATTGAAGGATACCTCTATTTTAGATGCTTTGGGCGTTATTATTATTGTTATTTGTTTCACAACTTTATAGTTGTTAATATAGCACGTATTTGCGGTATTTTATGTATAATAAATAGAAGTTAAACGTAATTTACCTAACTCCACATTATACGCCTTCATTATTATCTTCGTTATAGAGATTGAGCCTTTTCAATTTACGATCTGTATTAAGCATTCAGGAACGTTCTCACGATGTTGCAAGTCCTTAAAATCTCAGCCTTTTGTGCCACATTGTGAGTGTACTGTAGATGAAGGGCTGTAGTTTCTTTAAGATTTTTGGAAATGATTTTGTTGTGTGTCCACTGGGCGAAAGGATAAATGGGGGAATTGTTACTCTGTCTTGTTTCCAGGTCCTTGGTACTTTTATAGCCACTGGAGTGTATTTATCAACCTTCTCCCTGTATTTCTGTCTCATATTGTGGTCATTCAGGATAGCGATGTCAATGATTTATGTATGTTGAATATTTTTGTATGCTGATGTTATGTCTGGTCTGTTGTGCATAGTTTTTTATCTTTTTGTGTCGTTCGATCCCAGTAGAGGATAAATTTTTCATTTTCCAAGGACACTTAGTGTGGAGTATTTGTAGTATGGTACTCTGTTCTGGATCAAAGATTGGGTCAGTACAATTTCTTGGTGTATACATTTGGCAACATCATTATGTCCGTTAGTGTACGATGTTGGAGCTTGTGATCTACAGTTGTTGATGATGTGCTCAATGGTTTCTGTAGCGCTGTTGCATATCCTGCACTCATCATTCTTAGTAGTAGGACATTTATGGATATGTTTCCTGTAAATCTTTGTTGAGATCACTTTATCTTCGATCGCTTGGTTCAATCCCTCAGTTTCTGGAAGTGACTCTCATCTAGACAGCCATGAGTTTGAAAGTTGTTTGTTAATATTTCATCAATGCTCTGGTTGTAGTACCTTCCATGAAGTTCTTTACTATCACATCTCTCTATCTTCTCCCTGTGCAGGATATTCGTGTCTTTGTTATTTACATGATGTTCATGAAAATTCAGAGGGGTGTAGTTTAAATCTGCTTCAACCACAGCTTTATGCAGAATGCTGTCGTTTGTCCGACAATGAAAATATTTCCTCTGTCCCCCTATCGTCTCGGTATTGTAACTCTCTATGCATGAATTAGTATGCACCATTCTGTGCTTAGTAATATAGTCCTGATTATGAGGTTGATGTTTTATACACATGTTTTATACCAGTCAGAATGCCAAATATATGTGTCAGTGCAGTTACAGCATATATATTGACTACCTTTGATAGGCTGTGCTGAAAATTCTGTATGAGTTTTCCTGAAGTATATGTTCGATCATGATTGATTTTTCAAGGCCTAGATGCTCATATATTTCATTTTCCCCAGGCTTTCAATTTGTTGATCAGCTGCAATGGTTATTCCTTCTGTCCTTTATCATTGTGCCTTTTTAATGCTGTTTATTTTGCTTTTGTTCGTACCAAGTTCCATGCAGATGTCATTGAAATGTGGGCGAAGTCATTTGGCATCTGTTTGTTGCATAAAATTTGATGTCATCCATGTAGAAGAAGTGTATTTTGTGAAGGTTATGTCTATTCCTTTTTATTTGGTATGTATGGTTGATCATCTTCAGTTTCTCAGGAATTGGGTTGAGATATAAGCAGAACATAAGCAGGTACCACGTTTGATTTAGATGACCTCTGTTTCTTTTATCGTGTAGGAATTTGTCTTCGGGATGATCTTGGTACAACAAAGTTGCATTGTTATAGTAAGGAAATTGATGGGGGTTTCATTTACGCTGTAGAGTTTAAGGGTGTGGATTAGCCAGCTATGTGGCACCAAATGAAATGCTTTTATAAAGTCAATAAAAGTCATCAAGTGATTGCGTTGCTGCTTCTGTGTCTGCTGTAGGATTATATTGTCGATTGTGTGCTGTTCCTTACAACTTTGGCCACCCCACTTAGAGCCTTTTTGTTCTTCTGTCAAAATGTTATACTGGAGTATGTGCATAAGTATGACATTGATGATGACCGATGTGATCATTCTGTACAGTGTGTGTAAACAGGTTTTTGGTATTTAAATTGCTGATTTAGCAGTTCCATCATTCTTTGGCAGTAGGTAGGTTCGTCCTTCAGTGAGAAATTATGGTAAATTTTGAGGATTATCAATTACCTGAGACACAAGATCAAGCAGTTTATTATGTGTGCTGGTGAATATTTTATACCAATAGTTTTGGATTTTGTTCGGCCTGGAGTTTTCCAGCTGTGCGTCTTGTTAATAACCCTCAGTATGTCTTGTTCAGTGATGACTTGGTCTTGTTCTAGATCAATGTTTACCGGGCGAGTTGGCCATGAGCGTAGAGGCGCGCAGCTGTGAGCTTGCATCCGGGAGATAGTGGGTTCGAATCCCACTGTCGGCAGTCCTGAAGATGGTTTCCTGTGGTTTCCCATTTTGACAACAGGAAAATGCTGGGGCTGTACCTTAATTAAGGCCACGGCCGCTTTCTTCCAACTCCTAGGCCTATCCTATCCCATCGTCGCCGTAAAGACCTATCTGTGTCGGTGCGACGTAAAGCCCCTAGCAAAAAAAAGATCAATGTTTGAATGTTTTTCTTGTATGTTATGGATCCACTTTGCATCCTGTCTATGCTGTGCAGGTTTTGACAGCATAGTACTCTAAAATTTGGTTATTCCTTCTTCATTTAGTAGTAGGAAAGTTGCTAATTGAACCCTTTGATGAAGACTTTTGTAGAATGCCTTTTCATTAACCCTGAATAGAGATTTCTGTATCCTTCTTTTATAGCTTTCCTTGTATCTCCTCAATTTTGCCGTGTCTACAGCCAGTGTGTGCTTGTAGTCGTTTATAGTTACCTGGATTCCTTGGCCTCCTTCGTTTTTAATGTTTGGTAACTTTCTCGTGATTTTGGAAGTGATTTTTCTATTTTGTTATTACCAGAAGCATACTGTGTGAGCAGGCCTAGTACCCCACGGAAGCCCTTAATTTTATTATGTATCCGACGTTCCCACTGACGAATTCTTTTCCTAATGGGGTTAAAGTTTTAGTCACTGGATATCCATTTTAACCCACGAATTTCTGTTATATAATATAATAATCTGAAATTATTATTATTATTTCTTCGTTATGCCCATTCAAAGAGCTCGTTTGAGCTTGTTTGTTGGCTTGATGGTTTTCTTCTTCTTATCCTTCAAAAATCACTTCATGAATGTACCGTGTTGCACCTTGCGTTCTTCCTACCAGTTTTCCTTTTAGATTTTTCCACGAATGTGTGCTTGGCTACTATTGCACTAAAGGCTGCACGATCTTCTATGATGTCGTCCGTGATATTCATTTCTTGAAGGTCCGCCTTGATTTCTTTTAGCAATTTTTCACCTTCCTTGTGCTGATTACTTTAAATAATATTTTGGAGAGTCTGTCGCCGTCCATTCTATAGATATGGCCATAGAATTTCAGGCGTCTCTTGCGTGCGGTATCAGTGAACCTGTCAGTTAATGAGTAGAGATTCGCTATTACTTTCATAATCCACATTCCATTTTCTCTCTATTATTATTATTATTATTATCATTATCATTATTATCCGCCTCCGTAGCGTAAATGGTTAGCGCCATTAGCTGCTGTCCTTAAAGACCTGGGTTCAATTGTCGATACTGCCGGAGATGTAAGAATGGCAAGAGGTCTGGTACGTTGTTAAACTGGCAATGAAGCTCGCCTCCATTGCGAGTGTGCCCAAAACGAGCTACAACACCTCGGGATCAATTTACTTTATAATTCACGCCCGAGTTCTTGTTACTCATTGTAATTTTTCAAACCTTATTGGCATCGTTGTTCAAACGTTGCCCTTTGTACACTTGTTTCATGTGCTGTTTTCATATTTACGTTTTGCATATCTGATCGGGAAGTTAAGGGGAACGCGCTAACTATACGCTGCCTGGCTGCTGGCACAGCTCGACGCAGCCCGGTTGTTTCACGTCCGCTGCTTCGCTCCTCCCTACCTCTCCGCCACAGCCCGATACTCCCGCGGCACTTATAATTTTACGACTGTTTATTTGTTCAATTTTGGCGTTTAAACTTGCGCTGGGCACATGCAGTTTTCACCATAGCATTCTAATGCCTCCCACGAATATTCTTACCAAATTTCAACCGAATCCGAGTGTAACACATGCAAGTGTTCCCTCGTAAGTACTAATATGTGAGGGTGAATAATAAGTTATAAGTTTTCTATAACTTATAATAGTTATCATATGAAGTTCCATAAAATAAATGATATTAATTTAATTCTAGTTAGTTCTAACCTGATTTCTAAAGTTAGCGGGTGTATTTTTAGAAAGGCATACGTCACTAAAGTTTAGAGATAAATATAAAATATGTTTTGTTGAAGGTGAAAATTTGTTTTATATAACATCACATTATAAACTACCTCTCAGGTAAATGTACGAAATTGTATGCATTGTACTTAGTTTAGACTTTACCCATTTTTTTTGTATTTTCCCAATCTTTTATTCAATATGACATACGCCCCTTTATTAAATGAAAGTATTATCTCATCCGACCTATAGACTGGACATGAGTTCACTAGACCCCTGAGAAAGCCCATACGTGAAAGTCGTTCTTCTTCTTCACTGGAAGAGCTTTCTCCTGCCTTTACTCGAGTCATTCGATACATTATTATTGTGCAGCTTTGGATAGAAAATTAAGTCTTCGCAAACGTTAGGATTCAGTCATTAAAAAACAGGGAGACTGTATTAATGAATTTTAAACTGATACTGCCAATTTAAAAAGAAACGCTTAAGAAAAATTAAATATTGTAAGTTATTTATAGAGTTACCCTCGTGTAAGGAAACTGCATGTATTTTACTTAGTTTAGTATTCACACAGTCATTGAAGAGGTATATTTCGGAAATTAGTGAGATAGTTTACCGTTGCTTTCCTCACTGAACCAAAAATTGTTATTGCATAACAGTCTACCAAGCCCTCTTATATGCATGAACCAACCGACCCAGTTAGTGGCATCTGAACATCTACCATAAGTGAATTAAGCTGTATAAGAAATTGCATTACAAAATTCTTATATATCTCAGTCACTTTCATTTTATCTAAGTCAATGAGAGACTGAGACAGGCTAAATGAAATTACTGTTCTAGCCTATGCCAGAAGACATAGTGCACTCACTATACATACTACTTCTTGCCAGTGAAGACAATATTTCCACGAGGTAACTTGAAACCAAAGAAACAGCTCGTTAGCCCTGTGTGTGTGTGGGTGGGTGGGTGGGAGGGTGGGTGGGTGGGTGGGTGTGTGGGCGTATACGCTGCTACGCTGCACGCAACGTTTACAACAGCAACGGGGTTTCTAAACGGACTACCGTGTTATCAGCTAACCCTACAAAGCTTTACCTTGTTTGATCTTAATCTCATCTTTGCTCTTTATATAACGACTAGCTGATGTACCCGTGCTTCGCTACGGATTTCTACATTGTATACAGAATTCTAGGTTAGGTAGTGTACACGTTGTGAGCAAGAGTGTCTTAAACTGCGTAGCTCTTAGCGCTACCCTAGAAACGCGACGGGGAAGTCACCGTACGTCTTTTATCATATGAAAACTGCGTTCTGGAATTTTCATTGGAATGGTAGGCCCGCTTGCCTACCATCAGTCACAATCAGATTGGGGAATTTCATTGTAATGGCAGACACTCACTCTCCACCTGCATTTTTACATCCTCAGAAAGACTGTCTTCGTGGTTTTCCCAACTGAAATGAACATACCTGTAGGTCATTACAATGACGTCAGGAGTAATGGGGCGATTAACAGCAAAGCTTTCACATGAAATATTCGATCCAATGAAAAACCACACATTCTGTCACTTTTAGCGAACAGTACTACGCAGCCGATCTAACAGTCCAAAGTTCCAGAGCTGGAATAACCAGGCCGCAGACATCCGCGATCCGTCAACATTCCTCATTTTTCGGGTTGAGGGTGGGGGGGTGGGGAGGGGTCGAATAGTGGAGAGTCCCAGGGCAAAAACTATGCCCAGTTACTATTCTGTTTCCTAGGAGTACCCGATGAGTCGCAAAATCTCAATTCACTACACTGGCGGCGTAAAAATCTTTCTGACTTAGAGGCAAATTTGTCCTCCAAGCCAGAGGTGAAACCCCCTTCACTGCTAATTTTGAATAAAATGAATGTAGAATTTAGTAACAGTAAAGAGGAGGAAGCTCTTTTTAAGAAACGGCTCTTTTCAGGGTTGAATTTTGAGTTATTTAGTGAATTGTAGTGCTATAATTTGGAATAGGCCTAAATTGTCATTTTAGACCAGGTACTACTACTAATACTACTAAGTGAGCCTCTGCCTTAAGAGTGCACACTGCTCATTCAAAACAGCGCGTCAGAGTAGGGATCGAATAGTTGGAATACTATGATGAACCAGTGTGTTGTGTACCAGCAGTATCAGAAAATGTATTAACCAGAGGAATGACATGCTAAAGAAGAAAGTTTTCTAACTCCTCAGCTATTTCCCGCCAATACTCAGTCAGGCTGTTGAAGTTGGTACGCAGCAGTAATCCCCATCTATCGGATTTGAGCGGCAGCATAAGAGACAAAGAACATCACGACAAATAATGGTCAATGTTATGTTATTGTTGATCATTTTGTAGGCCTTCACATTTAGTATTCTTCCGAATCTGAAATACCACTCTTATCATAGTCAGTACGGTAAACTGAATAAAATATAAATGGTCAAAATTTGTATTCTCTATAAATTTGGTTATGTAGTAATAAATTTTCGATATGACCAATAACATACTGCAGGTATTTAAAAATTAAATTTTAGGTGCCTTCCCCTAACCAGAGGATGAATAGTAGTGTTTATAGTTTGGACTGTAGTTTCTTATTCCCCGACTCTATGCACCGATTTTCATTAAATTCAGTTAGCCCATTTTCTTCTGGCTCGGCGTTGATATGGACTTAGCAACAAAAATACAAATTCATGAATATCTCTGTTATAATAGCCGGTATATTAAACATGTATGAGACATAAATCGTCGGAAATCTAATTCTATATAACTTCAGTTAGGTATATTTATCGATAGGACCACTAATAATATCAATATTTGAAAATTAAATTTCAGGCCTTCCTCTAAACTACCATTTCACTCATACATACATACATTTTCATTATAGACTGTTATGCCTTTCAGCGTTCAGTCTGCAAGCCTCTGAGAATTTACTAAACGTCGCCACAATCCTCGATTTGCAACTAGTGTTGTGGCCTCATTTAGTTCTATACATCTTATCTTTAAATCATAAGAAACCGAGTCTAACCATCGTCGTCTTGGTCTACCTCTACTTCCCTTACCATCCATAACATGGTCATTTTCTCCTAGGTAACCTATTCTCCTCCATTCACATCACATGACCCCACGACCGAAGCCGGTGTATGCGTACAGTTTCATCCGTCGAGTTCATTCCTAAATTAGCCTTTACCTACTCATTCCGTGTACCCTGCTGCCATTGTTCCCACCTGTTTGTACCAGCAATAATTCTTGCCATTTTCATGTCTGTTACTTCTAACTTATGAATGAGATATTCTGAGTCCACCCAGCTTTCGCTCCCGTAAAGCAAAGTTGTTGTGAAAACAGACCGATGTAAAGATAGTTTCGTCTGGGAGCTGACTTCCTGCTTACAGAACACTGTTGATCGCAACTGCGAGCTGACTGCATTAGCTTTACGACACCTTGATTCAATCTCACTTACTATATTACCAACCTGGGAGAGCACACAACCTAAATACTTGAAATTATCGACCTGTTCTAGCTTTGTATCACCAATCTGACATTCGATTCTGTTGAATTTCTTACCTAATGACATCAATTTAGTCTTCGAGAGGCTAATTTTCATACCATACTCACGCCATTAAGACCAAGTTGTCAGCATAGGCCAGCCTGCTTACTACATTTCCACCTAACTGAATCCCTCCCTGCCATTATATATCTTTCAGCAGATGATCCATGTAAACTACGAACAGCAAAGGTGAAAGATTGCAGCCTTGTCTAACCCCTGTAAGTACCCTAAACCAAGAACTCATTCTACCATCAATTCTCACTGAAGGCCAATTGTCAACATAAATTCCTTTGAGTGATTTTAATAATCTACCTTTAATTCCATAGTCCCCCAGTATAGCGAACATCTTTTCCCTCGGTACTCTGTCATATGCTTTCTCTAGATCTACGAAACATAAACACAACTGCCTACTCCTCTCGTGACATTTTTCAATTACCTGGCGTATACTAAAAATATGATCCTGACAGGCTCTCTGTGGTCTGAAACCACACAGGTTTTCATCCAACTTCTCTCAACGACTGATCGCACCCCCCCCCCCTTCCAAGATGCCAGTGAATACGTTGCCTCGTATACTAATCAATGAGAAACCTCGACAGTTGTTGCAATCCTTCCTGCTCCCTTGCTTATAGATAGGTGCAATTACTGCTTTTGTTGTCCAATCTCAGCGTGAATAAAATTATTTATGGCCTGGATTGTAGTGGCATATCCCTCGACTTTACATACCGATTTTTATTAAATTATCTTCAGCCGTTCTCAAGTGATGCGTGTACAGACAGACAGACAGACAGACAGACAGACAGACAGACAGACAGACAGACAGACAGACAGACAGACAGACAGACAGACAGACAGACAGACAGACAGACAGACAGACAGACAGACAGACAGAAATTACGGAAAAGTAAAAATTGAATTTCCTTGTTACTGTGTACATGATCGATACAGAAATACCATTCTTTTCAAATTCTGGGCAATGTACGGACAAAACTCTTATTTTATATATATAGATAGTGTTACATAGTAATACGACTTTAGTTCCTGGACGAGATGAGTGAGACAGTGTGCGGACTTCCTGGCTAGCCTGCGGTGTGTGTGACGGCCTCTGATTCTACTGAACCTTCCGTTCGGTGTCTCCGTGAATTTTTCAGAAGTCGAAATTAGAACACTCGTATTCCTAACCCTAAGATACGAAAATGCATGAAGGTACCAGAATTTCATCAGCACATATATAAAAGCTGACTCGACTCGAACTGTAGTCATTGGTGCTGTCTTGTATAGAGTGTCGAGTATTCAGTTACGAGTCATGAGCTGAGAGTTCAGTGTATGAATTAGAGACGTCAGTTGATTGCGCGATTTATAGGTTTTGTCTGGAGTCGGTCCGCCTCTGTGGTGTAGTGGTTAGCGTGATTAGCTGCCACCCCCGGAGGCCCGGGTTCGATTCCAGGCTCTGCCACGAAATTTGAAAAGTGGTACGAGGGCTGGAACGGGGTCCACTCAGCCTCGGGAGGTCAACTGAGTAGAGGTGGGTTCGATTCCCACCTCCGCCATCCTGGAAGTGGTTTTCCGTGGTTTCCCACTTCTCCTCCAGGCGAATGCCGGGATGGTACCTAACTTAAGGCCACGGCCGCTTCCTTCCCTCTTCCTTGCCTATCCCTTCCAATCTTCCCATCCCTCCACAAGGCCCCTGTTCAGCATAGCAGGTGAGGCCGCCTGGGCGAGTTACTGGTCATTCTCCCCAGTTGTATCCCCCGACCGAGAGTCTGAAGCTCCAGGACACTGCCCTTGAGGCGGTAGAGGTGGGATCCCTCGCTGTGTCCGAGGGAAAAGCCGACCCTGGAGGGTAAACAGATGATGATGATGATGATGATGTCTGGAGTCGAGTCAAATGTACAGAATTTGTAATAGCCAAGCGGGGCATGTGTTCGAAGCTGACTACGTGGCACTATTGTGCAGACTGGCTGTGGTGTATGCGAAGCGAAGTGAAAGTGAAAGTGGAAACCTATCAAACAAAATTGTCTTTCCAAGTAAAGATTGCTAGCCTAAGATTAACTGTGAGAACAAGAGACTTTAGTAAATAGCCGGTGGTTAGTAAAAAGTTGCCATTCATTGTTCATTATACTCGCGCGTGCGTGTGTGTGTTTGTGTCCTAATTAGGTCATCCTGGACATAATTAATGCAATAAAACAGTCAGTGTTTTATTTCCAGCAATGTCCTGCTCCATGGCTAAATGGTTAGCTAAATGGTTGGTTCAAGGTGTTCTGGGTTCGATTCCCGGTCCGGTCGGAATTTGAATATTAATTGGTTCATTCTTCCGGCTCGGGCTGCATGTTTGTGCCATCTACATCTTTATAATTATCTCAGGTAGGGCCTCATTCACACGAACGTGCAGGTCGCCTACAGGGCGTCTAATTGAGAGACAAACACCAGGACTTTACGGAGGCCACACACCATTATTAGTATTGATATTTTTTATATTTGTAACAATACCGCATACCAACAATGATCAGTTAGCGTATAAGTACGCTATCTCTCAATAAAGAGCAAAGCCTTGCGAGAAGACTTGGAGAGAGGAAAAATACAGATGTAATTTATGATTGGAGTCGGTTGGTTGAGGACATTGACACAAGTAAGCCTAGTCCTTGTTTTTGTCAGTTTACTCTCATTTCTTGATGAGTGAAAACGAATGTAGCATGTAACAAAATGAAACAAAATAGCTGCAACGAAATCAGCAACGGAGCCATGCCATCGCAAAATTGTAGGCAGACCTATACGATAAACTTCAATGCATGTTTTCTTCCTCAAATGCCCATCTAAATGTCACATGGAACATCAACATTTATTTTAAAACTCAGCCTCCTTTTAGTTTTAAATTTAGTTCGTTACAATCTTCTTCTTTATCTGTTTACCCTCCAGGTTCGGTTTTTCCTTCGGACTCGGCGAGGGATCCCACCTCTACCGCCACATGGGCAGTGTCCTGGAGCTTCAGACTCTGGGTCGGGGAATAAAACTGGGGAGAATGACCAGTGCCTCGGCCAGGTGGCCTCACCTGCTATTCTGAGCAGGGGCCTTGCGGGGAATGGGAAGTTTGGAAGGGATAGACAACGAAGAGAGAATGAAGCGGCCGTGGCCCTAAGTTACGTACTATCTCGGCATTTGCCTCTAGAAGTGGGAAACCACGGAAAACCACTTCCAGGATGGCTGAGGAAGGAATCGAACCCATCTCTATTCAGTTGACCTCTGGAGGCTGAGTGGGCCCCGTTCAAGCCCTCGTACCACTTTTTTAAATTTCGTGGCAGAACCGGGAATCGAACCCGGGCCTCCGGGGGCGGCAGCTAATCACACTAATCACTACACCACGGAGGCGGACTCGTTACAATCTCCCTTTAAAATGATGTATAAATTACATAAATATCTCAATGAAAATTATTTATTCTTCTATATAAAGTAAAATGATGGGGGTCCGTTTTCTGTACATTCGTTTATTTTGCAATTTCTTGAGATATTTATTCGAATTAGGTCAACTCAATATCATATCTGTGGTTTCTAGGTTTCGTGTCAGTCTGTCTGCTTCGCCATCACAGGGCTGAATGCATTTCTACCTAATTTCAAATGTTAAGTCTACTCATGCATTAGGTTATGATGCGTTTATGATTTAAAAATCACTTAAAAGACTATTCACATGACGGAGAAAATTACTGACAGATACACTGGCAGATCAACAGCGAGTCTACTGGTCTCCTGGTTTCAATTTTTAGGAATCTACTGGTTGTCTTGGCAACGTCCCAGTCTGCTTGTCAGCAAACAAGTAACGCAATCCCATGTTCGTGATCATTCATGTAAACTCGTGTTTGCTCGTTGAGTAGTTGGCGAGAGAGCAATCAAGATGCCAGTCTGCGGAATACTTGCGGAATACCATTGGAATTTACAGTCATGTTCGAATTATGCTAAGCATGGTTGATAATAGCCGCCTCCGCGGTGTAGGGGTAGCGTACCTGCCTCTTACCCGGATGCTCCGGTTTCCATTCCCGCTCAGGTCTGGGTTATTTACCTGCATCTGAGGGTTGGTGCGAGGTCCAATAAGCTTACGTGATTACGATTGAGGAGCTATCTGACGTTGACATGGCGGCCCCGGTCAAGAAAACCAAGAATAACGGCCGAGAGAGTCCGTCGTGTTGACCACACGACACCTGGTAATCTGCAGGTCTTCGGGTTGAGCAGCGGTCACTTGGTAGGCCATGGTCCTTCGGAGCTGTTGTGCCATATGGTGGAGTTTTTTGATTGATTGATTGATTGATTGATTGATTGATTGATTGATTGATTGATTGATTGATTGATTGATTGATTGATTGATTGATTGATTGATTGATTGATTGATTGATTGATTGATTGATTGATTGATTGATTGATTGATTGATTGATTGATTGATTGATTGATTGATTGATTGATTGATTGATTGATTGATTGATTGATTGATTGATTGATTTGAACAGCACTGTGGAGTGTAGTCCATTATTTCACACTGTAACGTATTTTCTGTCATTTTCTATAATTGTTACTACATTTGTAATCTATTTCCGCTTTCTGCTTTAATTCCTTGCCTCAGTCTTGTCCCTTTACGCTTAAATGAAAACACTACCAGTCATCTTCTTCTAAATAAACCCTCAGCCTAAATTTCTCTGTAGACCTCTGTAGATCTACTGGCACTTAAAAGAACTTCTCCGGGAATAAATTCCGACACCTCGGTGTCTCCGAGAACCATAAGAGTTGTTAGTAGTTAGTAGTTAAGGTCGCAAACAGGACAACTTTTTAGATCTACGACATCTGGCACTAATTCTGATAGTGTTGTTTCCATATCGTATAAAGTATTTTCAGGTTTGAAAAGATCTCAGTAAGTTCATTTATGTGCACGTTGATATACCAACACGAGATTGGTGCGTGAGCCTCTTTAAATACCACCGAACTAAGGACGGATCAAACTCTTCATCTTGGTTACAGCTTGCTAGCGCTCTATGATCCAACCAATTTAACACAAAAGCAATATATCAGAGCACGAAGTCGGACTATATTCCGACAGACTTAAGAAGAGCGTTGGTCGAGATTCAGGGTGAGATGTTGTTCGTGAGGCCACGGTCCGCTGTCAGAGGATGAGAAAGTGCTACTTAAAGGAAACATCGCTGTGTGACGCAAATGGAAACTGGTAGAGAGTTCCTTTCACTCAGATGTGAAAACCAAACTGCAGAGGAATTTTTAGAGGATGACAAATATAGCTATACGTCATCAAATGAAGTATAGAATGCTTGGCAGTAATAATAAATACGACTAGCTAAATAACTCAGCCTAGGTACGACTGAAGACGTTCACAAGTGCTTGGAAGCAGGCAGAGGAAGACTTGCAATTAAGGAATGTGTGTTCAAAAGGTGCTATTTTCACTTCCAAAAAATAAATCAGTATTTCGTCCGCATGCACTACGGTAGTTGGATATTATCGATTGCTGTGAGCAGTCCAGACCAGGAAGATGTAACTCCTAAAAATTTGCGACAAACTCAATCGTGGGTACGCTCCATGTGCCTTTTACTTTACGTTTATTGCGCTTTCCCCACAAGTCTCTTAATGTGGAAATAGCTCCTTTTGAAGAGACACCCCTCACTTGTGATAACATTAAGCTGAAATTCAAATCAAGGTAGATGAACTACGATTCCATGAAATGAAAAGCAATGAAGTAAATATATATCCCATTTTCTGCCTTCTATCTTCTATAGGCATGTATATAAATGTTCGTTTGTCCGTCTCGAATGGATTCAAAAACTACTGTACAGATTTCACTGAAAATTTTACAAGTTGTTCTCATAACCCCCGGGAGGTTTTAGGAAGTCATTTCAATGATTTTATGATGAGTTTGTTTGTCCAACCCATCTCCCATATCTCTACGGTGTCGGATACGAGGTGAGACAAATCTGTTGTGGCGGGGTTTTATTACCGGATGCCCTTCCTGACGGCAGCCTCGTTAGAGGAGTTAATGAGAGGAAATGAATGACGTAACATATGATACTAGGAAGGAACAGGGTGAAACCCGGTGCCGGCTGTATCCGTGTTTTCCTAATCCCCTTTCCCCTGCGCAGAGACTGTGAAGAGAGAGATGACAGTAAGACTTTATAGTAAAAGTACGTATAACAGTCACCAACTACTGAAGCATTTTACCCTATGTATGCAACTCAACTATTTGTGCGATTTGGAAACACTGAATTACGTGATATATCCGTATTCATGCGAGACTGATCATGATTATAATTTGAATGGGTCCAGGTGGCGTGTGCTATTCTATATTGCCTACAATATATTACACGTTTAGAAGTTATTCGCAACGGAAAAGTGATAAGTATTTTATTTTCACGAACTGCCATGTGACATAAAAATATTCCTTATAATTATGACCATTGTGACCATTTTTTCCACATGTATAAAGCTGTACGTATGTTCAGTCGTCAGCCCTAAGGCTGGCTGGATCCTCAACAGCTCCGCCATGAGCTGTCATAGATTGCCTAGGCATCACTGAAGAGGCGTACTAGGGAAATGAGGAGTGAGGTAGTTTCCCGTTGCTTTCCTCACCGAGCCAGAAGTTGCTATTACATATCAGTCTGCCAAGGCCACTGAAATGCATGCATCAACCGACCCTATGAGCAACATTTTCACACCATTCATAGCAGACATAGTGCACTCTAAACACTAGGTCCCGCCAGAAAAGGCTATTGAATTTTAAATAACTGTTGATTTTATTTCTCATAGGATTATTATAATTAATGTAATAACTATTATTACTACTATTATTTATAATAATAATCATTATTGATCGTGATAATTAATAATAATAATTTTCATCCTCAACAACCAAAGTAAAAATAACCTGGCATTAAATAATTATGATAATCAGAGACGCAAAGGTGTTTGAAAAACCGTTCCTACGGAGTTATTATTAGCGCTAATAATAATAATAATAATAATAATAATAATAATAATAATAATAATAATGGCATTTGGCCTCCGGAGAGGCCTCGTACGAGTCTTTTCTTGTAGACGGCCTATTAGGCGACCTGAATATCTGTTGTGAAGATGAGAGCCCTACCTAGGATGATTTCTAATATTTCCATCGCTGATCAAACACTTAAATGCCGTATATTGGGACGGGATTATATCGTGCACACTTATTAAATTAGAGTTTATTAATTGTTTTCCTGGATTAGGAAAAGCCAGTATAGCCAGAATATTCAACCGTACAAACATCTTAAACAATTCCCGAAAAAATGGAGTTGGCAATGACCACTGAGCGCGCAACGTATCAAGCCACACCTCCTGGAAACGAACATACGTTAATTCTCCTTCATCCTCAGGGTTGGCCAAAATCTACGCCCTAACGTTACCTGTTTCCTTTTTCATCCGGAAATCTTTTGATCGCGAGTGTACTTACTGCGTCATTAGGTTAGCGTCACAAATCTGTAACTAAATTGTTTACATTTCTTAATTACGTGTACTACTTCACGTAAGAGGCAGATCCTCCGATTCTGTCTCAAGGCCGAATGAAATCCGTTCCAAACCTCTGAATTATATTAGAATAATGTTGTTTGTTTGGACGGCAATTGAGCCTGATGCGTCCCTATAACTGTCAACTCGTACCGCGATTTTGACACTGATATTTGGAGCAACAGACGACATTTATCCACAGGTCTACTCATCAGGATATTACTGGCAGTTTGGTGTCTCCTGGAAAATCAAATCAGGTAATAATATTTTTAATAATTAAACTTTCAATGAATTAACTTCGGTGTAAATAGATACCAGGGGTGTGTTAGTGTTTGCCAGTAAAATCTTTTATAAGTCCACAACGTAAAGAATTTAGGAACACATTTATTTATCACCCTTATTTTGAATGTTTATTGAGAGGATTGGTACTCTCTTCAATTTTCCCGTATGACCTACAATCACCACAGTTACAAACTGTATAAATCTAAATCTCTCTATATATCACCCTCTCGGGTAAGTCGTTGGAAACTAAGCTATTTTGCTGCAGGTAAATGGATATAACTCTGTACTTGTCTATGTAGGTAGCGCTGTGAAGTGTGGGATAATCCATTGTCTAGACGACGATCAAGTCAGCCAAGAGTTCAAGTGTTTGACTACATCGCCTGAAGGAATGAAATTGCACTGAGGAAATCTCCTGTATAAACAAGATATGCTTGATTGAAGGAAGCACTTCTAGCACAGTAAGAAATTGCATTTCGAACGAATGACCTTTTGTTGGAATGAACCCAGAAATGTAAATGTTTTTCTTCAGAAGCAACTTGTAGTTAAATATACCGTACAGTGCTCTTGAAGTTGAATGCAATCATGTTGTTGTTTGAGTCATAAGCCCATAGACTGGATTGATACAGCCCCGCTATGTGACCCTATCCTGTGCTAACTTTTTCATTTTTACATAACTACTACATCCTATATTTGCTCTAATCTGTTTATCATATTCGTATCTTGGTCTATCCCTACCCTTCTTACCACATGGTACTTTTATTACCTTCCTTTCTACCACATTTATTTCTTAACTACGATAACTGTTCGTGATCACTAATACCATCTTTTACTTCGGTTCCTCTATAGAACTCATCTGGTTTTACAAGCACCACGTCCAGGATGTTCTTCCCTCTAGTTGGTTCCATCACTTTTTTAATCAGCTCTTCTTTCTGTATTAACTTATTTACAATTTGTTGGTAATGCTTCCCGTCGTTCCCATTACCCTCCAAATCAACATTTGTTAAATTGAGATCACCCGCTACAATCATATTAATTCCATATTGTTTCCCATATAGCTGGATCAAATAGTTCTGAATCAGCGTCAGCGTTACCCTTTCTCGGTCTATACACTACAAAGACATCAAATTGCCTACCATCGTTAGAGATGAGCTTTGTCATTTTTAACTTTTCCGTAGCTTACAAATTCTTCTTTCACCTGTCGCTCCTATCCTACCTCCACGATACACACTCCAGTTCAGTGGAGTAAGTATACATCTATTAAATTACTTAATTCTATTCAATTCTTTACAATACTTCTACAGTTTAACACTAACATTTTTGTGTAATCCTGACTTGACTTTCAGATTCCTGTACCCTTATCACCGCTCCCTCGACTACCGCGCTTCCCTGAATGTACCTCCTTATAACACGTCTGAACGAATTTTCTAACTTATACGTACCACTGAGGATTAAGTGAAGGCCATCTGAACGCAGATCCCTATCTCATACCCACCCTTTAGGATCTAGAAATCTCACCCCCATTTCCCCACATACCCTCTCCGTATACTCTTTTAAATCCCCTATTACCTTCCAGTCAGTATCCCTCCTACACAGTATTCCGATTATAAAAATTTCTGCTTCCTTAAACTTCACCCGTGCTGTATTTACCAGATCTCAAAAATCCCCAACAATGCTGGTAATTATACTTGTTGCCTTACGTTGTTGATACCAATGTGAAACACTACCACCTTCTCCTTTCCCTCCTCTTTCTCTTCTACTTTCCTCAACATCTGGCTTAATCTAATTCTTGGATAACACTATACCCGGGTTCCCTTTCCTCCACACACATTCCCCACTTGGCCAACAATGCAATACCCCTATGACGAGAACCTCAAACCTGCCCACCTTATATGATCCTCTCCCCTCCTGGTCAGCCCGGTCTTTCTTGATAGCTGCAGAAACTACTTCCTCCTCCCTTATATCCCTCCCATGATCTCCTTCCACCTGCCTTTTCCTATTCTCTACTATACATTTCCATTTCCTACCCTTACATTTCCTCCTATGTGCACACTGCTCAGCAATAGTATCCTGATCCTCATCTTCCCCCTGTTGTTCAACCTGCAATGACTCCTACCCATTTCCCACTGACACCTGTCCTGAATTCTGATCATGGATAGAGCCCTTAGCCTGCAGTCTCTTTCCCTTCACATCTCTTCACATGGGGTTGGGTTCAGGAAGGCCATCCGGGCGTAAACAGAGCCAAATCCATATATGCGACACGGTTTGCACCAGCGACCAAAACAGCTGTTGGAAAAATGGTAGAAGAGGAAGAACCGTAGTTCTTTTAACGGATACCGGTACCTACGAGACCTATGACCTTGATGATAGGCCCCTTTAATCAACAATACCACCATTATCGGATAACTAAATTAGGTATTCATTGTATTGAAATTAAATGGCGTATGGCTTCTAGTACCGGGAGTGTCCAAGGGTATGTGAGGCTCGCCAGTTGCAGGCCTTTTGATTTGAATCCCGTAGGCGACCTGCGCGTCATGATGAGGATGAAATGATTATGAAAATGACACGTACACCCATCCCCCGTGCTAGCGAAAATAACCAATGATGGTTAAAATTCCCGAACCTGCCGGGAATCAAACCCGGGACCACTCTGACCAAAGGCAAGCTCGCTAACCATTTAGCAATGGAGCCGTACATCATTGTATTAGTACACATTTATACAGTTCATTTGGCAGAACGCTGTAATTCCTAGGCAGGCTGCCTAGATAACACTACCTCAGAAGTTCTGCAAACCAACTGACAAGGCTATTCGAATTTTGTAATAATGATTTTTTTATTATTATTATTATTATTATTATTATTATTATTATTATTATTATTATTATTATTATTATTATTAACTAATTTTAAAGTATTCGCAGACGCGTAGGTGCCTGAATTTTGTAGCACATGAATTTTTAAAGTGCTGGTAAATCTGCCGACTTGAGTCTAATGTACTTGATCACCTTCAAAATTCTACCGGATTGAGCCGCAATTGAACCTGTCAACTTCAGCTCAGAAGGCTGGGTCGATGACGTTAGCTGTGTATGGATAATTCCTCTGGCTCGGTGTTGGGGTGTTTGTGTTCGTTTCAGTACACGTCTCTTCATTTACACTTAACACACCACTCTACCGAACACCGCTAAAGTACGTAGTAGTATCAGTCCACATGGGGTTCGCGTAACGTTGGGCATGCGCTCGTATAATTGGACCAATTAGGAAAATATCCAGAAATAGAGTATATAATTATCCTATACCTCTTCTTTTACTTTCAAATGCTTTTCCTTGTTACTGGAAATATAGTGTTATACCAAGAGTAAAACTCATCAGCAAAGAAAGGAAAAAATATATAGTTTGTATTCTTAAGCAAATTGCTAATGTACAGAATTCCATTCCACTGTTTCTAGCAGTTCCGTCTGCTAAGTTGCAAAGGAAGTAAGTGTGTTGCAGAAAGTGAAGAAGGAATTTAATTTTTCCTCTGTTCACGTTTTTTTTTTTACTATTGGCTTTACGTCGCACCGACACAGATAGGTCTTACGACAACGATGGGATAGGAAAATGGCTAGGATTGGGAAGGAAGCGGCCGTGGCCTTATTAAGGTACAGTCCCAGCATTTGCCTGGTGTAAAATGAGAAAAGCACGGAAAACCATCTTCAGGACTGCCGACAGTGGGGTTCGAACCTACTATCTCCCGAATACTGGATCCTGGCCGCACTTAAGCGACTGCAGCTATCGAGCTCGGTCCACTTACTCCTTACAGCTTTGTCTCTTTATATTCTCCAGTTTGTCCTTGTACATATCCACATTTCAACTAGTTTTTCTAACCACCACAAACCATCCAGGAGTTCCACTTTATTCACATTCACGTATGGTATCTTTCTACTGTATTTCCATTTTAACTTCTTGGCAATGTCTTTATTTGGAATACCTTCCTTGCTTTCTCTATTACCTCCTTCACTTCTTAAAATGATGTCTGTTGCAGTCGATTAGTTTTATCAAGTAGTATAACTATCTTACCATTTAGTTTGTCTGGTTTCTACCATGACATCCGATGTTAACATTTTTTTGGCTTAGTTTTATTTTCATTAAATATAGGTCCTATTTGTCTGAAGTTTCCAGCAACGTAAGCATTCTACTGATTTCGTTCTTTTATTTCTTCTTCTGCCTATACCGCACTGTTCGCAGTTGATTTTCAGCAGCTTTATACACTCATAAAATATTGACACACCTTAAGATCAGAAGCTACTATAAATATTTTACAGTCATAGTACATGGGTGTAGAGCCTCCGTGCCTCAGATGGCAGCGCGTCGGCCTCTCACCGCTGGATACCGTGGTTCAAATCGCGGTCACTCCATGTGAGATTAGTGCTGGACAAAGCGGAGGCCGTACAGGTTTTTCTCCGGGTACTCCGGTTTTCCCTGTCATCTTTCGTTCCAGCAACACTCTCCATTACCATTTCATATTATTTATCAGACATTAATCAATCACTTTGGGAGTGGCGACCCCATTGTAATAACAGCCCATATATGTTTCATTCATAACATGCCTGACCCGATCAATGACTGGAAAACAGGTTGTAGGTTTTCATTTTTCAGTACATGGGTGTATTGATTCATTTCATTCAGTCTTCAAAGTCGAGTACAGTAGAAGTCAATACTTGTTAGTCTTCCTGTTAATGGCTGTACACCACAGCACAATCTTAATTAGTTCCATCCCTCTTGCGGAACAAGTGTTTCAGATCACGTACATTGAGTTCTTCTGGAAGTACAAATGTCTTTGTGGTGGGCTATATCCGCTCAATTTCGTTCGTAAAAGTCATCACTGTTACATCAGATCCCTTTTGCTGCAACACCATATCCACACGAAATTATACAGATTTACTAAGTATACAAGGAGACTGTCCATTTACATTAATACCTGGTGAACGCCATTGTTGCATAAAGTGCACGTAAGTTGTTTGTTAGTGGTTTAAAATCGCACGAACAACACATAGAAATTTTCCGGCAACTCAAGGATGGGAGAGGGTAGCGGTCGTGGCCTTAATTATGGTACAGCGCTTGCCTAGTGTGAAATTGGAAATCCACGGAAATACATATTCAAGGCTGTTGATGGTGGTACTCGAACCCACCATGTCCCTAATGTAAGCTTACAGCTACCCGAACCTAACTGCATGTCCAACTCTCCCGGTTAGACGTAAGTGAATGTTGTCAAGAGAATATACTGATATTTATTTTACCGTTTAATTATTACACGGTAACTCTATTTCAATAGTTATTCCTTTCGTGTTGTCATCAAATTTACCTTGGAATGAAGGAATAAGATAATTAAAACTACTTACTTATATAATATCTTAAATCATAATAATACGTGTATTAATGATTTAACTTTATCTTACTAGAACAATTTCCGCAATCAATTGAAGTCAGTATCGTAACATTCTAATGTGTACCAAGATGATATCATTGGTCGAGGATGTTATAAGGATTGCCTTATACTAAGCTGAACAAAGGGATGTAAGACTCCAAGGCTATGTGGTTAGAATGCTAATCTCTGGTCCAGGAGGTCCCGGTTTCAATTCGTGGTTGGGTTGGGGATTTTAATTTTCATTTGTTAATTCTGATTGCTCGGGGACCGGGTGTATGTGTGCCCTCTTCATTATTAGAAATCATAATCCTCGTAGACGTGCTGATCGTCTATACAGCGTCAACTCGAAACACCTACAGCAAGCTTCTTCGGAGGCCACAAGATAATAATTAATGGGATATTTACTAGAAAGGAATTAATCAAAGGGATCCTTTTAGAAAGGAATAAGATCACCGCACGGATAGTTACCATGCCATATATCAACTCAAACAGAAGAAATTGAAATATAGAAAGAACTTAATGACGAGGCAACTGCTTATTAACTTAAAGTTTGGCGGTGAAAGAAAATCGATTTTACAGTGTCCAGTAACATTACAAAACATAATACAGAAATTCTAACAACTGTTTCAGTTTTATTTTGTTTGATGAGCCTTCATTCGTATTTTTCATTCATGTCAGTATCATACCTTCCAACGTATACCAAAGATGACATCATTTTCAGGTCGACGATGTTCTAAGGATGCCTAATGCTAAACTGAACAAAGGATGTCCAACTCCATAACTAAGTGGTAGGCAAAAATAACTTTCAAATAACAATAAATACACTAGAGTCCCGTTAATACCAACCCCGTTAATCCGAAAGTCCGGTTAATCCGAACTGAAATATTCAATTTTTTAAATCACCTTATTGAACTGAAAGAGCATATTATAGAATGAAGATCTACTTGCATTTCATTAGTCATATTTTAGCAGATTATCTTAATGTAAACATAATTACACATCATAAACCATCAATCACTGGTCGTTTACCTTTACAAAGTCCCTTAGTTGCTTTCGCCGTAGTGATTGGAACCTACTCGAAAATGCAGTGTTAAACCAGCGTCTCATAAACATCACATCAGTGGGCGTAGCAGCGTAGTGTTTCTCGATGTAGCGTACGGCAAGTTCTCAGGCGGCCGCGGTATGTGAATGCGACATCGTAGTTGTTCATTGTGGTCTTCTTCGTCGTCACTCTGTTCCTCGTCAACCCCAGATTCTTTCTCCACCATAGCTACAATTTCTTGTTCTGTTTGTAATTGATGACAGTCAGCTTCCATCCACTCGCTAATGTCATTCGATCCTGGCTCAGTCCGGTGGTATTTGAAGGTGCTCAAATACGTCAGCCTCGTGTAAGTAGATTTACTGACACGTAAAAGAATTCAGGCGGGAGGAAATGACGGCACCTAGGCGTCCCTGGAAACCGTTAAAGTAGTTAGCGGGACGTAAAAACAATAACATTATTATTAGAAAAAAATCCGGTTAACCGGAAATTTCGTAATCCGAACGGACTCCGGTCCCAATTAGTTCGGATTAACGAGACTCTGCTTTGAATATATTTTTTGCTGTTGGCTTTACGTCGCACCGACACAGATATGTCTTATGGCGACGATGGGACAGGAAAGGGCTAGGACTGGTAAGGAAGCGGCCGTGGCCTTAATTGAGGTACATGAAAAAATGGGAAACCAAGAAAAACCATTTCAGGGCTGCCGACAGTGGGGTTAAAACCCACTATCTCCCGAATACTGGATACTGGGCGCACTTAAGCGACTGTAGCTATCGAGCTCGGTACGTATATTTTAAGAAACTTCTTGTCACCTCTCACAAATGTTATACAATGTATGTTACTGTACTGCATAATAAGTTATGAATGCGAAAAGAAACCCAATTTCGATATCGTTAATACATTAATCATGAAATAAAAATCAAACCTTTTTGTGTATTATCAAAGTGCTCCTAAAATCCTTTCGTGTTTACAGGATAAGTAAATTTTTTTTATAACTACAACCGTGCAATGATTCACACTTTAAAGAAATAGGTTGTAGGGACGTGCCAAATATTTTCTTAGCTTGTAATTGGAAGCATATTAGTGTCACTCAGTTTTCTACAGCGCAATACCACCCGTACAAAATAATTCCATATACTGTGATATCTAAATGAAGAATCGAGCCATGATTTTGGCCGAGTTATTGTGACTGCGGTTCCCAGGGACAGGATTATCATAATTATCAGCCCTAGAATCAATACATGAAGAAAAGAGAGTTACTGCTCCTCAAAGGGTTATGTACATATTTAGCCCTTAACTAATAATAATGGTATTTGCTTTACGTCCCACTAACTACCTTTACGGTTTTCGGAGACGCCGAGGTGCAGGAATTTAGTCCCGCAGGAGTTCTTTTACGTGCCAGTAAATCTACCGACACGAGGCTGACGTATTTGAGCACCTTAAAATACCACCGGACTGAGCCAGAATCGAACCTGCCAAGCTGGAGTCAGAAGGCCAGCGCCTCAACCGTCTGAGCCACTCAGACGGGCAAAGCCCGTAATTCTACCGGCAGATTCGATGGTTCAATATATAATGATGGTAGATCATACAGAAGAAAATACTGCACATGTTAAGACTCTTAATCGAATTACCATCCTTTAAGTTGGAAGAAAATAAGCGCTGACCAAGGAAGGTCAGATAGTACTTATCATAGAAACAGTCTTGTACAAAAGGAACAAATTTATAGTTTTGGAACTAAACTAAGTGAGCCCGTATTCAGACACGATTAATCGTATTTTGTAGGTAACCTACGCTAGATAAGAACAGTGATGTATAACTAGCGCTAAAGCCCTAATAATCCTGCTACAGTATACTCAAAACAATCCAGTGTTAAAAAATAAGAACGCTCTAGTTTGAAGGAAAATTTATTTGTAGAACTCTACGGATAAGAATAGACACATACACCTAAATAATTTTTGTATATTGTAGAAGAAATTAATTCCTTTTTGGCGTAAAATGCAATTTCTTTCGTGACATATATTTATAAATAATTTTACTTAATTCTATGTAACTAAAAACAGAGTAATGAATAAAATATATCCACCGAGCGAGTTGGGCACGTACTTAGGGTTTTGTAGCTGTGATTTTACATTCGGGAGATGGTGGGTTTGAATTCCACCGTCGGCAGCCCTTAATATGGTTTGCGGTAGTTCCCCATTATCACACAGGGAACATGCTAGGACTGTAACTTAATTAAGGCCACTATCCTAGCCTTTTCCCATCTTCCCGTCACCGAAAACCTTTGTTGTGTTAGTGCGATGTTAAACTACTAGCAAGAATAAGGAATAACTTTCCTCCATTAACTGATAATGAATATAAAAATAGAGAAAAAGTAATACCTTCCATGTTTATCTCGTGCCTTAAGGAATATTTCCTGGTATATTAAACATATTTTTCGCAGTTTATGGTAAAGGGAAGAAAGAGACTTGTAATTGATTGATTCATTGATTTATTGATAACAGGATTCCAGAAAGCAAGAGCTCTGTCGGGAGGAACAATACATAGATATTCACAACAATGAAAGTGAAAAAGTTATTGTGGTTTTACATATGCGTTGACTATCACTAGTTACTACATAATAGAGAGGATTACATTTAGTAGATGCATTATTATCAAAGTAACAATAATATTTAATTAATAATTAATATTTATCCTGAAATACCTTCAATAGACGGGCCGAACATGTCTTCGGACACTCCTGACACTAAAATCCATTCCTTAAAATTACTTGCAATTTTGAAACATGTACAAAACGATACTGTAAATGCATTTAAATGATTCATCTTTCCTTCTAATGTATAATAGACAGGTACAGGAATTCCCACTCATTCTTGAGCTTCCTTTCTACACTGTTTCAATTTTAAAAATGATTTTCGAAATAAAAAGTATACGAGGAATAACTTAACTGTTACTCATTCAGAATGCCTAAGATGTACTTCTGAAGCTTATTACGAAATGGCACAGTATTAGAGATGATTGCTATATTGTCATAATACTGTTATATTGAGATATTATTAAGTGTTGTTCTCCCTTAGTGCTAAACATTTTTGTATAATTTTGAAAAACGTGTTTTTTTTTTTTTTTTTTGCCTTTTCTCATATGAATGGATTTAAACTGACTTTTGGAAATTTAGGGTTGGTGAACATTTTACTATGCAAGACTTTATGAATAACAAGAGATGTATTTAATGACAATACTTGCTTATGTGGTAATATATTGATTTCAGAGTAGATTTTATTTCGAGAATGTAGATGGAATCCATATATTAATCTGATAAACCTGTTTTTAAGACCTCCAAAGTACGTAAGTTACTCTTATATCTCTGTTATTCTTAACATTACTATTTATTTCAAAACATTAGTTCTCTAGGCATTATCCAACTTTATAAAATAATATTTCCTTCCATATACTAAGAAGTTCTAAGTCAGATTTTAGAGCACGATAAAATTAAGGCAAATTTTGGTAGATTACTAATGATTATCATAAAAAAACATTGTTCAATTGTTGTTATTCACGTAAAACTGATCATAAATAATGTAGGAACAATACGATAATCAGAATTAAATTTCGTCATTGTGCCTTCAGAAATCGCTATGTGACGTATTAAAATTTACGGTTCTGACTGAGAAGTCTCTGAGACTTAATTTTGCACAACATGCATTTAGGGTTTCTTATTCTGAATTGCATATGTGCTAGAGGTCAATATATTCTTTATAAGCGAAACGGTGGTTTCTCCTTTGTTTCCACTATGACAACCTGACCACAGTTTATTTTTGATAATGAATATGAAAATAGAGGAAAAGTAATACCTTCCATGTTTATCTCGTGCCTTAAGGAATATGGTTTGCGGTAGTTCCCCATTATCACACAGGGAACATGCTAGGACTGTAACTTAATTAAGGCCACTATCCTAGCCTTTTCCCATCTTCGCGTCACCGAAAACCTTTGTTGTGTTAGTGCGATGTTAAACTCTCATGTACTTCTGAAGCTTATACTGAAGTATATATAGGGTGTAAAATTAATCGAGAATTTCTTTGAAAAGTCCTATCGTAATGGGATATTTATTTCAATAATACGAGTAGTAAACATTTACAATGATATCAGCCTGTCATGGACCGTTAAGAGTATATGAAGAACGTGTGTCGTACGGGTATTGAGTAGGTGAGGTACAGCTATTAAGATGAATGAAAGTGTTGTACTACTTTGGTGACAACTGTCGATCACTTTTAAGAGAACGCTAATGGAATTTTCAACATATTTCATAGCATGAAATATATCTAACAACATTATAAGCAATATACTGTTATTATCCTACTTAGGAATTTAATGGCAGAGTTAACCGGATCTCTATTGGGAGATACGGTGTGTAGAAAGGAAACACAAGAATAAGTGGGAATTCCTGTACCTGTCTATCATACATTAGAAGGAAAGATGGATCATTTAAATGCATTTACAGTATCGTTTTGTGCATGTTTCAAAATTGCAAGTAATTAATTTCTCTTAACATAATATAGTCCCAAGTACTCAGTTTTAACGAATGGATTTTAGTGTCATGAGTGTCCGAAGACATGTTCGTCCCGTCTATTGAAGGTATTTAAGGATAAACACTAATTAGAGTTACACGCGTCTCAAAAACAGTTAGACATTTAAACAATATACCCCAAGAAATGTAACTCAGGGTGTTATTTTTTGGTAGCAACGAAAATATTGGCACCAAAATACATAATTTCATTGCGAGATGAAAATGAAAGTTTTATTTTGCCTATCCTGAAATCCTTAGTTCAGGCTATGACCTCTCATTTTCAATCTTTATCACTGAAAGGTGTTGTACTCCACTTTTCCTCTCGACTATGTTGTAGGCTTGTTGGTAATTATGTATGCTGCAATATGATGCCCACCTCGAAATGGATGTCATTCGGTGTGGCGGAAACGCTTACAATGCAACCGTAACATTAACTAGTGGAAGCAGCCCTGCTGGTATAAATTACAGTGTGCTGTATAATGGTTAAGTCATATCTCAGGCTGTAATATGTGGCTTGCGACACTTGTAACTCTGGTTCATTCCACTTGACTAAGGTTATGAAGTACCTGAAGTATTGCAACACCAAGTACTTGAGATAATTAAACTCTGTGTTCAATAGAATTATTCTGAAAAACACAGCGCTCTTCACTCAATTTTTAAGTCTTATCGTAGACTAGTAATCATATTAAGTTTTAGTGGTTGAATCATTGAACATAACAAACGTATTTAGCTACACAACAGAATTAAAAAGTAGGATTACACAGGTGACTATTTTATCGAGAAAGAGGTGCTATTCACCATTTGCGTAGAAGTCGGTTTCCTTGATCCAAAATGAGACCAAGCATTTTTTCACCAACTCATGTTGATATAAATATAATAATAATAAGAAGAAGAATCGTATGTCACGTGTTGTCGTGTATATACGTCCTGATTTGACGTCTTTTAGGTTGCCTGAGTGTCTATTCCATGTTCTGTTTAACTGCACGGGATGGCAGAGTTAACCGAATCTCTGTTAGGAGTTACTTGACTGTGTTTGAAGACTTTTTTTATCGGTTAGGCAAGAAATGTGCCAAGAGAGATATTTTACATTGCGATATCGCACGACACGGTGTGTAGAATGGAATTTTTTATGTCCTTAAAAAGTCTGACTACATCTGCCGTGTTTTAAGCCGTGTTCTTTAGATCCGGAGGACACCACTCTTCCACTGATTCATATCGGGTTCAACAATAAGTGGAAGAAGAATAAGAAGGAAAATAATAATGAAGGATATAGAGGTATAATCTACTTGCAGATAACATACAAGAAATACATTCTTTTACTACGGCAGTTCTTCCATGAAAGAACAGATTGCCCTCCCGTTGAAGAACAGTCTGTTAGTAGGATGTGATGAAAACTATACACTATTAGAGTTTGGTTAAAGGGGTTTATATTAACAACTCGAAAGTAAAACAATAAAATGTGGGGGGTTAGTACGGAGACAACAGCTCCACTGAAAACGTTATTACATACTCAGTTGTCCTGAAATCGACGAATAATGCTTGGTTAATGAAATGTGCAATCTACCCTGAAACATAAAGGTTTGTAGTGGCAGTTCAGGATTGTATAATAGAAACGTGCAGTTTCAGGAAGTACATCATTAAACATGATACATGTCGCAAGTGTCACGACAAACAGAATCCATTGATCAAATTCTGACAGCTTTCCCAATAGGTACACGGAAGAACACCGTACGAACAACGTAACTAATGCAATCTACCAAGAACTTCTTGAGCGTTGTGAGCTAGCCACGGATTAATAGCCTTATTAAAGACTCCACACAATCTATAACATAAAAGTTAAGGTTATAAAATATATTGGAATTAGTACCTAAGTCTACCTTCGTGAGCCGAAATACTTTTTGAATTACAGTAGAAAATTTGGGAAGAGCATATTAATATATCTGATGAACAAAACCTGCACTGGTTCGATAGTCAAAATTACTTAAGTACATGATGTTAATGTTTAGCATGCTGGAGACAAAGCATTAACATAAGTTCCAAACTTCAAATTCCTAGGTGTCTGGACAGCAAAAACATAAATATTTCCAAGTATTGAGTGCGACTTGATAGAATCTGATCATGTTCTTTAAGAGCGAAACATGTCGTTCTTTGTTTACTAGTAAGTATTTCTATTCCTTGTTTAATAGTATGGTTTTTAGAGGCATGTATTTATTTCGAACTTGTGCTTTAGAGTGAATGAGAAGCTTTTAAGTTATAGATGTCACTCTCAGAATTCGGTAATAAGAGTTCTACCCCATGGTTATAGATGAAGGTAATGTCGTCGTATATGCACCAGAATACTGAAGATGGTTCATTCGCTTCACTGAGAGGTCACATTTTCTAATCAGTACAAATCGCAATATCACTTCGCTGAATGAGGGTCATGCTAGTAAGAAAGAACAAAGAATGCGATATTCCATCTTGTCCGAATTACATTTCTACCACGGAAATACCCAATCACGATCATAACTTTTTTGATGGAACTTTCCAAACTCAGTTATAAATGTTCTTTCCCATGATTATGAATGGAGACAATCTCATTGCATAAGCCAGAATGGTGAAGATGATTCCTTCGCTTCGCTGACAGGGTAAATTTTGTTTATCAATTCAAATGTGACGTCAATAACTGTACTGCTGTCTTACCATATATCTGGTGCCAATTTCAGCCTTCTGAACTTTGTAATTTCAGAAGGCAACAAAACTCAGGGGTAGAAGTTGTTCGAACTTGCCGATATATGGAGTTGTAACCATTAACATGGCGAAGCTAACAGAAACAATTCGCTGAAAGGAACAAATTTTATCTTTTGGAGAGTTCAAAAATCGAGGTCATAAGAGGTTAACCTTAACAATAAAGAAGAGATAACAATATACGCTTTGCTTCAATTTGATGGGTGTTGTACCCTTGAGCGCCAAAAATGACTACTTCACGTGAGCAAAAATCATCATCATTATTATCATCATGAATTCCCTCCAGCGATCCGGATGGGATAGAAGGAGATGGAAGATTTCAGTGGTTTAAACCAAGAAGAGGTGTCCAACAAGGGAGTTCTCTTTGCCCATTGCTCTTCATTTCGCTCATGGATATTATTATAAATGAACTCAAAGATGTAATACATACGGAAGATCTTAATGCATTTGTTTTTTCTGATGGTGCTGCCATTTGGGCAGAAATTGAGAGAGATATTCAGAGGAGACTGGTTGTTTGGAACGCCAAGCTTAAAGATAATTAATTAACTGTGAGCAAGAACCAAACAGTGGTAATATAATTTAGCTTGACAAATACTCCTCCATTTATTACGGCCCTTGTATACTTCTTTCCTCTCTAGGGCATCCCATGTTTCTTCTCTCTTCTCTAGGTCTTCCCTAATCTGATCTAACCATTCTTTTCTGGGGCGTCCAATTAATCGTCCCGGAACTTCCTTGGTGTTCGAGTCACCTGCATCCGCTTAACGTGCCCTAGCCACTTCAGCCTTGCAACACTCAGCCTTTCTTCCATGGTCAGGTTGACCTGCAGGTCTCCTCGTATCTGATATTTCTAAATCTGTCCTTCCTTGTTTTCTGTACAGCTGATCCCAGGAACTTTATTTCAACAGCTTGCAGTTGATTTACTTCTCTTTTATGTGTGACGCAACTCTCCAGTCTATACGTCATGACGGGTAGGAGATAAGCCTTAAACAGGGTCTGTTTAGCCCTCTGAGGAACTCCCTTCTCCCATACTATGTTCCATACTTGATGGAAGAAGTTGGATCCTGTTTGCACCCTGTTCAACACATCGTTCTTGGCACTTCTGTCATTTGATATTTTACTCGCCAGATATTTAAAAGTATTCACGCATTCAATCTTCTCTCCCCCGAGGGTGAGTCTACAAGATGTATTTTTAAAGTCAAATTTAATTAACATTGTTTGGCTCTTGCTCACAGTTAATTTAATTTCTTTAAACTTGGTGTTCCAAACAACCAGTCTACTCTGAACATCTCTCTCAATTTCTCCCCAAATGGCAACACCATCAGCAAAAACAAATGGATTAAGATCTTCCGTATATATATATCTTTGAGTTCCTTTATAGTAGTATCCATGAGTGAAATGAAGAGCGATGGGGACAGAGAACTCCCTTGTTGGACACCTCTTCTTGGTTTAAACCACTGAGATCTTCCATCTCCTACTTGCACACTACTTTCACAACCATCATACGACATCTGAACTTGTTTAATTAGTGCTTCTGGGATGTTATGTTTTTCTAAATATCCCCATATTTTCCCTACCTCCACCCTGTCATATGCTATTTCCGAATTAAAAAAAACTGTTATCATGTCCTTCCTTCTTTTCCCAATTTTTTTCCATTAGGCTGCCTGAGTGAAAGTATGGATCTGTAGCTTTTCTATTTCTTCTAAATCCATGTTGTTCCGCTTAAACTTGATCTTCCATTACTTCTCTCAGTCTCTGTTCTGTAATCTTCTGTATTATCTTAAGGCAATGTGACAAAAGGGTAATGCTTCTATAATTATTGCACTTCCTTCTACTTCCTTTTCTAAACAATGGTATTATAATTCCTTTTCTCCACTCATCTAGCAACGTATGCTCTTTCTACGTATATAACTCCCAGTGTTCGATGTAGGCACTGTATTCCAGGGATTCCAGCTGCCTTAATCATGTCTGCTATTAGTTCATCTGTTCCTGCGGACTTTCCGCTTTTCATTTCCTTCAGGGCATTGGAAATTCCTTCTGTAATTCATCAGTGACTGTGGTAACTTGTTCTTGTTAACACTCCCCTTTCAATGATTTGTTTTCTAAATAACTGTTCTTCTCTTCTCTGATTCCTACCATGTCTCTGTTAATGATCCCATCCTCTGTTTCAATAGTCTTAATTTCTTTCCTATTTGATGATTTACTTTTCATTAACCGGTATAAAATTTTCTGATTTCCTTTGATATTTTACTCAATTCTTTGGGCGAACAGTCCCCAGCTCTTATCCTTTTCGCCTTTCACTACTCTTTTTACCGGAAGTTTCTTATTCCTATAACGCTGTTCCAGTCTTCCTATTTTTTGATCTCC
Source organism: Anabrus simplex (assembly GCF_040414725.1). Classification (NCBI taxonomy): domain Eukaryota; kingdom Metazoa; phylum Arthropoda; class Insecta; order Orthoptera; family Tettigoniidae; genus Anabrus; species Anabrus simplex. The sequence continues at coordinate 1,269,251,620 of NC_090265.1, forward strand.
TTTGTACAATTCCCTGAGCCTGATTATGTTTCTTTGTTTTTCTTTACCATGTTTCTTTCTTCAATTGTATGCTTTACTCTATCATTCCACAAACTTGTTTCTTTCTCCTTGACTTTACCTTTCGTTTTACCGCATCTCTCTATAGCACAATTAACTATTGTTGTTCTAAATGCACTCCACTCTTCATCAACGCTGCCTGTCTCATATTTTATAAATTTAGTCGCTATCAAATTTTGAAAATCCTTCTTGATTTTTTCATTTGTCGGTTTTCATTCTTTCATCTTTGCTAATCTCTTTACTGCGGGAAAAATGTCTGCTGAGCAAAAATGTCTACTTCAATAAAAGGTCATTAGTGATGTCATGTAGGCTATTTACAGTGGCTCGGCAAAACTGCGTTCTATTGTAAAGCTAGAGATGGGCTAGAGGTTATGACATTTTATATTTCAAAGGAGCTATATTACCAGTAGTTGACGAGACACCTCACTTAGAATGTGTATGATTACATTTTTCTTCACACCTCACACTGTTCCCTAGATTCTGAGGCACATAGGTGGGCATGTCTCAACTGTCGGCGTCTTGTGGTGACGTACTCGTTTCCGAGTTCTCTGTGGCCTTTTAGAGTTTCATATTTTTTGTATTATTGCTAATCTCGATTTGAACTCTTCCTTCTGAAATAAAAGAGTGATATGTATCGGTTTGACATTCAAAAAATACTGACAGGTGTACCAAGCCTTTAAAGCGTTCCCGGAACGATCTCCATAGCAACTCTCTTTACAGTCTACAGGCTCTTAGACGTTTACATGACTGCCACTGATATTTCCTTTAGAGTTCACTGAATCGGACAAAAGGTATATAGCAAACAAACGCCATGAGATATTTTCGAATAAAACCAACCGCAAGAAAGGTACATCGAGTTTTATGCTCTGGGTGCCTTACGAATCATCCGTACCTGGTGAAATTGTTTTAACAACTTATAACTTAGATATTATTCGACCTTATTTTAAACTGAAATATGAAGTTTTATTAAAATATCCTCATCCATTTTCCCGTGATGCTATTACAGACGCAGACAAATATTTAAATTGAACTCGACATAGGTCATTACAATGACGTAAGTATTTTTGTCAGGACACAATATGATATGATTGGAATGTCACGGTTTTAATATGAAATGTTCGATCATATGAAAGGCGGCATAGCTGGATAGACTTGGCCACAGACTCTGCTCTACTATTAAATTGTTTTCATTCCTCCCCTGAAGGGGGAGGCGGAAATTTTTAGACGGTGATGCCGTCTCTCAGACCACGAGATTTGGCTGGTGATAGAGATGTGTGAGGAAGGTGGTGGGGCATTCGTCTTAATGTATGAGAATGGAAAACCACCCAAAACCACTCTCAGTACATCCGACTGTGGGGACCATCCTTCGTCGTCTCCCGAATGCTAAGGTTAGTCACGGTAGTGCCGTAGCCACCCGTCCTCTGCCCGGTTGGTCGGTCGGAGTGCAGAGATTTCGGAATACGGACCAGTCGTCGCCACTTATAGACCGAAGCCGACTGTGTGACCGCCAACAGAACGCTGCTCTGCAGTTTTCCATTATGTGTGCACACTCTTCATTCGTACCAGTTGCTCAGGGCGCATGGAAAATCTAAAACTGTTTTTCCTACTTACTGTGGAAATTATCAGTACAAAAACAATTCTATTTTATTTTTGAAGAATATACTGACAAAACTCTTTTATTTATCGCTCGTGGGCTGCAGTAGCGGCAAAAAATTAAGAAAATACGAAATCGGAGTTATTGCAGACTCTAGCATTGTCCATAAATTTGTTTAATATTATTATTAGCCGCAAACTCCCAAGATAGTCCAACATAATATATAGAAGAAAACATTGCAGCAATAGTGGCACATCTCAAAACTTCTAGGTCATGGCTTTGGCAATGGAAATGAATGATATATTATTAACATTTTTGTTAACAGAACTCTTATCCAGCCATTTAGTGCCGCTTGCTCTTTATTCCATACATTAATCGTAAAGTGTCTTCATTTCAATACTAAGTAAATCTTTGTACCAATTTATCTCAGAATTTGATATTTTGAATTGCCACTATTGCAGCCCATGAGCGATATGTAGATATAGACGACATTGGGCTACAACACCACCTCTATACCGCGACTTGGGAAAGGTCTTTGGCATGATGGTTAAAGTTTCAGATAGTAACATTTCCAATGCATTACGTCGCGGTGTGTTAGGACAGTTACCCATATTGACTTCATCAGATTTGTTACTAATAGTGGTGCAGAGTATATATTCTTCGGTAACTTTAAATATAAATTTGAATGAAGCATGCAGAGAGGAGTAAAATCGTGGAGATGTGCAGTGAATAAGTGTTGTGGTAAGGTTAAAACAAATTATGAGGTTATGGAAATCCTACGTGAAGTGGGCGAGCATACACATTTGCCGTTAAATGACCGAAATGGCTTAATAAGTGTACTGTAAAAGCAAATTGTGAATTAATATCGCACCCAAATAAAACTGTATGTCAATAACTGTCAACAGGTACTACTACTCTCTACAAATATATTACATTAAGAACATTAAATTAATTTTTAACTCCAAATTCACGGTTTACTTTATCTAGGGTTTCCCTATCAACAGAGTCAAAAGCTTTATTAAAGTCAATAAATGTTACAACTATGTCTTTGGTGTTTATTAATCTGTGTCAAATTATAGATTTCAGGTTGAAAATCTGTTCGGAACAAGATCTTCCCCTTCTAAATCCACCTTGATATTCACCCACAGTTGACTGTCCAGTGTCGATTTTACTCCGTTTAGTAGTATTGTTGAGAATATCTTGTAAGCAACTGGCAAGAGGGATATACTTTTGTAGTTGTTGACATCTTGCTTGTTACCCTTCTTGTGTAATGGGTGTACTAGAGCCACTTTCCAATCTTCTGGATCTTTTCTGTTTCCAACTTTTCTTCGAAGATTATTTGTAGATCTTCTATAACTTACGGTTCAACCCATTTTAAAAGTTCAGCTCTTATGGAGCCTTCCCCACTAGCTTTGTTATTATAAAGATTTTTAATGCTTCGTTAATTTCTTCCGCTGTTGAAGGTGAATCAGCTTCTAGATTTTCGTGAATTTCTGAAAATTTTATGATTTGGCTCAGGGCAGTTCACCAGGTGTTCGAAATGTTTTACCAGAATCTCACAATTCTCGGCATTGTTAAGACCAATTTTACCGTTTGCACCTCTGAAGCAAATACTCGGGGACTGATAACCTTTCAGGTTATTCTTAAAGGTCTTATAAAAATTTCGGGAGTTATTTCTTACAAAGTTATTCTCAATTTCTACTAGCTGCGATTTTTCAAAATATATTTTAACCTGCCTTATTATTCTTGTTGTTTCTTTTATTTGTAGTTTAAATAGCTCATAGTGTTCATTCTTTCCGGAACATTTACATTTTTTCCAATTTTTCGTTCTTTCGATTAGTGCTTCCTCACATACGTTATTCCTCCACACTTCCTTTTTAGTTTTAACTAATCCAAGTACTTTCTTCGCTGCACTATTAACATGTTTAGATAATTCTGGTCATTTGTCATGCTGAGTTATTTTAATTTCTTCCTGAAAGTTTTCTATAAATGCTTGTGTAATGTTGAACCTATCTATGTTGCATTTCATTAATTTTCTCGGCCTTCTTTGATTCCTGCGAGGTAGAATCTTTAGCTTAATTTTTGAGAGGTAGTGATCGTAGTCAAACTGCCTACTTCTTATTACTTTAACATTCATAATTTCCTTAATACTTTTTTGAGAAATAGCTAGATAGTCCAATTGAAACTCACCTAACATCGGGTTTGGGGACACCCATGTTTTAGCCTTTTTTTGGTAGTTTCTTAAAGAAGGTCGACATTAATTTTAGGTGAAAGGATTTACACAGATTAATTAGTCTCATGCCACTTTTGTTTGTTCTTTTTTGTGCCGGATATGCCCCTGCTGTTTTGCTGAAGACTTTTATTTGCCTATCTGTGCATTAAAATTACCTAGTAGAATAATAACATTTGATTTTGAAATATTTATATTTCATCATCCAGAAGACTCTAAAACTCTTCAGTTTTACTTGGGTTCTTGCTATTATCTCCATTTATTGGTACATGACAGTTAACAAATATATACTTTTTGTTCTTGCATTTAAGTGTGAGAAAAGAAGAAATAACCTTTCTGAACTAGATTTGAATTCCATAACATTATCAACTATTGCTTTATGGACATAAAAGACGGTACCTAGTAGTGGCATTCCTTTCATCATTTTGATTGCTGGTTTACCTTTAAAGATTCTATAATCTTTGGTTTCTGTTACATTTTCATCCATAAACCGTGTCTCCTGAGCTGCTAAGATCTGGATTTCATGTCTAAGAAAATTTCCAGTTCTTTCTGTTTGCCGGTTTCTAGCAAGGAATTTACATTAAGAGTGCCTTCAAATTATTTCCTTTTAAATTTATGTCTGAAAGGATTACAAGGATGCTCCGACTTACCCTTATTGCAAATATTTTGACACCCTAGAACCCTAGCTCCCGATGCATTGCATAAAGCAATGGTGGATTTCTCTTCCGATCTACCAACTGGGGTAGTCCTTTCATTCAGCGGACTTTCCATTCTGCAATTGAAATTGTAACATTGTACAAGGTAGGAAATTAGTTCCAAGATAAGATCGGATTGTTAGTCCGAAATGATTTTTTATTCGTGCTTTATTCCACTAGGTTCTTTCGCTCTCTCCGCCGTTCGGACGTTGCATTCCCCATGCACCTTCGATTCCGTTGATCAGGTTACACCTGTAACAATAGGCAGGGGCCCTTACAGGGTGCTACCATCCGGAGCCAAATGGATCCAGGGTTTTTACGAGTTTGTAACTCCTCCTTCGCCATCACTTGCAAGATGGGGCCCCGGACTTGGGACCGGCAATGGCGGAGTTTATTATTATTATTATTATTATTATTATTATTATTATTATTATTATTATTATTATTATTCTGATTTATTTTCCACGTTGATAGCAGCGGCCTAGTGGGATTGAAGTATAGGAACTGTGGGTGTGGTGAGGCATTGTGGGGTATGAGGGAGGAGCTGGAGAGTTTGAGGGAGATAATTAGGATTCTCACAGAAGACAGGAAGGAAGATAGGGCTCCCTCAAACAATGTGCACGTTACAGTAGGTGCAAAAGAGGGAGGGGAAGGAAAATGGGGGAATTGTGGAAGACAGGTGGTCTAATGTTCTAAGTGGAAGGAGATTACAGGATAAGGGCTCTATTCAGGATCAGAATTCAGGACAGATGTCTGTGAGAAATCGGTACGAATTATTCCAGGTAGAACAACAGAGGGGGGGGGGGTGAGGAACAGGGAACTGTTGCCGAGATGTGTGGAAGCAGGAGGAAGAGAAAAGGTAGAAAAGGGAAATGTAGAGTAGAGGATATGAAAAAACAGGTGGAACAGAGCCGTAGGAAGGAGAAAAGGGAGCTCCTCCAGCTATTATTATTATTATTATTATTATTATTATTATTATTATTATTATTATTATTATTATTATTATTATTATTATTATTATTATTATTATTATTATTATTATTATTATTATTATTATTATTATTTAGGGAAAGAAAAATTCGCATTATTTATGAAAGTGAGATTGCTGTCATTTATCTTATTCTGGTACCTTCTCACAGAAAACTGGGGAACATTATGAAGTAATTCCTATTTTGGGTTTCCCATATTAGAATTCCCACATCGTGGATGTCAAGCCATTGTCATATATTCCACGGTCAAGATAATATTCTCCTCTTACGACCACGTTTCTCTTCCAGCTAAACTTCTGTGGTCAGTTTCCTCAGACTCTATTACGAAAGTTATGATCAAAGGAAGCTGATTTCCTTCGTACTGCGAAGGTTATGACATTGAATGCCTTCCTCACTGACGGAGTATCATCCTGTCGGTGATCCAGACTTCCCGTGTTATTTTCAATATTCTGCGAAACATTCACATTTCGAAATCCTGTAATCGATCCATTGAGTAACCCTTAGTGTTCATCCTTTGACACCATAAAGCAACACGGATAACATGTAACACTTCACAAAACACCAACGAGGTTTGATTGTGAAGTTACGGTTTCACATACGAAGATTTAACTTCAGGAACATACCTCTTTGCCATGCCTATACAGGTTTTCAATTCTACATCCAGGAGCCGTTCTTGCGTTTGACATTATCCTAAGTACAGTATTTGAAAAGTGTTCACTTCAAATTATTTTTCCGTTCACGATGATAAGAGTGTTCTGATGCATTTTGATTTCTGGATGTGTTCTTTTTTAACGCAAACTCCTTATTCAAGGAACTGCAGTCAGAAATAAAAAGTCCGGCCAGCGCTCCCTTCGTTAATTGGTGTCGCCTTCATAGGCGAAGCGGCTTTGTTGGCAAAGTGGCTGCACTTGTGCGACGTGTGTGACCCCATTGTGCTGGAGGGAGATGTACGGACCCATTACTCACCCTATGCCGATCTCATTAACATAAAACACGCGTTAAATAGCACGCATTTGGCACGGGTTCAGCCAATTAGCATTCCACCTCGACAGGGACTTTAAAAACAAGACGTGCACTCTATTGGCTGATAGGGGGATAGGGAGTGTATACTGAATAAATTTAGTGTTTACTCGATTAAAGCAACATCTCCACCATAAATATGCTGGACATTTCACTGAATTGTTTTAGGTATGCACTTATCTGTGATAAGTTGCCAAGTTGGTGTCAGAAGGCCAGCACCCCAAAATTCAACATTCTGAGCCACTCAGCCCAGCAAACGCCAGAAAACACCTTATGGTGTGAAATCATGGGCTACACTCCGCGTAACTGTTCAAGTATTAACAGCCCCTTTGGAGCTATTCGAACACTATTGTAACCTCCAAGAGTACTCCTCGAATTTCCCGCAGAATGTTAGCACGACGTCTCTCTCGCCTTCTATGCAAAGAACAACCACGAGTTTACAGGAATGTTGACAAAAATGACACTATGTTACTTCCCCGAGGGCAAGCAGCCAGAGACATTGCCATGGTAATCGGTAGGTTCCTTGTCTGTCGGTCACTCAATTCAGAGCATGAAACCCGCAGAAAGTAGTAAATTTTCCGTCACTTGAAGAGTAAGTGAAATTATGCTGAAAAAAAGTGTTGTTTGAAATGAAGGTACGTTTAACATGTAGACCACGGATTTTACAGATAATCAGTACGATAAAAGAAAATGGAAGAAAACTGTTCTGGCTTCTCTATAAACCCCCATTCTATTCAGTGATTTTTAAATTATATGCATACCCAAACCTTCCCCTAGGTGAGTATACCCTATATGTCAAGTCTGGTCGAGATCTATCCAGCTGTTTCGCCGTGATGGTGGAAGAGATGGACAAACCTACAAAGAGACACGAAAGCTAAAGACCACAGATACAGTCTTGAGTTGACCTAAATCGTATAATATCTGGAAAGAAAATGAAAAACAAACGAAATTTCAAACAGCGAACCAACTACAACTTTGTTTATATAGATTGCATGTCTCTTAGCGCTATTCAAGAAACAAAACGTGAAGGATCCCATACGTTGTTTCCAATGTAAGGTGCGCGTTTGGTAAGTTTTGATGATAATGGCACGCCTCGTTTCCTACTGCCATTTATAGTCCAGTCAGGCAGTTTCTACTAAAACGGCAGGCTCACTTCCTAACTGACATTCATATTAGAGATGGAGAATTTTCATTACAATGCCAGGCACCTTTTCCTAATGCCAGTCGACGTCTAGTTCGGGAGATTTAATTATAATCGAGAAACGCAGCGCTGTCTATCGTATAAAGGATAGAGATAGGAAAATTCTGAAAGCCTTCGAAACCTTATTACGGAAGCCTGTGAATCCGTAACACCTGCACTGCTACAAAGGGAACGAATGGCAATTCAACGGCGTGCTGAAACGTGCATTACTGCAGAAAGCCATCTATTCGAACACTTACTAGGCTAATAGGCTGTTCCTCAGTGAAGCGGATTCAAACCCCCAACCATTCTATCCTCGTCCAGCCCTGCTTATAAAACATCCACTTAACCAGCCCTAATTGCCTAGAACAGTGTCAAAATAAATAAATAAATAAATAAATAAATAAATAAATAAATAAATAAATAAATAAATAAATAAATAAATAAATAAATAAATAAATAAATAAGTAAATAAATAAATATAAATAAGTAAACAAATAAATAAATAAATAAATAACCCACGACGAAAGGACATTATGATACATTGGCTCTGTAGATGATTCTCGAAGTTCAAAATGCGAATAAAATTTACAGGTTCAAGTGGGATTCCAACCTACCTACCAAACGCAGCTGTGTTAACGGCACCGCACTTAACCTATGATACCACGGCCACTCCAGCGAGTACGTTTCCAGAAAGCCTAATAGATGGACTACTTCTTCCACTTCACAAATGTACACACGTTTTACATCAGTATGCCACCGCTTTTGGCGTTCATTTCATACCCTACTGAAAGCTCATAATTGGCACGTAGTTTCTGCGTAACCGTATGACAGTTCGATGCATTGTATAAATGCTTGTCTCTTACGGTAATTTTGCAACGGTAATGGTGCAGTGAGTGATTAAAGGCGATTGTTGCTTGGTGTGCGGCAAAGGAGAATAGACCATAATCGGCACCAGTGACGTTCGGTGGGATGCCTAACAGCATACGGCCACAGGCGCGGTTGTCTCACCCGGTATTATTTGATCACATTCAGTGGTGTAGCAATATTTAACGGGATAAACAGGAAATGTCAAATTTCTCCGTTAATATGATCTGTACCAGAAAACTGTAAACAATAAGGTATGTAAAACACAATCGTATTATTAATATTTCATGTGTTTTTTTGTCGTACGAGGAAAATATCCAGGGATATTCGCGATTACTACATTTTTTGTTACAAAATTCAAAATATCTCCTGAAATATTTGTACTAGGCCTATCGAAAATTGCACAGATCCTACCTATGGAGAATCTCATTACCCATCATTTAAATATGATAATTATATTGTGCCAGATATAACAATGGAGCTTTTAACGAATTTGTATTACATAGTTCATCAACGGAGAACATCGCTGACTTAGAAATATTGTTCATGATCATGGTAGCGAACAAACTGATGAAGCTTTTGGTTATTGTCGTGACTGTTTTCATAAGTTCCAAAATCATGTGTCCTATTTACCGTCTATTCATGGGGATGAAGATATCTATCGAAATTGCATATATTATTTATCGCATGATGAATAAAATACTAAATAAAATATGTGTAACAACCATCTTAAGTTCACACCTAAAGCTCCGTATCAATGTTGGAGAGCCGTGGTGTACTCCAGGCAGGAATATAGGAGGTTTGCCAATGTAGTCGTCATCGAGATAATGCTTGTTGTTGCTTGTTGTTTAAAGGGTCCTAACATCGAAGGTCATCGGCCCCCATCGAGATAATGAGTGGAAACTCTCACCCATTGCCAGAGTAATTGTCTCAGTATAGTTCCTGCTACATAGACGAGTAATGTAAAAACAGAGAGGAATGCGGCATGTAAGAAACGTTTATATTTTATTCCATCTGACAAGATAAAGCAGTGCAGATTGCTAGGCTCAGGCTTCTCATTGGGCTGGATCAAAATTCTAGTCTGTTTTCAAAACAACTGATTAAATCATTCATTTCTAACAGCAACAAAAACAAGATATGTACTATGGCAGACGTCATCACGTATTTGCTCTAGGGAGCCGGTGTTACTTGCTCCTCTCGGACGGCTGTTTGTCACGTGACAAGAGAGCAGCGGACAGGCGAGTTGCATACCGTGCCCGTACTGCACTTTCCACTCGGAATGTTACCACATGAACAACAGCTTTAATAATAATAATAATAATAATAATAATAATAATAATAATAATAATAATAATAATAATAATAATAATTTGGAGAATGGATCATGCGAGACGAGCAGGACACAGATTAAAGAGTATAAGAGGACAAGAAAATTATTCATTGACAAATGAAATATACAGCAGTGTGCAATAATTCCTGTCAAGGAAGATGTGCTATACCTTTGCGCCACTGGCCTGCAGTACGTACTACGTCATGCACTTCCCCTACTTCTTCCCCTGCTTGCTCGCTAAGCTGCTCTCATTCCTCGAGAGCGGGGAGCAAACTGGCTCCGAAGGCATTTCGCTCTCGATTGACGATGACTGTAGTAGGGTACATTAATCTCAAGAAAAGCTTTGTCTGCCAAGACGGCTGTAACCCAGCCAGACGACTCGCTTGATGACATTTTCACTTGAATTGCTAACCTTTCTAGACCATGTTCACATTCATTTAACTTATTTCGTAATAAGCAATTTGTACAATAACATTAAGTGTTTAAACCATTCTCTTTTTAATTTTTATTTAATGGACACATGGGTCAGATATTTCCTCGCAATACACCTGAATCTTGTTTGCGCAGTACACTAGACAGCATACTTTCATACGTACATGAACCAATCCGAATGCATTGTATCGTCGAATGAGTTCACAATTAACTCGTTATAAAGAATACCTTCCTACCATCGCAGTGGTTTTCTAGTTATTTTCATGCCTTAAAAATCTTGTTTGTGTATGATTTAACTAGTTTACATGCCCAAAAAGCAACTTTGGACTTGGTGCTCCGATAACTCTAACTTTCAATTCCTTTATTTCCTACAATGTAACAATGATTACAAATGTGAACTCGCTGCTTTAGCTTTGATGGACCATAATTCGATTATTTCCGACATATCCCTCTGTATGAATGTAATTTTTGATCGATGGAAATGATTCGTCTAGTCTATATCCTACTTATATGCCATGCCAAGTGGCATCACTGTGATCATTTATTGTTTACCGTCTTCGTATCATTTAAAGTTTAAGGATGATTAACGGCGAGTTATAGGACCATGTCCTGAGCTGGTCATTTTATTTTTACAGTGAGTGACAAAACATCGTATTCGTGTCCATCATTACCTTGGTGTATTATCTTAGTGCACTAATTTACAAGTAAAACGAAACCCCTTACATCGAATGTACATACACATACACTTATTCGGTCTGTCTTTCTCGTTCAGAAAATGAACCACGTACACCTTGCGCTGTAGGGTATTAGCTTACAGTCATATATGACTGTGCTGGAATGTAAATTCATTTTGTTATCGACTACCTCTGTAGCCTGATCGTGAGCCTTTAGTTGCCTGAAGAGATTTAACTCTGATGTCATAATTGAACTCAGTGAAAATACGTTCTGCTAGTAGAACATTTCTCACAGACCCTCCAATGGAATATGAAAAGGTCACAAGTGGGTTTTTAGAAATATATAGTGCCTTCGAGGTTTGACCTTTCAGCCTTCATTATTGCAACTAAGTTATTTGAACATATAGAAATGTCTGATGAGAGATTATTTTAACTACAACTTGGGGTTAAACAACGAATCCAGAATGGTTGTTAAACAAGTGGTTACTCACGAAAAATCCCAGTTGTTTATGGAATGTGCTTTTCTTACAGAAATAAATGACTATGTACAAACGCAACTATAAAACGATATACTAAAAGCTTTAGTTTACGAATACACATTTCAATGTTTAAAGTGGAATATTACAAAGTATACAAGATTTGTTTCCATGACTATCATATTATGATTTACTTTGAAGCAGATTTATCTAACATTTTGTTTCGGATAATAAATTTTACTGATAGATCTTTCTCATTAAAAACCAAAAATAAATCTTGATTTGTTATCGAACAGATATACCTACAATAATTCGTATTTACTGCTTTAGTTAGAGGTAATTTTCTTGAACTCATTCATGCAACGTATCAAGTACTCTAATTATATTCATTGTTAGGCACTTAATATTGATTAGTATACATATAGCATTGAAGAATGGCTGAAACATAAATGTAATCTTCCCTGTAGGATTACACTATACACTAATACATTATGCACAAACTAGATTTAAAATATTTGGTTAAAGCTATAAAATAAACTTGACAATCAGAATCTTGAAGACACCTACAAACAACATTAGGTACACTGAGAACATCACATTTGGTTTACGTCTTCTGAGATGTCTGTCTTCGCCATCACTTCTCAATGTTTACTTTAAGATACAGCCGCAGACTGTGTAACATAACGCCCCCGCGAGCCCGTGATATCATACGAAGGAAAAAAGTCTATAAATTTTGGAAAGTACTTTGGATTGACTTCAAATTAAATTTATAGATTAAACCTTAAATCAAAACGCAAAATTGAAAGGATATGGATACCTGGATATAAAATTAGCAATATTCATGTGTAAACGTACACTCATTTCACTGTATAAATATATTTTTGTGCCCGTTCTGGAACCTCCTCAAAATTTTCATTCAAGCTAGTGGCACCATTTGGTGCTAAATCCGTTTACAGGCGAGTTGGCCGTGCGCGTAGAGGCGTGCGGCTGTGAGCTTGCATCCGGGAGATAGTAGGTTCGAATCCCACTATCGGCAGCCCTGAAAATGGTTTTCCGTGGTTTCCCATTTTCACACCAGGCAAATGCTGGGGCTGTACCTTAATTAAGGCCACGGCCGCTTCCTTCCAACTCCTAGCCCTTTCCTATCCCATCGTCGCCATAAGACCTATCTGCGTCGGTTCCTCTCAGTTTTTCTTATTGACAAACTGCTATGAGCAATTATAGCAGTCTAATTCCCACAGCAAGTACATTGAACTGCTTGTAAGATAATTCACTGGTTGTCATAGTTCTTCAGAAAAACAATATGTTTTCTTACTTTCATTATAAATGGTCTGAATATGGTTTGACAACAATAATCTGTTTTATCCAATAGCAATCTATATGTATTAGGGGCTGCCATTCGAGGTAGTAAAGTAACAGAGCACCTGTTCGCTTGGAAGGACGCGAGTTCGATTCTCCGTCGGGAAGTTGAAAATTTAAGAACCGAGCTTTCCAATTTCGGCGGTGCATATGCCCCTGAGGTTCAGTCAGCCTACACCAAAATGAGTACCAGGTTAATTCTTCTGGGTAAAGGCACCCGGGCGTAGAGCTAACCACGCTACCCCACCGAGTACCGAGGTTACCCAGTCGTGTGGGTATCATCTTCAGAAAAGTTTCCACATAACACCTTTGCTCCAACTCTAGCAGGAGGAACTATGCTAATTTAGGTGCATTCTTCACTTTGTAGTTGCAGCTGGTAACTTTTCATAATCTTACGATGATATACATCTTCATTCGTTTCATATTGAATGCGATCCGCAGGGTTGTGACGTTTCGGTTCAAGGCAACTTACCTGTATTTGCCTGAATTCGAACCGTTAAAGTCTTACAAAGTTGCCAATGGCACTACCTGTCTGGTTAAATATAGTGGTGAATTATTATGGTGTCATTAGTTGTTTTAAGGACCATTCTCCTCATTCTCCAAGAAGAATCCACAAAACTCATAGCAATAACTGAAACAAGGAGTGTATTCAAATCTCACTCGGGCCATTCATGAATCTTCCTGGACTGGACGATGGACTACTAAATCTACGACATATCCAACCTGTTGTATGAGGTGGCTGAATGGGAAATATCTAGGGTTGTTGGCATGAAAAAGTGGAATGCACTCTCGGGACCCTCGCTGAGTTTGACATTGCCTACACTTACTTTTTCCAGACCGAGCAATTTTCCCGTAGGGTTTGTGTCACGTAGCTATGCGCTTGTATTTCTGGAGATGATACTTTCGAATCCCACCGTACAGAAAGAGTTGGCCGTGTGGTTAGGGACTCGCAACTGTGAGCTTGCATTCGGAGAAAGTAGGTTCGAACCCCACTGTCGCCAGCCCCGAAGATGGTTTTCCGTCGTTTCCCATTTTCACCCAGGCAAATGCCGGGGCTCCAACTTAATTAAGGATACGGCCCTTTCCGCTCCCATCGTCGCCAGAAGACATATCTGTGCTGCGGCGACGTAAGCCTAATTGTAAAAAGAAAATCCTACCGTCGGCAGCCCTGAAAATGTTCTTCCATGATTTCCCATTTACACACCGGGTAAATGCTTGGACTAAACTTTAATTAATGTCATGGCCGCTATCTTTTCGAACATAGCCCTTTCCCATCCTTCCGTCAACGAAACTATTTGATGGGTTAGTGCTACGTTAAACCATTAACAACAACAAAAATCACTTTTGCCAGACTCGTCACTTTCGAAATTCCTATCCGACCTCCCTTGGTCACCTTATGTTCTTTTTCGACCCCGACGGCAGTAGAAATTTCAGGCCTTTCACACTAGTCATCACCCTTCCCTGTATCTTGGCAGCACCTTCATTCTTTGAAGTACCGAGCGAGTTAGCCGTGCGGTTAGGGGCGCGCATCTGCAAGCTAGCATTAGGGAGTTAATGGGTTTGAACTGCACTGCCAGCAGCCTGAGGATGGTTTTCCATCTTTTACCATTTTCACAGCAGGCACATGTTGGGTCAGTACCTTAACTTAGGCCACGATCACTTCCTCCCAAATTCAAGCCATAAGACTTATTTGTGTCGGTGCGACGTAAAGCCGATTTTTAAAAAAAATCTCGAAATGTCGGATTTCTTCAATTCATCTCTGATTAGTGTAATGAGAGGATGCTTGCTCAGTTTTGTTTCCACTTAGATGATTATCATCACCACCCTCAGATTTTAACACGCACCATTGTGTCAGGAGTTTGGCCCTGAGATGATATTAAACGTGATGGAAGTAAGGTGTACAGAGTAATTCTCATAGGCTATATTGAACCCTTGAACTTACCATTCCATCGTTGGTCGGCCACGGCTGCTATAGTAGAACAATTTAGAACTCTTAAATCTTGGGTCGTTGCGGGAATAAATTCGGTCACGATCTTAACCAAACGATGGGGTTCAGAAGAAAGCCTAACTACTTGAAATGAGGAGCAAAAATGTGCTTACTAACTTTTATTTAAACTGAAAGAGCACGATAACATCGTTAATTTAATATGCATTCTTGCCACAAAACATAAAAACATTTAATTATTGATTTTGAAAAGTTCCTAACACAGTCACATTACATAACGTCACTTCGTTTCTTCCAATGTCGAAGAGTTGCTTCAGAGAAGCTAATATGTTAGTGGACAGCGAAACTGAAAAACTGAAAAAGGGAAGACCTGAAAACCGGGCACCTATCATTCCAAACGAGAACTGAGAGTTAATCCACACGATCCGTGGAAAATCTGACTTTCAACAAGTAGAACGCCTGATTTTCTCTTAATTAAGGTTATCCACCAGTCAAATACCCTTCGCGGATACGGAACATCCGCCGAATGGACCCTTAATCGAACCAAACTGACTATCAGTTGCTTTGGATAGGTTGCGAAATATTATGGGAAAGCATGGTGTTCACTACAAGTTAATGGCATCATTCACAATTGAAATAAAATTCCACCATGTATTTGTCATTCATGACACCCTTAAGTGATAAGGTAGTCCCGATGCTAAACGTGCATCACCCCAAACAACTGTTCGGAAGGAACCAACAACAACATGATCCGGGAGGATCTTACGTTAAGTCGTTCTAAAGGAACAAAACTGCGAAATGCAGGAAACATTTACTAATCATGCATTTAGGAGAAATGCCAAACACTGAAGTTAATCAAAAAGTGAAAAGTCACTTGAAAATATTATTATTGAACCGATTTTCAGGTTAGAAATGGGTTTATTATGCTTAATAAATTTACCAGTCCACGCTAAAAATTTACTACAATTTTAAGGAATTCTTTCCCTTGAAAAACAATGCTACCAGTACAGATCTCTCTATTTTCTATCTGTCCCAACACACTACTGGTAAAGTGATTACTTACTTATTCTAACTATGAATACGAATGAAAATACGACAAGATTAAAATATAAAATAAAATTACTGGCTGACGAATCGAAACCGCATTCGCAACTCAAGTCTCATTCCAAAACACTGAGTGTCAATAATGCACACTATCAATGAAAACGGACGTCAAGACGGGGAAACAATAAAGTCCGTAAAAAAATAAATTAACATCTCGAAGTCATACAGCTTAACACGCACGAAGAAACACAGTAAAAATATAATCTAGATCGGGTCGGTGTCCCACACTTGGACAGCCCTCGTTTGTCAACAGCAGTCCCGTTATCTCAATGAGAGCTTCGCATAGACCCTCTACAATAAATCATATCGCACTGTAATGGCTACCTTCAACCAGGCCACTTCACAAAAGAAACACAAGAAAAAAAAAATCTAAACTGAGACTTGAGTGTGTACAGCTACCATCCCAGACCTATCGTCGGGCTCACTTGAAATCTGTACACCCTAAACCTAATCAGTATATACATGATGCCTTCCAAGTCCTACCGTCGGGCGTGACCTAGGACGTCTCATCATCAATGACTCCAAGAATAAACACGTGACGTCCTAAATCTATCGTTGGGCGTCAAAGTGGGTCGTACTGCGTCTCCCTTAACATATCAGGCGAAATGCAATTCTCAAACAACTCCAACAATATCACTGAATCTGGTCAGACAAAATACGCACGACCGAACCAACGTCTCTATTATCAACTGAATGCAAGTCGAAATACAGCAAGTGTCTACCTCTCGAAAAGTACAGTAAGTGTCTACATCATTATAATATGTGAACTCAAAAAAATACATAAACGTGACGAACGGTTCTCCACCTCGAACACAATCTCAGCCTGTGCACTGAAGTATTAGGGAAGCAAATTAAAATTCCCCACACACGTGTACCCTTTTAGTGGACGCCTTCAAAATAATAATCATCACCATCGCATTCGAAATTCTCAGATCGCCTATCATCAACTCCAACCATCTTATCCATGACCTCTCCAATGAACAAATTAAATATAACCCAACCGTGTGTCCAGAGTGCTCTTTGATCCTGAAGATCGTTCATTCTCTTATCATCCATGCGGGCTTTTCGTAACCAAAATCACTGGATGTGTACTGCCCAGACTTTAACATTTTACAAGAGTCGTTTTTCACTTGGAATCTTTCTATAAATTTCACAATGCTTCACATCATAGTTATCTCAAATTCGGATTGATTGCAGAAAACAATACAGCCTGTTTCACACAGCCTGTTTCTAAATACTTCCTCTACAAAAATACAACTTGTCTCAACACACTTTCTCCTCGCTTTATCCCAGCGGCATTACTTCCATCTCATCTCCACGTACGTATAAATCCATCGCTTTCAATCCCTTTTCCTTCACGACCCTTTTTCATACTTCGATCCCCTGATGAAAACGACAACCATCATTAAACACATCTCTTACCTTACTATTATTAAGACTTTCAGACCTCAAGAATCCAAGAGCACACCTCGACCTTTCGCAATTCAAGTATACACGATGTCTCACAATTTCCTTCCCATTAGCGACTGTGACTCTAATAAATTTTATTGACATTATCTAAATATGCCTACGATCCTTGTCGAAATAACTGGTTAAATGTAATTTAACAGAGAAGAATTTCCTTATCCCGCGGTAAACATTATTATTATTATTATTATTATTATTATTATTATTATTATTATTCAACATTTTTGAATACAACTGACACCTGAATTTACGATATTCGCCACGACAAATTTACACTTATAACGTTCACAAATCCGCACTTTGAATGATATCTCAACTCAACACAAAATTTTAAGCGTCGCATTTTACCGTTCTTGACATGAAATTTACACACTGAAATTTTCACACGCTGACCAAAATTTACAACGCCTTTCGCCTGATAATTACGCATATCACCCGACAATCATCTGGAAATTTTGTTAGGACAGACAGTAATTAACTAACTAACTACAACATAATGTAAAATAGACAGACCTGCACATTGGTGACATTCTCAGCATTCTGATTACATCATCTCCAGCAACCTCGCACTTAGCCACTCATTTTCACAGACAACATTTTCATTTTCAACATTTCACTCATCCAAACACTACCCTTCACACACACACGAGATTAAAATTACCATAAATAATGCACTTTCTTTGTAACTTGCACCACGAACTTCCCTCGTTCTGCAGTCGACTCTAACTGTCTGATGCGCCTCCCAGAGTGGTTTCTCTCCCCGTTGTTTCAACAAGAACAGGTGTTCGGCCGATAAGGGAGTAGAACTATTTTGAATCGCTTCCCCCAGACCTTCTTCACTTACAAGAGTACAGGAAATGATAAAAATGAATTCTGCTGTGTATTTTTCAACCAGCCTACACCTTCCCAGTTCGTCTGCAAACGTTCACAGCTTCTCCAATCACTTTTCTCCTTAACTAAATATATGGACTTTAGCCACGAGCATGTATTGAATTATTGTCGGTCAATCTGGCGCGAAATTCTAATGACGGCGGGCACAAGCTCCCGCGGCTTCAAGTTCCAGATCGACACTGCAAAATCTACGGTGGGGGGTTTCTTTTATAATTTCCAGAAGGACGCTATCCCCTCTATGAGGCTTGGTGGTGTAATCTGCCAAATTTGCTTCCAATAGACCAATTTTGATAAGATTTGTCCCAGAACTCCGGACAGACTTGCACTTATGTTAGGTGTTAATTTTATAATTTTCCTACACCCACAACAGGAGAAATAAATTGTTTCTGCCCGTGCGTTTCGCGCGTTTTCTTCTGCCCACGACCTTGGCACGTGTAACTAGCTCGCTGTTCTCACGCTAACACACACTTAGGCTTAACTGCATCTAAAATTGTCCCTGGTGTCACTACCTTCACAGAGGGTGTATGAATAATTTTGCTTATTTATTTCTTCCTTTACTATCTTGTCAAAATCCCTCGTTGTGCAGAATTCATTAATTTAGAAAATTGTCGGGCACTCGAGTTCCACCGAGGTGTCCCGGCAATCCACGAGCTCGCCTTGCGGGAACCTTCCCACGCAACATCGGGCTCTTGGGAGCGCAAAATGGCTGCCCTCAAACATACAGTAGTTTCTGAATACCAAATAAATATTTGGGAAAAATAAAAATTTTCCTCACCGTAGAATTATGGGTTCATAATCCACCTACAAACGACGAAATATTTACCCAGAAAGGGGAAATATTTAAACAGATATATTCCTTCAAAATTCTAAATTATACATGGGAATTTTGATACAAATGAACCATGATTCTACGTAAAATTTCCCAGCCGATCTCACTCTTGACGTAGGGCTCTGTTACTTTCACGTATTTCCCTGTTTTCTTCTTCCAACAATAGAATTGCGTTACAGATGTCATCAACAAAGTCTTCTCTTAAGAATGAACATTGTAAACATTCAGCGTCTTCCTCTTCTTTACTCCCACTGCTTGCCTGTCCTTGGAGTGGTGCCTCGACCTGTCTTTCTCTCGACGTGACGATCATATTTACGGGTTGTACTTCTTCTTCTTCTTCTTCAGTGACCATTTCCCCAGCTGGTAAGGCTGCGTCATCCTGTAGTGGAACTCTTTCTTCGGCTCTATGATAAACCTTTAAGTTGGCGGCATTGAATATAGCTTCGCTGCTGCCATCCAGACTCTGAATTCTGTAGGAATTATTCCTGAAACTTTTGACCACCTTGAAAGGCCCAACATACAAGGGAGCAAATTTAGCATAGATGTTTTCCTGCGGTTTTGACATCATGGGTCTCCTAACAAGCACCAATTCGCCTTCCTCTAAGGGACGGTGGAATCTCCGGTTCCTCACCCTGCGCAACCGGCGGTCTGCCTGCCGACGTAGATGTTCTGCCGTACTTTGAATGCATAATTCCTGTGACGGGCGGGGATCGATGGGACACTGGATGACACCATGCCAGGATCTCACAGGATACCTATTGAAGTGCACGATAGAGGGAATCCTCCCAATAGATTCGTGTATGGTGTTGTTTACACAAGTCACTATCAGGGGTAGCACATCAACCCACTTGAAATGTTCTTGGGCGCAATAAATTCTACAGAATTTTGCAATCACTTGCATTACCCTTTCGCTAGGATTTCCCTCAGGATGTCTCACGCTGCTCAGGATGTGGTGAATTTCCATATTCTGAAGGGCAGTTTTGAACTGTGCAGAGGTGAACTGGGGACCATGATCTGTTAGAAGGAATTTCGGTGTGCCCATTTCCGGAATGATATTTCGGGAAATACACCTCAAGACTAGCTTGGTGTTAGCTTTTTGCATGGGAAACAGAGTCGTATATTTGGAGAAAACGTCAATGGTTACCAGCACGAACTTGTTCCCACGCTTTCCTTTCACGAGCGGCCCATAGATATCCATCGCGAACAGCTCTTTAGGTTGTGAAGGTAAGAGAGGAATAGGCGCCTGCCTGATCAGATAAGGGTTTGCCTTAACCCGTTGGCATGTATCACAGGTGATGATGATGTCTCTGACATTTTCCCTCAAATTTACCCAGGTGAACGTTTCTTGGATGGTTGACACAACCTTATCAATCCCTCCATGACCAATAACCCTGTGTACGTGCCAGATTAATCCCTTTCGAAGCTGCGGTGGTACCAAAATTCGGGATTTCACGTGATCGCTGTCCACGAATTTTACCAACATGTTATTCACGTACAAGTAGTTATTTGACAATTTCTGGATGGCAAAGTACCGTGGATCGTCAGCCGGAAGTGTCCCTCGGAGGAAAGAAATCATTTTTCCGCAGAAAGGATCTCTCAATTGCAAGTCTCCCAGTTGTCTCAACTCTGATAGGAAATCGTGGTCTTCCTGAACTAAGTCCAAATGATTCACGGCGTGTTCTTCCTCATTAGGATTTCTGCTTAACAGGTCTGCCAAGATGTTCGATTTTCCGGAACAGTGCTCAATTTCGAAGTCAAATTGTTGTATGAACAAGGCCCACCTAGCCACTCGTTCACTAGCGACAGCTGTTTTCATTATAAAGGTCAGCGCCTTGTGGTCGGTTTTAATGATTATGTGAAAACCATAAATCATTTTCCTCCAATGTTGCAATGCCTGAACAATAGCCAACATTTCCAATTCGGTCACGCTGTATTTGACTTCGTGTGATCTCAACTTTCGGCTATAGAAGGATAAGTAATTCCTATTATGAGGCTGGTCCAAACATTCCTGATATAGGAGTGCCCCGATTCCTACGGTCGATGCATCAGTCTGTACAATAAAGGGTTTCTCAAAATCTGGATACCCTAGCTTAACGCTGTTTAGCAAGAGCTCTTTGGTCTTCCTGAAGGCCTCTTCGTGCTCGGGACTCCATTTCCACCTGTTATTCTTGTGAAGCAAGCTCTGCAGTGGGGCTACAACCTCCGTGTAATTCATGCAGTGGTCCGAAAAAAAATTGCACATTCCAAGGAATTGCCTGACATTCTTAATTTTGAGCGGTCTTGGGAACTTGTCTATGGCTTGGAGCTTCACCGGGTTCGGGCGAACTCCCTCACCATCAATGACATGGCCGAGAAATAGGACTTCCTTTTGAAAAAAATGTGATTTCTTCAAGTTGATTTTGAAACCTGATGCCCTTAAATTCTCCAGTAGTTTCCTCAAATCCCTGATATTTTCCTCAAAACTGGATGAAGCTAGCAAGATGTCATCGACATACCGAGTTGTAGCAGCTTTAACTTCATCAGTTAGACATCGATCTAGGGCGCGTATGAGAGCTGCACCGGCATTTTTTAACCCGAATGGGAGACGATTGAAGACATACGTCTGTTGGTCAAAAAGGAAGCCAGTAAACAATTTAGACTTGAGTTCCAAACCGATATGATGATATGAGGACGTCAAATCAACGCTAATAAAACGTGATTTTCCTCTAAAACGTTTAATAACCTCTTTAATAGGAGGGGCATGATCATGCTCGGGGACTAGGCGTTCGTTGAGGGCACGAGCGTCCAAACACACGCGCAGAGACCCGTCCGGTTTTTGAACCCCGACCAACGGGTTCAAATATGGAGTGGGCTGCTTGGAAATTAGCCCGTTCTCCTCCATTTCCTTAATAATTTTTGCAGCTTGAGCATAATACTTGTCCGGTATAGGGTACGGTCTCCTCTTAAACGGTGTCCAATCCGTAACAGCTAGTGCATATGTGAAATTAGGGATTAGACCCGGTTTGGAATCGAACACAGATATATATTCCATTAAGAGAGCTCTAAGTTTTTCCTTCTCTTCTACAGTACCAGGGCATTCCGCGACCTTTAACCCAATTAAGGCCTCGTAATCAGTGTCAACCTCAGCTTCCAAGACGTCATGTAACTCTTCATGATGAATCCCTTCGTCATCTACACTGTCAATTTCACCAGCGACTCCCTCTAATGAATTTACAAAGTCTACACATTGGGCCTCCTCTTCGCCATATTCTAATGTTCTATCTTCTCCCAATTCCTCGTTTAGTGTAATGACTTCTGCTCCCTCTTCTTTCCTGAACTTTATCTGGTTCCTGCTCAAATCAATGACTGCGTTGGTCTCACGGATAAAATCAGCCCCTAAAATTACATTGTAGTGCATTTTGGACATGACTACGAATGCATGAGCGAAAGTGGAATTTCCAATTTGTACGTCCAAATAAGTTTGTACCTTACAAACAGCAATTTTGTCAGGAATGACCCCTCGAATTTTTACATTTGACACCGGAATAATTGGCAATTTATTTCGTTGTCTCAAATCGTCGAAAAGAGCTTGGGAGATGATGCTGATACTGGCCCCGGTATCTACCAGACTTTTGACATGAAAATTACAGATGCGGACATTTATTAAAGGCAGTTTCTTTACTTGATTGCTCTCCTGTTTTAAGTGGTCTTCCACCAAGTCATCAGAGGTAATGATCCACGAATCTATCTGTGCGACCACCCACTCATCTGACGTCTCTTCTTCAGAATCTGGGATGAGAGACTCTGAAAAATCTCCTACTGGGAATTTGAAGTTTTTTTTTTTTATATCAAGAGTCGACATTGACTCTTGCTCGAAATTCGGCGCAAACGGGTTCAGACCGGAGTTTCGTTGGTCTTGCCTATGTGCCTTCTGGAATTCCAAACTTTCAGCCCCGAAACAATCGGTGTTGACGTCCTGGCGCTGTATAGCCCCCTGCCATTTTTTTCTTTCGTGGTCCTTCCTTAACCCGTCGGTGTACTGAACACGTTCACGGTACCGTTCATCCTCATCACGGCGGAAGTTCTGGGTTCGATTATTTCCCCAGTCCCTGCGGTTATTAAGTCCATTCCTGAAATTCCTCTGGTTTTCTCTGTCCCCATCGTATCGCCTCCAGTAAGGGTTCCTCCTTTGTGGATAATTCCAATTACCCCTACGCCTTTTCCAATCCTCATTTCGTGGATGCGAGGGTTCCCAGTTATTGTGAAACTCACGCCTCCGCTCAGTCGACTGTGGTTTCCCCTGCTCAGGTGCCTCTGGACTTCCCTCTGGAACCTGGCTAACAGTGTTTACATGTTGCTCGTGCGATCGTCCCCCTCTGGGTGCTATTTGATTATGGGTATGATCCAATTGCCTAAGGATCATTTCTGCCTGCATAGGGGTCTCTACCTTTGATGCAATGAGCATCCTTTGTACTTCGGGAGGTAACTGCTTCTGGATGGCCTGTACCAACTCTTGCTCCGAGGGCGGCGCCTCAAGTTCTCTGAACTTTACCATTTGTGCAATAAAGTATTCA
Source organism: Anabrus simplex (assembly GCF_040414725.1). Lineage (NCBI taxonomy): Eukaryota > Metazoa > Arthropoda > Insecta > Orthoptera > Tettigoniidae > Anabrus > Anabrus simplex. The sequence continues at coordinate 1,269,275,312 of NC_090265.1, forward strand.
CTGAACTTTGTAGGGCCTATTGCAGTATAACGACGTGAGTATAGCTCTAATCTAAGACTCTGCTGAATTTCCGTACTCCAAAATTTATTGAGAAACGCCCTCTGGAATTCATCAAAGGTATCAAAGTGGTATCGGAAGCCTTTAAACCATAAGAGTGGTGCCCCCTCTAAATATCTTTCAGCTACCCTCACCTGACGTTCCTCAGGAATCTTGGCGTCCCGGATGTACTCCCTGAGATCCTTAAGAAACCCCTTCGGCGTGGTATGTGGACCTCCATTAAATTTCTTAGGCTGGTCCTCATGTAACTTGATCATGTTAATAACGTTTGTGACCCCTGAGCCTTGAGATCGACTGGTATCTACATTCGAGCTCTGACCGTTAGTATTCACATGATTGATATTTGGCAATTGACCACTGAGGTCAGAGTTAACAGCTGTCGAGGTTTGACTTAATACTTTGTCCACCTTGGACTGCATATCTACCACGCTGCTAATCCAACTGCTCACTTCGCTCTTAATGAACCCAACTTTCTTGTCTGTCTCTTCCTGGGCTGACGTGATTTCCCTTAAATCCTGTTCTATACTAATTTGCCTGTCATTGAATTCCCGGGTATGTTCATTTTTCATTTCAACTAACTCCTCTTGAATTTCTTTAATTAAAACTTCGGAGTCCTCATTAGCCACTTGGAGTTTACTAATTGCTTCCTCATTAACTTGCAACAGTTTCTTCTCCATGGTTTCGGTTTTCGACAATACTTGACTCTCCAATTCCACACTAATTTTATCTACCTTGTTGTTCAGTGACTGAATGTCCGCAGATAATATTTGACGTTGTTCCTCTATTATGGTTAGCGTTTTCCCCTTTTCCTTATCACTGGAGATCCGCATCTCTACGACCTGTTGTGTAATGTCGTCCTTAAATTCAACCTGACTGTCAATCAGCTGTTTGTGCGCGGCCTGGCTTTCCAGTAAATGCTTGTCAAGTTCCTTCCTCATCTCCTCCTGACTATCGCATAACCTACTGTACATGTCGTGGCTTTCGTCAAAACGCTTGTCCATATCGGTTTTTAAACTGTCATGGATTTTAGAAAATTGTTTATCAAAATCGTTCTTTAAATTGACCTGCACTTCCGCAAATTGTTTGTCAATTTCATCCCTAATTTCCACTCGGCTATCATCAAAACGCTGGTTGAGTTTACCTATCTCGCCCCTGACTTCCTCTTTAAGTTCGGTGCACATAGTGTATGTCTCCTGAACTACGTTCTTCAATCCAGCCTTCAACTCATCACTAGACTCTTTACACCTAGCCTGGGTATCCTCAATACTACTCTTTAACTCGTCACTAGTGTCTTTCAAACTCGACTGCAACTCCTCAATCTTACCATCCAAACTTTCATTATGAGCCTTCATGTCCTCTCTCAAATTCTCACTCTGGACTTTCGTGTCCTCCCTTAAACTATTCAAACTATCACTCTGGGCTTTCGTGTCCTCCCTCAAACTATTCAAACTGTCACTCTGGACTTTCGTGTCCTCCCTTAAACCTTCCATCTTATTATCCAAACTGTCTATCTTACTATTCAAATTCTCATTTATCTTACTATTTAAATTCTCATTATGAACTTTCATATCCTCCCTTAAATTCTCATTCTGGACTTTCATGTCCTCTATCATCTGCATTAACTTCTCCAAGGTCGCCTGACCTTCCATCTCACAATACCACAAAGAATACAATAATGAGTACGCTGGCTGTTGATGCAACCAGAATACTCCAAACTACTAGGGAAAGAATTCACTACCTACTGCGTTTTCACATACAAACGCTATTATAATTTAATACCGAAACTGACAACATTCCAACAGATGTCTCATAAAATTTTGTTTAGGTGGCTGGTATCACAAACTTGTTTAATAAAAAGAAAATTCTAAAGTTAATAATTTACTCTGGATAAATATCCCAAATGGTTTCGCTTCCGTAAATTAAGTAAATAACGAACATGTTAACGCATAAACTTTGAATGTAATTCAGCATTACCACTTCCAAAATTTATATTGGCAACATGACATAAGCTTCAATACAGCTTTAAGTACTGGTTTCCTAAAAATGCATTGTGACTATTATTATTATTATTATCTACCAAGTAGTTACGCTCCTCATTAAACGTGTTAATATCTAGCACTCTCATTGGGCATAATTTGTTTAACTGTGGCTCAGCCATAAATTTCACCCGCTTGTATTATTTATAATGTGGCTTAAGCCTCAACATTATTTTATATTTTTCTAACATTTATTTTCAATGGATAATTTCATTATCGTTATCGTGGCATCGTATCGTTATCGTGACTTTGGGCTCCTCATCGTTATCGTGACATTAAGGCCCCAAAGTTGATGGCGCCACTTCTACTGAACCCTTGAACTTACCATTCCATCGTTGGTCGGCCACGGCTGCTATAGTAGAACAATTTAGAACTCTTAAATCTTGGGTCGTTGCGGGAATAAATTCGGTCACGATCTTAACCAAACGATGGGGTTCAGAAGAAAGCCTAACTACTTGAAATGAGGAGCAAAAATGTGCTTACTAACTTTTATTTAAACTGAAAGAGCACGATAACATCGTTAATTTAATATGCATTCTTGCCACAAAACATAAAAACATTTAATTATTGATTTTGAAAAGTTCCTAACACAGTCACATTACATAACGTCACTTCGTTTCTTCCAATGTCGAAGAGTTGCTTCAGAGAAGCTAATATGTTAGTGGACAGCGAAACTGAAAAACTGAAAAAGGGAAGACCTGAAAACCGGGCACCTATCATTCCAAACGAGAACTGAGAGTTAATCCACACGATCCGTGGAAAATCTGACTTTCAACAAGTAGAACGCCTGATTTTCTCTTAATTAAGGTTATCCACCAGTCAAATACCCTTCGCGGATACGGAACATCCGCCGAATGGACCCTTAATCGAACCAAACTGACTATCAGTTGCTTTGGATAGGTTGCGAAATATTATGGGAAAGCATGGTGTTCACTACAAGTTAATGGCATCATTCACAATTGAAATAAAATTCCACCATGTATTTGTCATTCATGACACCCTTAAGTGATAAGGTAGTCCCGATGCTAAACGTGCATCACCCCAAACAACTGTTCGGAAGGAACCAACAACAACATGATCCGGGAGGATCTTACGTTAAGTCGTTCTAAAGGAACAAAACTGCGAAATGCAGGAAACATTTACTAATCATGCATTTAGGAGAAATGCCAAACACTGAAGTTAATCAAAAAGTGAAAAGTCACTTGAAAATATTATTATTGAACCGATTTTCAGGTTAGAAATGGGTTTATTATGCTTAATAAATTTACCAGTCCACGCTAAAAATTTACTACAATTTTAAGGAATTCTTTCCCTTGAAAAACAATGCTACCAGTACAGATCTCTCTATTTTCTATCTGTCCCAACACACTACTGGTAAAGTGATTACTTACTTATTCTAACTATGAATACGAATGAAAATACGACAAGATTAAAATATAAAATAAAATTACTGGCTGACGAATCGAAACCGCATTCGCAACTCAAGTCTCATTCCAAAACACTGAGTGTCAATAATGCACACTATCAATGAAAACGGACGTCAAGACGGGGAAACAATAAAGTCCGTAAAAAAATAAATTAACATCTCGAAGTCATACAGCTTAACACGCACGAAGAAACACAGTAAAAATATAATCTAGATCGGGTCGGTGTCCCACACTTGGACAGCCCTCGTTTGTCAACAGCAGTCCCGTTATCTCAATGAGAGCTTCGCATAGACCCTCTACAATAAATCATATCGCACTGTAATGGCTACCTTCAACCAGGCCACTTCACAAAAGAAACACAAGAAAAAAAAAAATCTAAACTGAGACTTGAGTGTGTACAGCTACCATCCCAGACCTATCGTCGGGCTCACTTGAAATCTGTACACCCTAAACCTAATCAGTATATACATGATGCCTTCCAAGTCCTACCGTCGGGCGTGACCTAGGACGTCTCATCATCAATGACTCCAAGAATAAACACGTGACGTCCTAAATCTATCGTTGGGCGTCAAAGTGGGTCGTACTGCGTCTCCCTTAACATATCAGGCGAAATGCAATTCTCAAACAACTCCAACAATATCACTGAATCTGGTCAGACAAAATACGCACGACCGAACCAACGTCTCTATTATCAACTGAATGCAAGTCGAAATACAGCAAGTGTCTACCTCTCGAAAAGTACAGTAAGTGTCTACATCATTATAATATGTGAACTCAAAAAAATACATAAACGTGACGAACGGTTCTCCACCTCGAACACAATCTCAGCCTGTGCACTGAAGTATTAGGGAAGCAAATTAAAATTCCCCACACACGTGTACCCTTTTAGTGGACGCCTTCAAAATAATAATCATCACCATCGCATTCGAAATTCTCAGATCGCCTATCATCAACTCCAACCATCTTATCCATGACCTCTCCAATGAACAAATTAAATATAACCCAACCGTGTGTCCAGAGTGCTCTTTGATCCTGAAGATCGTTCATTCTCTTATCATCCATGCGGGCTTTTCGTAACCAAAATCACTGGATGTGTACTGCCCAGACTTTAACATTTTACAAGAGTCGTTTTTCACTTGGAATCTTTCTATAAATTTCACAATGCTTCACATCATAGTTATCTCAAATTCGGATTGATTGCAGAAAACAATACAGCCTGTTTCACACAGCCTGTTTCTAAATACTTCCTCTACAAAAATACAACTTGTCTCAACACACTTTCTCCTCGCTTTATCCCAGCGGCATTACTTCCATCTCATCTCCACGTACGTATAAATCCATCGCTTTCAATCCCTTTTCCTTCACGACCCTTTTTCATACTTCGATCCCCTGATGAAAACGACAACCATCATTAAACACATCTCTTACCTTACTATTATTAAGACTTTCAGACCTCAAGAATCCAAGAGCACACCTCGACCTTTCGCAATTCAAGTATACACGATGTCTCACAATTTCCTTCCCATTAGCGACTGTGACTCTAATAAATTTTATTGACATTATCTAAATATGCCTACGATCCTTGTCGAAATAACTGGTTAAATGTAATTTAACAGAGAAGAATTTCCTTATCCCGCGGTAAACATTATTATTATTATTATTATTATTATTATTATTATTATTATTATTATTCAACATTTTTGAATACAACTGACACCTGAATTTACGATATTCGCCACGACAAATTTACACTTATAACGTTCACAAATCCGCACTTTGAATGATATCTCAACTCAACACAAAATTTTAAGCGTCGCATTTTACCGTTCTTGACATGAAATTTACACACTGAAATTTTCACACGCTGACCAAAATTTACAACGCCTTTCGCCTGATAATTACGCATATCACCCGACAATCATCTGGAAATTTTGTTAGGACAGACAGTAATTAACTAACTAACTACAACATAATGTAAAATAGACAGACCTGCACATTGGTGACATTCTCAGCATTCTGATTACATCATCTCCAGCAACCTCGCACTTAGCCACTCATTTTCACAGACAACATTTTCATTTTCAACATTTCACTCATCCAAACACTACCCTTCACACACACACGAGATTAAAATTACCATAAATAATGCACTTTCTTTGTAACTTGCACCACGAACTTCCCTCGTTCTGCAGTCGACTCTAACTGTCTGATGCGCCTCCCAGAGTGGTTTCTCTCCCCGTTGTTTCAACAAGAACAGGTGTTCGGCCGATAAGGGAGTAGAACTATTTTGAATCGCTTCCCCCAGACCTTCTTCACTTACAAGAGTACAGGAAATGATAAAAATGAATTCTGCTGTGTATTTTTCAACCAGCCTACACCTTCCCAGTTCGTCTGCAAACGTTCACAGCTTCTCCAATCACTTTTCTCCTTAACTAAATATATGGACTTTAGCCACGAGCATGTATTGAATTATTGTCGGTCAATCTGGCGCGAAATTCTAATGACGGCGGGCACAAGCTCCCGCGGCTTCAAGTTCCAGATCGACACTGCAAAATCTACGGTGGGGGGTTTCTTTTATAATTTCCAGAAGGACGCTATCCCCTCTATGAGGCTTGGTGGTGTAATCTGCCAAATTTGCTTCCAATAGACCAATTTTGATAAGATTTGTCCCAGAACTCCGGACAGACTTGCACTTATGTTAGGTGTTAATTTTATAATTTTCCTACACCCACAACAGGAGAAATAAATTGTTTCTGCCCGTGCGTTTCGCGCGTTTTCTTCTGCCCACGACCTTGGCACGTGTAACTAGCTCGCTGTTCTCACGCTAACACACACTTAGGCTTAACTGCATCTAAAATTGTCCCTGGTGTCACTACCTTCACAGAGGGTGTATGAATAATTTTGCTTATTTATTTCTTCCTTTACTATCTTGTCAAAATCCCTCGTTGTGCAGAATTCATTAATTTAGAAAATTGTCGGGCACTCGAGTTCCACCGAGGTGTCCCGGCAATCCACGAGCTCGCCTTGCGGGAACCTTCCCACGCAACATCGGGCTCTTGGGAGCGCAAAATGGCTGCCCTCAAACATACAGTAGTTTCTGAATACCAAATAAATATTTGGGAAAAATAAAAATTTTCCTCACCGTAGAATTATGGGTTCAATATGTCATCGGCGGCAGCGGTAATCGAACCCTCTAGCTTGCAAACAGAAGGATTATTCTTAACCAGCTACATCAGAGAAGTGTTAAGTTGGATGTGTCCTCATATTGTTCTTACACTTACTTTAATCTTTCAATGACCGACCAATAATGGTTTAGCCGTTAATAGCTTCCATTAGCTGTGTCACATGCACGTAGATAATAAAGGCGACTCTGTCCCGATAATTGAAAGTACTTGAGCGATCCGGTTGTGCCCTAACAGAGGCAATTAACAATGCTGCTTCCCCGTCAGTAATTCGATTACTTATCAATTTGTGTGACCCATTCTCCCCCACCGACATTCCCTCTGCCGGATATAGTAACATAGTGGGAATGAAATTAAGCGCTGTGACTTCTATTTTATTTTATTGCTCAAAAGGGTAATTCGTCCTTGATTTCTTTTATGACTATATGGAAATAAATTTAAGTAAATTGCTCCTGTGTGTAAACGCTTTTGCATACAATCGGCTGCTACTGGTGAACTGTTTCCACTTCCCAGAAAATTGTCAAAAAGATCAATACAACAAAAGATTCATTATTCATTAGATATACTTCCTAGTCTATATATGAGGTGGTCCGTTCCAAAACTCGTCTTATCCACCATACGTGATTTTTCAGGAAATGCCTAAAACTTGTATTTTTTGTAATATGTCTCACTTATTTAACTGTAATGCCATAGATTCAAGTCTTAGGTCAGAGAGTCGTATTCATGAGGAATTATAATTATAATGAGTAAAACGGTCCGCTTCTGTGGTGTAGGGGTTAGTGTGATTAGCTGCCACCCCCGAAGGTCATGGTTTTATTCCCGGCTTTGCCACGAAATTTGAAAAGTGGTACGAGGGCTGGAACGGAGACCACTTAGCCTCGGGAAGTCAACTGAGTAGAGGTGGGTTCGATTCCCATCTCAGCCATCCTGGAAGTGGTTTTCTGTGGTTTCCAACTTTCACCCCCAGCAAATACCGCGATGGTATCTAACTTAAGGGCACGGCCGCTTCTTTTCCTCCTCCTTGTATTTCCCTTCCAATCTTCCCATCCCCCCACAAGCCCCTTGTTCAGCATAGCAGGTGAGGCCTGGGCGAGGTGCTGGTGATCCTACCTATTTGTATTCCCCGATACAATACACTGCCCTTGAGGTGGCAGAGTTGGGATCATTCGCTGAGTCCGACGGAAAAACCAACCCTGGAGGGTAAACTGATTAAGAAGAAGATGAGTAAAACGTCAACAAATTAAATTTGTATTTTGGATAAGACGAGTTTTTGACCATTCAGCGAGAAAACATATGATCTTGCACAACTTTAAAAACAAGGATAGATAAACATTTGTCAATTTAATGTTATAATAAATTACACTAGTACAATAATATATTTTTCTCCTATCATTATATGATATTCAATAATAAATTAAACACTCCAGTGGATTCATCACATTTCCATTCTATGGATCGATAGCCAGTACTTCCAGAAACCTCTTCCTCTACAGGCTAAACTGTACTCATAATGGGACCAAATTCTACACTAAAATAGAACTTTATTATTTTTAATCATGTTAATAATGCGTTACACTCTCAAGTCTGATCCCTCCTCTTGAGATCCGTCACAAAGCACCCAGTTTCATTAACAAGATTGTTTGTCTACGTAGAGACGGTTGAAAGTTGCGTGATAACAACTAACTCGATCATAAGTCCGTCTAGTTTGCTAATGCAGTAAATCATTGTAATAATAAATAATACTAGTACTGGTTTTACGGTTTCCAGAGACTCCGAGGTACCGGAATTTGTACGGCAGAAGTTCTTTAACGTGCCACTAAATTAATCTACCGATTCGAGGCTGAAGTATTTGAGCATCTTCAGATACCACCGGACTGAGTAGGGATCAAACCCGCCGAACTGAGCTCACAAGGTCAACGCTCTGCCGTCTGAGCTACTTAGTCTTAACCCTTTGTGCACATTCGTTTGAAAAACTTGAGACGTAGATGAAAAACTGTTAAATCATTGGCTAATGAATACAAAAGTAAATTACTTCAAGTAGACGAAATACAACTGTCCCCAATAGAAACGCATTAATGAGGTTTCGCTCTATTTTAAAGGTAGGAACTCTCAACGTGAAATATGAGAATGTAACATTTATAGCCTTCTTCTCTCTTTTCTCCTAGTTTTCTTCAGGAATCCCGACAACTTCTCGTTCTTTGCCTTCCGCAACAGAAATAAAATTCTCCAGCAACCTAATACTATGTATTCAGAGCAAAAACTACATTGAATACTGGCATAGTTCAAGAAAAACTGACATAAACCGGGAGTAAATTTTAGTGTGAGGTCATGTCCTGAAGTTATCCTTTTCTTTTGCATAAGGCTAGTTTTTGTACTACAAGCGCCGTGGATAAGGCGAATTTTGGAAAAGTAGTCTAAATTTGCTCAGAGATTTATATGGGAAAAGGCAATTTTTGATGTCTACTTTCGTTATAATATTATGATAAACTTAACCCAGAAGGAAATTCTACCTGAAACTCATTCTTGCTTTTTGGATAAGACGAATTTTGGAAAGAACCGCCTCATATATGTGTAGAATCTGTTCAGATAGTTTACTCTGATTAATACCCTAACGCACATCGGTTGCAATAAGAACTGGAAAATGTGCAAAGGCAAGCAGGAAAATGTGTTCTGATTTAATTTTCTACAAAAGAGTAGTGTTACCAAAATATTGCAAATTTTGGCTTGGAAGACTTGGGAGTATACAGCGTGATTCAGCCTGCCTGCCGGTAAGCTCAAACAACACAACCGGATATCTTGGTATTTACCGCCTCACCATGATAAGACGTGTAATGTTATACTCGTATTAAACACTGGAAAACATGCGTGTGCCTTCTACATCATATGAACCTGACACATCGGCGATAAAATTGATATTTTGGCCGCAGTAAACCTAATACTTGCTATAACCTGCGCAGTGAGCCGTACGGAACCGTATTGTAGTTGGTAAAGTTGTGACGGAGCAGGCTGGCAAGTCATGTGGGAGGTTCGAGTCCGGGTCGAAGATTACAAATTTTTGAAATATTTGTTTAATACGTACCGCACGCAATGTACGTTCAATACCCACATTCATGCAAATTGTGTGCGAATGAATGTGCTTGTGGCAATAAGAAGGACTTATTAGTTAGCAGGCCGGACACAAACAGACCGGAAGTAATAGGAACACAACTTCCGTAACAATGTTTTATCGCAGAAAATGCTCGATATGATGACCGTTTTGGTTTATGCACATTCTGGCCCGGTGTTCAAAAGATCGTCTGGCCCGCCGAAGCATTCCATGCGTAATTGCTCTGCAGGCGTCCGTAATGAGTTGCCAGAGCTAGTCGGGGTTTTCCGCCGCTTGAGTGAAAATGTTCTTCAATTGTCCCCACAAGAAGAAGTCGAACGGCATTAAATCCGGTGATCTGGCGGGCGAAGAAACAGGGCCTCTTCGCCCTATCCATTTCCCTGGCAGTTCATCGTTCAGATGGTTACGAAGGGTCAAGGTCGAATGTGGTGGAGCTCCAACCTGTTGCAACCACACCGTCAAACGATCGTGCAAGGGCACATCCTTCAGCACCAGTGGGAGTTCCTGACGCAGAAAGTGCAGATAACGTGGTCCCGTCCAATGGCCCTCAAATAAATTAGGTCCAATCAGGCGATTCCCCAAGATTCCACACCAAACACTCCCTCCCAATCGTACTTGATGGGCCACCTGTCGCACCCAGTGAGGATTGTCCGGACTCCAATAGTGCATTTTGTGGCGATTGACGTTCCCATTATTGTGGAAGCGCGATTCGTCCGAGAATAAGATATGCGATACGAATGTTGCACCATTGTCCAGCCTGCCTAATATCCACCGACAGAACTCCTCTCGAGCTCTTGGTGTAGCTCAAGGTGGTATGGGTGAAATTTATGTTCATGCAGTATTTGCCAGACGGACGACTGGCTGGTGTTCACCTGTCGTGCATTCGCTCTTGTACTGATGTGTGGATTACTACGAGCTGCCTCCCGAACGGTCTCTTCTGTTTCACCCGAAGTAACGGGTCTATCGCGGACTGGTGGCTGGTTGGAAATCACGCCTGTTGTCCTTGGGCGTCTTTCTACACGGCAGAATGTCGTAGCAGCCGGGTGTCGCCTGTCGGGATACCGTTCCTGGTACAGTCGTAGTGCCTTGCACGCATTTTGTCTTGCTTCCCCATAAATGAGGAGCATGTCAACGTATTCCTGTGTGGGAAACATGCCGAATGACTGGAGGCATTACAGTATATTCAGGCCCTAACCAGCGGAGTATGCGCATTGCACAAGATGAATAACAGCGTAATTCTACTGTTTTCATGTGGCAAACGTGGGCCTATGTTTACGTATTCAAACATCATACCGATGAAAAAACATTTGAACGATGCAGGATTCCAACCGCCCCTGTCACATTCCGTCGATTGCTAGGCGAACGCCTAACCGCAACCACTACGCTACACCCCTGCGAACATAGTGGTAGTACGACGTGAACTGAGTACATACGCCAACCGGTTCGGTGTTTAAGACATTAATTACTGCACTGTTACCTAGTTGTATGCATTTGATTCCCCTCTTCGTTAAACCCGGTCACGAGGCACGACATATTGTTGTTTGAGTCATCAGTCCATAGACTGGTGTGATGCAGCCCTCCATGCCAACCTATCCTGTGCTAACCTTTTCATTTCTACGTAACTATTGCATCCTACATCTGCTCTAATCTGCTTGTCATATTCATACCTTGGTCTACCCCTACCGTTCTTACCCCCTACACTTCCTCCAAAAACCAACTGAACAAGTCCTGGGTGTCTTAAGATGTGTCCTATCATTCTATCTCTCCTTCTCGTCAAATTTAGCCAAATTGATCTCCTCTCACCAATTCGATTCAGTATCTCTTCATTCGTGATTCGATCTATCCATCTCACCTTCAGCATTCTTCTGTAACACCACATTTCAAAAGCTTCTATTCTCTTTCTTTCTGAGCCAGTTATCGTCCATGTTTCACTTCCATACAATGCCACGCTCCACACGAAATTCTTCAAAAACATCTTTCTAATTCCGATATCAATGTTTGAAGTGAGCAAATTTCTTTTCTTAAGAAAGCTCTTCCTTGCTTGTGCTAGTCTGCATTTTATGTCCTCCTTACTTCTGCCATCGTTAGTTATTTTACTACCCAAGTAACAATATTCATCTACTTCCTTTAAGACTTCATTTCCTAATCTAATATTTCCTGCATCACCTGCCTTCGTTCGACTGCACTCCATTACTTTTGTTTTGGACTTATTTATTTTCATCTGGTACTCCTTACCCAAGACTTCATCCATACCATTCAGCAACTTCTCGAGATCTTCTGCAGTCTCAGATAAAATAACAATATCATCGGCAAATCTCAAGGTTTTGATTTCTTCTCCTTGGACTGTGATTCCCTTTCCAAATTTCTCTTTGATTTCCTTTACTGCCTGTTCTATGTAAACATTGAAAAGGAGAGGGGACAAACTGCAGCCTTGTCTCACTCCTTTCTGCATTGCTGCTTCTTTTTCAAAGCCCTCGATTCTTATCACTGCAGACTGATTTTTATACAGATTGTAGATAATTCTTCGTTCTCGGTATCTGATCCCTATCATCTTCAGAATCATAAATAGCTTGGTCCAATCAACATTATCGAATGCCTTTTCTAGATCTACGAATGCCATGTACATGGGCTTGTCCTTCTTGATTCGATCCTCTAAGATCAGACGTAAAGTCAGGATAGCTTCACGTGTTCCTACATTTCTTCTGAAGCCAAACTGATCTTCTCCCAACTCATCTTCAACTTGTTTTTCAATTCTTCTGTAAATAATACGTGTTAAAATTTTGCAGGCATGAGATACTAAACTAATGGTGCGGTAGTTTTCACACCTGTCAGCACCGGCTTTCTTGGGAATAGGTATAACAACATTCTTCCGAAAATCGGATGGGACTTCTCCTGTCTCATACATCTTGCACACTAAATGAAATAACCTTGCCATGCTGGTTTCACCTAAGGCAGTCAGTAATTCAGAGGGAATGTCATCAATTCCAGGTGCCTTGTTCCTATTGAGGTCACTCACAGCTCTGTCAAACTCTGACCTCAAAATTGGGTCTCCCATTTCATCAGCATCAACAGCCTCTTCATGTTCCAGAACCAAATTATCTACATCATTACCTTGATACAACTGTTGGATATGCTCCTGCCATCTTTTTGCCTTATTTTCTTTCCCTAGAAGTGGTTTTCCATCTGAGCTCTTAATATTCATACACCTAGATTTCCTTTCTCCAAAGGTTTCCTTGATTTTCCTGTATGCATCATCTACCTTTCCCAGGACCATACAGCCTTCGACATCCTTGCATTTCTCCTTCAGCCATTCCTCCTTAGCTACCTTGCACTTTCTATCCACTTCATTCTTTAATCGCCTGTATTCTTTTCTGCCCTCTTCATTTCTAGCATTCTTGTATTTTCGTCGTTCATCAATCAGGTCTACTATCTCCTGAGTTATCCACTGATTCTTAGTTGATCTTTTCTTCCTTCCTAACATTTCTTCAGCAGCCCTACTGACTTCATTTTTCATGACTCTCCACTCTTCCTCTATAGTGTTTCCTTCAGCCTTTTCATTTAGTCCTTGTGCAACATGTTCCTTGAAACAATCCCTCACATTCTTTTCTTTCAACTTGTCTAGATCCCATCTTTTTGCATTCTTTCCTTTCTTCAATTTCTTCAACTTCAGATGGCATTTCATGACCAACAAGTTGTGTTCAGAGTCCACGTCTGCTCCTGGGAAAGTTTTGCAATCCAACACCTGGTTTCTGAATCTCTGCCTAATCATAATGAAGTCTATTTGATACCTTCCAGTGTCTCCAGGTCTCGTCCACGTATACAGCCGTCGTTTGTGATGTTTGAACCAAGTATTGGCAAGGACTAAATTATGATCAGTGCAGAATTCAACCAGACGACTTCCTCTTTCGTTCCTTTGTCCCAATCCAAATTCTCCTACTGTACTACCTTCTCCTCCTTGGCCTACCACTGCATTCCAGTCTCCCATCACAATTAGATTCTCGGCACCTTTTACATATTGTATTAAATCTTCTATCTCCTCATATATTCTTTCGATTTCTTCATCATCTGCTGAACTAGTAGGCATATAGACCTGCACTAGAGTGGTGGACATTGGTTTGGTGTCTATCTTGACGACAATAATTCTTTCACTATGCTGGTCGTAGTAGCTTATCCGCTGCCCTATTTTCTTATTCATTATTAAACCAACTCCTGCATTTCCTCTGTTTGATTTTGTGTTGATAATTCGGTAGTCGCCTGACCAAAAATCTTGTTCTTCCTGCCAACGTATTTCACTTATGCCAACTACATCTATCTTTAGCCTATCCATCTCCCTTTTCAGATTCTCTAACCTACCACAACGATTCAAACTTCTAACATTCCACGCTCCGACTCGTAGAATGTCTGTATCCATCTTCCTGATGATCGCGCCCTCTCGTGTAGTCCCCACCCGGAGATCCGAATGGGGGACTAGTTTACCTCCGGAATATTTTACCCGGGAGGAAGCCATCATCAGTACATCATTCATACAGAGAGAGCTGCATGTCCTCGGGAGTTAGTTACGGCTGTAGTTTCCCGTTGCTTTCAGCCGTGTAGCATTATCAACACAGCTAAGCCATGTTGAGTATTATTACAAGGCCGTATCAGTCAATCATCCAGACTGCCGCCCTTGCAACTACCGAAAGGCTGCTACCGCCCTTTCGATGACCCTATGACACCTAAGGCATTCGCGGTTAAATGGTTAGCGTGTTAGCCTTTAGTCATAGAAGTAACGGGTTCGATTCCCGGCAGGGTCGGGTTTTTCAACCAACATTTGTTAATTCCGCTAGCACGGGGGCTGGGTGTATATGTCGTTTTCATCATCATTTCATCCTCATCACGACGCGCAGTTCACCTACGAGCGTCAAATTCAAAGACATGCACCTGGCGAGCCCTAAACGCCCTCGGACACTCCCGGCACTAAATACCATATGACAATTCGTTTCGTCATAAAATAATAAAAATTAACAGCTATAAATAATGCATTAACACCATTGTTGTTGCTATTTTGCTTCACGTCGCACCGACACAGATACGTCTTACGGAGACGATGGGAGAGGAAAGGCCTAGGAATTGGAAGGAAGCGGCCGTGGCCTTAATTAAGGTATAGCCCAGGCATTTGCCTGATGTGAAAATGGGAAACCACGGAAAACCATGTTCAGGGCCACCGACAGTGGGGCTCGAACCCACTATCTCCCGATTGCTGGATACTGGCCGCACTTAAGCCACTGCAGCTATCGAGCTCGGTCATTAACACTATTACTATCCGCTCAAGTACTGCAATATGTCCATTACAATCATGTGATATATTAACCAAAACACACGGAAGATGCAATGAATATAGCAGGATACATCACGCCCAGTCTCTCGCTATATAAGACTAGTGATAAGCAGGCACGACTCAATCGACCACCATCTCTCAGTCGCGTAAGCTGAAGTGCTGCAGCGTGCCATCCGCTGTGAAGGTAGTGACGTAAAGAGATACGATGGGTTCGAAGCTTGAGTCTGCAGACTCGTTTTACTTCAAACTGTTTAACTTTTGTTAAGTGTTTGAAATAATTGTGTAACTATTTAAAGATTTCAAGACGTAGTTCTCTACGAGGTGACAGAATGAATTCTCCTGAAGACGCATAACAACGTGTTAAGTAACAGATTCAAGCTGCTGCAAAGGTGTGTTGAATGTTAGAGACCTTCATTAACAGTTTTAAACTTAAAATTCATTATTCTTTCAAACTAGTGCTGTAAACTTTTCACGAAGATTGCTTAAACCTTAAGGGACTAAAGTTCTGAGATTGCTGCGACATGCTGATATTCATGCCAAATTCAAGTTATGCTAAATGACTTTGTAAATACGCTTGTGGACTCATTCATGTGAGGCGAGTATAATTGGAATCGCATAAATACCTTTTATAATATTTATTAAAGAATAATTCAGGAATTTTAACCATCATTGGTTAATTTCGCCGGTACGGGGACTGGGTGTATGTGTCTCTTCATCATCATTTCATCCTCATCACAACGCGCAGGTCACTTACGGGAGTCAAATAGAAAGGCACTCGGCATTAAATGTCAAACGCCATTTCATTTCAAGAAACATTAAAATTTTACTTCAGTCGTGGACTCACTTAAGTGAGACGGGTGGAATTGCAATAGTGTAAGTACTTGTTTAAATTAGATGTTATTCCTCTACCATAGACTACACTTAGTATTTTGGTGTCATAATTTAAATGAAGTGAGTGTGACTCAATTGATCAACGAGAATTGACTTCCCATGGATTGGATTGGAACTTCTAGCATGGTTACTGGAACTTCATGGATTGGACTGAAACGTCTAGTATAGTAGCTGGAGATTCATGGAGAATGGACCATTGTTCTTCTTGGTAATTGGAATTTAGTAGAGATCTGGTATTCGAGTGTTGCAGAGTTCAAGCGCCAGTTTGGAGCAGAAGTCCACGCAAGACCATCAGCAACCGGTGACATAAAATCCCTTTTATAAACACTATATATTCAGTGATAAATTTATTTATCAAAATAGAATCGCTCGTACGTTGATTTGAAAACTCATCTCTTTATCTACAGTGGACTGCACACACATGGCAGATCATATATCTCGTAGCTAACCCACGAGATTTTCCTGATACAGTATGTATGCAAGTTTGTATGTAAGTAGGTATGTAGTGACTGCAACTACGATAAGGGACTCTGTTGTAATAAACTTACTTTGAAGCTGCTTATGTTGCTAATTTACCCATAGAATTACGTCCTTCCAAAATCCGACTAACTCTGCCGGGTTTGCTCCCGCCATCTTGGAATACTGAGGTCAACACTATACCATTGATCGTCTAGGGACATGCGGATGGTACGAAGTCGAGAACTGATTTATAATTTATGAGGCGTAAGTTTAGTGACTACAGTTAAACTTACAATAGAGCACACGGTGAACGCATGTAATGTGTGAGCAGTAGACATAAACCTAAAAGCCTAAAAATCAGTTTTTTAAATGATCGAGATCTCCATCATTGAACTTATGTTACTGGCTTGTCATTTTTTACGCCCTGTATTTTTCGTACATCTCTTCTAAATCATCGTCACTGAGTGCTTCACGGTTAAGATGAATGAAATTATTATTATTATTAATAGAGATAATAGAAAATTTATTTACGTTGGGTGATCTATTAATAACGTTTAATTAATTTCGTCGGGGAACACCAAATGTGTCACCAGAGATCCATTACATGAGGACATAGTACGACATTGTAACTTTTTCTGATGATAATAATAATTAATATTAATAATAAAATAAATCATGAATAAAAATATATAAATAAAATTTACTCAAAAACTTAATAAAATTAATAAGCATAATTAACCGAAATGTCCGTAGTATGGGCGCCAGAGTTCACCGAAATGGATCCCTCGAATTTAGATAAGAGCATGATAAACTGTATATTCCAGGGCGTGTACATAATGCTGCGTACTGGTACATCTGCTGCAGGCCTTACCTAACCTCCTGAAAACGACTAATTAGGTAGGAACTGCACCTAGGTTCATCAATAACACTGATTCTAAAATAGCTAACTATATTCTGAACAAATTCCGTGCATGAGCACCTCACCAACATACAACATTATACATATAATACACACATAAAATATTGCTGGAAGACTCCATATTTACAACAACAACAATAATAATGAAAATCGTGGGAAGACGAAAGCGAGAACTAAGCTACCATTTGTAGATAGTCCGATGAACAATGTACATGTATGAAGATAAATACCCTTCACTGTCTCTATATCAATTCGACTTACCGATTCTCATAATCGGCAGTTATCACATCACACAGATACTGTACCTTGTACTACTGTGTTCACATATTTCTAACACTTGTTGTAAAGATATATACACACGTCTGTCGATCCTCAACATAAATTATGGAAAGTCAGAGATAGCTTTCATCAACATATAATGCTAGGCCGCCACAAGCGCTACAATACTTAATGCGCAAGCACTCTCCACAATCATCCACTTTCCACGAATATAACAAGACTACGCTCCACGAACGTTTGAAGTCCAGTCCATTGCAGCCGTGTCACTCCAGTACCGTGTATCAGCATCACTTCCTTCCCGTACAGTGTGCCAGTTGTCGTTCCTTCATACAGTGTTACTGGTTGTAGTTATCTTCCTTCTCATTCCTTTACAATCACCTCTACAATCACCCTTACAATGTTCCTGGTTGCCGCCGTATGATCAACCTTTATAGACATCAACATCCCCCTCCTCTCAGATTATACGTCTGGATTGGTGCTTGCCCACCAATCATGAGTGATCTCTAGTCAAGACCAAGCCCTGAACTACTTATTCCTCCCAAGACAATAACAAACTCTGGGGTTTGCCTCGGATGAGTCAACGAACTTTCCTAATACAGCAACAAGCTCATCTCATCAGGCTGGGATATATACATTACTCATGAATTTCCCGACACAAGTACATCACAACAAACACTGGGGTAGCCATATGACTCATTCAAATTACCAGAGTTATTAAAACAATGTTTTCCCACTCGTGCAAAACAAATTACTCATACCTACATATGTAGATATCTTCCAGCTTACCAATATAAATGAAATACTGATGATAATAATAATAATAATAATAATAATAATAATAATAATAATAATAATAATAATAATAATAATAATAATAATAATAATAATAATAATAATAAATCGAATACTGACAATAATATCTATAACTTCTACATATAATTCGGGGGTGTTATATATGTACTATTACAACATGGATATCGAAGGGACTGCATTACGTCGCTCAGATGAGTATTTCTATATGAATACGGGTCAAAAGTTGAAAATTGAGTGACAATAGCAAGCGGCGCAAAACTAAAGATTTGCGGGAGCAAGTACCTAACGATATATTAAATTATGTAGCTGGTATAAGTCAAAATTCTGAGGGGAACAGTGTGGTAGGTAGAATTATAAGAGGTATAATCTTCTCACCCACTCGGTCTTCAAAGATCCGAAAACTTATACCAGTGTGAAGAAAAACAAACCGTGAAGGAACACACACCGTCTGAAGCATTTGCAATACTTGTAAAACGTGATTTCGCAAGGAGAAAGTAGGAAATAACGCGAACAACATTCACCCCTGGCATTCCCAATTAAGGAAAGCAAAAATGGATTTCAGTCCAAGAGAACAGTTTTCGCGTGAACCGGAAACGTATGCTCCAATCGATTTCCAGGATTAACTTGACCATACTTGTATGTATTAATGTAAGTATTTGGAAGAATTTATAGAAAAGTTTATACCAGGAGGAAACCATGACATGGAACCTGTAACGAAATGGGGATGTGACGGTCCCCATCAGACTCAGTTCAAGCAAAAGTGTGAAAACAACTGTGAGACAGAGATAACAATATATTCCAGAGTTTCCTTGTGCCTTTGAGACTGACAAACAACGACAACAATGATAAACAAATTATATGTCAGAATACAGTGTCTTCATCTACCAGACACTGCACGCAATTTTGACTCTGATTTATTCATTGAACGAAAGACATAACGAACGATGAAATTCAGTATGTAAAGATCAAGTCAAGAAATTAACGAAATCTGAAATTGAAACATTCAGTGGGAACATACTCTGTTACCTATAATGGGCGATGCTAAGGTCTGCAATACCGCAACTGCTACATCTTCAACAATGGGAAAATTGTGGGAAAATCTCCAAACATTTCAATAATGTACAGAAAATTATGGAAGGAAGTCCTGAAACTTTGAGGTCTGGGCTGTCGATTCTACATGCAAGAATTAATTTCTTTGACGTTCTCCTACACCACCTGTCGTATGAAATACTTTTAAAGAAGTGCCAGGCTAGGACAAATGAAGAAAGGCAAATCGTCAAACGGGCGAAGGAGAAGACGAAAAGAGAATTCAGAGACGAAATGGGGGTTATCGATGAATGTACCAAAAGCCAGATTCGGTAACACAAATGAAGGAAAGATGACAAGAAGAATGTTCATACCCGGATGCAGTGCGGAGTATCACTTGCATTGATATTAATTTAATCATGAAATTTAAAATAATATTCGAAACCATTTCTATTAGTCATATCATTGATGTTAAAAAGTTAGGTATATACTACAAAGAATCTGCTGAACACTTACAGCGCATGCACTTCTACCAATAGGCTACAAACATTTCAGAATGTATGGACAAAATTTACAAGAAAGTTTTCCAGAAGAAATTTGTATCGGAGACGTCTTAAATAAGATATCTCTTAAGCTCCGAACCGTTACTAAGCAATATTACGAAAGTAACACAAAAGAAAAGCATTTCCGACGAACTATAAGATAATAAAACAAATAACGTTGGCCAGTTTATAAGAATACATTGTAATACTCCATAAAAATGTACTGTATCACCATTTCACAAAACACAGTTAGAAGACCCCATAAAATATGGCCCATTGGCTGGAAAGGGACCTAAAGTCCAATTTTTCATTTTTGAGAATTTTTGGTTCTGAAATTGGCGTAAGATACTGACTAGGCCTATATAATAACAAAGAATTCATGCTTCTAGGTGCATTACTTCAGAGGATATTAATTATTTAGTGTTGCTATTAAGAAAACCGTACTTTGAGGTAAAGGCAATCACATCTTTCACTAATTTTCTTACCAATTGTACAAAATATTCATGAAATCGAGTAGCGAATGCTCGAACTGCTGCTTAACTTCGTTTTCTAGATGATCCATAGGTAGCACAGGAAGTCAAAATATTGAAGCGAATTTTTTACACCCTAGACCCTTTTGTTCATATCTACTAGAAAGTTTCCATTGCCGGCTTTGGGTCCATTTCCACACAATAATTTTGACCATTCTTTTTTTTTCATTTCATTCTTTTGCTGCACGTAAGATCAACTGCTGGAAACTTGCCTCTATATCTAGTCCGTTGGGATAACACTGAATGTAAAGAATATATTTATTCTTATTATCTGTTCGGTGATTCGTAATGCAAGTAACACTTCCCCGATTGGCCTATTTACTGCGCGCTTTTATTTCAATAACAATAAATTTCATGCGAAGAATTTACTTGGGGGTTGGGGGCCAAAATATACTTTTACTTTTAAAGCCACTCTCTTCAGCACGTTTTCGTAATTTCAAGATTTGTTTACTAGCAGTCTTATTTATACAAATTCATAGACGACAGACATTTTACCGAATATCGCTTAGATTTTTTGAGTTCTTCAGACTATGTCAACTTGTTACTTTTTAGTTTTGGTACAATATTCTTTCTTATTGTAGGAACGTTTTTTAACTGTTTGACTTCCAAAGAAATATTTTTCATCCCTCTGTGAATTTACTGAATTTGCTATGAATATACTCCATTTTAGGAGCAAGCTCACTTAGAAACAGTCCTAGTCGTTTATTTCCAACACATTTTTGCATAAATGAATTAATTACTTTCAAGGAAGGTATATTATGGTTATTTTTCGTGTTACAATTTTTTTAAATGATTACATAGTGTGTGAATTGACAACAACGATCGTGGACTTAGAACCAAAAGTACCTATTAGCCGTTTACGCAATATTTTGGTAAAATACAATTGTTATGTTCTGTACTTCAAGTATTTGATGTAGAAATCAGTATTGAGAACTGTTGGACGTATCTTAACATGAGAATTTTCGTCAGTTAATTTCTAAGTTTAGGGGCCGATGACCTTCGATGTTAGACCCCTTAAAACAATAAGCATCATCATCATCATCATCATCGATTTCTGAGTTTTGATTTTTATATTTTTTATTTTTTAATAATAAAGTTGCTTAGGTGAAATATGAAATTAATACAAAATCCCTTTCCATAGATAACATAAAATAAATGTGCATAGGCGAAATATGAGTGATACTCGTGGTTAGCATTTCAGAAAATAGGTTGGCGCTAAGACGGCTAAAGAAGCCAATCCATGTACTGTATTTCAGACAAAAATAGACACCTGTAAAAATGATGGGACGTCTTATGTTTAGATATATATAACAGAACCGAGGAGTACTTGTATGGTAACGTATCCTGTCAAATTAAACGAAGTGCCATAAGAAACATCTTCTCTCTTTCTCCTGTATTTTGTATTGCCAGTTTACATATTTATA
Source organism: Anabrus simplex (assembly GCF_040414725.1). Taxonomy (NCBI): domain Eukaryota; kingdom Metazoa; phylum Arthropoda; class Insecta; order Orthoptera; family Tettigoniidae; genus Anabrus; species Anabrus simplex. The sequence goes on from NC_090265.1 coordinate 1,269,297,320, forward strand.
CATGTTTCTTTACACTTTCATGAACCATATAGCAACTTTAATTTCTAATTTATGTTTACTTTTACAGGTTTCATGAGATGAGGTCCATGTTGGCATACGGAAAACATTTGATTCATTTTGGACAACAAATACGTTTGTTCTTAATTCACACTTAGACATTACAAACCATTAAAAATGAATGAAGTACAAGAACAGTTGTACTTGAAAACATATAATGTATGTGACTTTTCAAACAGAATTACATTTTATACCCTTGAAAATAACGCTGGCTGGAGGTGTCAGAGCTAAAGACATTCAGGGTTTGTTCTTCTTTCTTTCAGTCCCAAGACTGATTAGTTGCCACGAAATTTCTCTAGATGACACAATCGCTGCCATCTCTCTTCATTTTTACTGAATTATTTGTGCCTATGCTCTCCATAATCAGATTTATAAACTCCTTTCCTTGGTCTTACTCTTGGTTAATTTACGGTATCCTCTTGTTATTTCTGCCAAGTTGTTGTATTGAATTTGCGTTGCTCGTCGACCATGTTTATTGGAAGCCTATTTAGGTGATTGCTTACGTCAGACCTCTGACACGAGGAAGATTTTAGTACTCGTCTTGATATTATTATAGTATTTCAAATATCCAATATTGGTGCAAGGTTTGATTTTATATGCAACTATTCATTCGTTAACAGGAGAATTAGGTATAAATATCCAGAATGATATGTTTTATTGTGAACTGTGCTGAGTAATAGACAGTTGAAGATATCTATAAGATGACTGTTATGTGGAGTTTCCTACGTCACAATTCACCTCCAATATTTTGTCAATAACATATTTGCGTATTAGCAATTATTACTAGTTTTATGTCTACGGTAGGGGTGGTTACCAATATCACAAAAAACCTAATTTTTAAAAATATACGTAACATTGTTCACCACGAACCTGGGAAAATAACAAGGGACATGTTGTGCACATTTGGCTGTTTATTATTTCATTTCGTACTCAATGAATCATTAAAAATTATTAGCCATTACTATATAAATTTCATTTTAGTAATGCACTGTGTTTAGTTCCCATCGAAGAAAAACCACAAACTACATTTCTTCTTTATACGTAAACGACACAAATTGAAATTGATCACTCAGATTCGTACGTATTGTATTGGAACTACATTCTGAAATGTGGCCGTCATTAGCAGAACTCGTGGTTATTGTTTTCGAGTGTGCGGTAAGGCTGCCTTAGACCAGTCTCCTTATTCTCGTATAAAATTATGAGTACGAATAGCTCGAAAACCCCAGGAGGGGGAAGGAGTGGTCTCTTTGATCTCAATGATCGCTGGTATTAACAACTTACTTTTATCTGCGAACACTTCACCACGCCAAGATCAAAAGCGCCTCAGCGGAAGCTGTTTAGCCAAGTCCTTTGACGTGCTAGTGCATTCAATCTTCTAAGCCTCAGAGTACAGTGAGTCGCAGACTCACTCAATACAATTAATACAATGTAAGGAGGTAAGGAACGGTGCAATGCTTGTGCAAATCCGGTTATACTAAAATTCTCAAGGGGCCCTCAGCACAATTGTCCTTACAGGCGTTGCTGTGTATGTGAACAGAGAGAAGCAGTAGTTGGTTAAAATGGGAGATGCCTGTAGTCGCTAACATACTTCGGACAATGTAATAGGAATTAATATAATCTTCCATCATTTCAAGATCTATGGTTATAATTCCAGTGTTATCTATCTTGAGTGTAGGTTACTTCGTGATATTCTTTATATTTAAAAAATTATTTCAAAAAATATGACTAGGAAGTATGTTTTGAAAAATACTCAGGAGTCTACCATTCTAGATCAACCCTTCGGAGTAAGACCTTTAACGCTTTTCTACTAAAAAATGATGGAGTTGTTAATCGAGGTCTATGATCTGTGCAATAGTCTAAAGTGTAATTGAAATTGATTAAGTTCACTTTATATACAACTTACGATGACAACTTACCCATGTCGAAGCTTCGGAAACATGATGGGATGAGGTCAGAATTTCAATGTTAGGTTGACTGCTTTGAACATATTTCTGTCATTTATTTATATGGTACGGTTGAAAAAAGGCAAATGGCATAATTCACTTGTAGAAGATAATAAATATGAGCCACGCCTTAAAACAAAGTGAAGATGCTTCTTTGTGCATGTAATCATAAGTTGTTTTTTTGTTTTGTTTTTTTGCTATCTGTTTACCGTCGCACTAACACATCGAACGTTTTCGGTAACGGAAGTGTGGGAGATTGGGAAGGTAGCGGCCGTGGCTTTCATTAAGGTACAGCCCCAGCATTTGCCTGGTGTGAAAACTGGAAACCACGGAAAACCATCCTCAGGGCTGCCGACAGTGGAGTTCGAACCCACTATCTCCCGAATGCAAGCTCACAGCTGCGCGACCCCAACCCCATGGCCACTTGCACGGTACCATAAAATGTAAGTAATGCCGTTGCCATATTTACATAAGTTTCAATCAAGTGGAATATCTACCAACCGGTCATGGCGACATATTTTGCTGTTATGCTGGAAATGCGTATGGGCTGCACTCTTTCATTGTTACGCATTTTCCCCTACACTACTCCTGTGCTAGAAAATAGTTCCTTGTTTGAGACTGTTCTTCGTGATATATCTCTCCTAGGTATATCTATGCAACCAACATGATTGCCTGTGACTGTGACAGCTCTCCCTTCATCCAGACGCATGCGTCCAATTCCCCGTTTTCATTTGAAAAACCACGTGACATCAGAAAGGTCAACCGGCCTTGAATTCTCTACCAAAACCAAGGTGAGCCAAGCTGACTCAAATGACTTCCAAATTACCTGGAATTAGCTCAGAGGACTTAAGTAGTATAATAAGCGGGTTCTGCGGCCTCCGCCCGCGGGAAATTTGAATTCTGGCGGGAAATTTGAATTTTTGGCGGGAAATTTGAATTTTGGCGGGAGATTTGAATATGTAAACAAAGCCACGTACTTTTTGACAGCTGTCATCGACAACAACGCATCGCTAACCTCACTGCTGCCATCTTGACGGGACTAAAACCCCGTGGTACCAACTTAACCTAACTAGCGCGAGATAAACAAAGCCACGTGTTTTTTGACAGCCACGTGCTTTTTTACAGACAACAACGCATCGCTAACCTCAGTCCTGCCATCTTGACGGGCCTAAACCTCAGTGGTACCAACTTAACCTAACTAGCGGGAGATAAACAAAGCCACGTGTTTTTTGACAGCCACGTGCTTTTTGACAGACAACAACGCATTGCTAACCTCAGTACTGCCATCTTGACGGGCTTAAACCTCAGTGGTACCAACTTAACCTAACTAGCGCGAGATAAACAAAGCGACGTCCTTTTTGACAGCCACGTGCTTTTTTGACAGCTGTCATCCGCCATCTTTAAACTACAGAGCACCGTGCTGCCCTCTTTATCGCAGTAGCTGCAAATTCGTCACCTGTCATCGGCAGTGCTGCCATCTTGGCGGGCCTAAACCTTAGTGCTACCAACTTAACCTCACTAGCGCGAGATAAACAAATCCACGTGCTTTTTTGACAGCTGTCGAATTTGTAAACAAATCCACGTGCTTTTTTGACAGCTGTCATCCGCCATCTTTAAACTACAGAGCACCGTGCTGCCCTCTTTATCGCAGTAGCTGTAAATTCGCCACCTGTCATCCGCAGTGCTGCCATCTTGGCGGATCTAATCCTTAGTGCTACCAACTTAACCTCACTAGCGCGAGATAAACAAATCCACGTGCTTTTTTGACAGCTGTCATCCGCCATCTTTAATCTATAGAACACAGTGCTGCCCTCTTTAGCTACTTACCTTTGAAATGTGGTGGCGGATAATTTGAAAAATGCTTTTTGACAGCAGCCCTCTTTGAGCACCGTGCTGCCCTCTTTAGCTAGATACCTGTGGTGGCAGACAATTCTACGTGACAGCAGCCACCTTTGAGCACAGTGCTGCCCTCTTCGTGGTGGCGGGAAATTCCACGTGCTCTTGTTTGGAAACAAACTCTCGTGCTTTTTTCTGACAGCTGTCATCCGCCATCTTGCGTCACAAACCTCAGTGCTGAACTCTTTAGCTAGATACCTTTGAAATGTGGTGGCGGCAATTTGAAAAATTCTATGTGCTCTTCTTTGAAAACAAAGCCACGTGCTTTTTGGAGAGCTGTCATCCGCAATCTTTAATCAATAGAGCACTGTGCTGCTATCATGCGGGCAATTTCGTCAGCTGTCATCCGCCATCTTTAATCCACAGAGCACCGTGCTGCCCTCTTTATGACATGTAGCAGCGGGCAATTTGAAAAGTTCTGTTAGCTGTCATTCGCCATCTTTAATCAAGAGAGCACCGTGCTGCCATCTTTAGCTAGATACCTTTGAAATGTGGTGGCGGCAAATTGAAAAATTCCACGTGCTCTTGTTTAGTAAACAAACTCACGTGCTTTTTGTCAGCTGTCATCCGCCATCTTACATCGCAAACCTCAGTGCTACACTCTTAGGGTACATACCTTTGAAATATGGTGGCGGATAATTTAAAAGGAAAATTCTACGGCAGCCATCCCTCGACGCTAATTGCACAAGATGGTGGATATACATGACTCCTTAAGGGTGCTTACGCAAGATGGCCGCTATACATAGGTTCTTATGAGACGCCCTTGGGATGGTTGCGCAAGATGGCGGTTGCTCTTATGAGGTGGCTTAAGGGTCCTTGCACAAGATGACTAGAGACGCCTTAAGGATGCTTGCGCAAGATGGCGGACGCAAGATGGCGGCTATACACGACTCCTTATGAGACGCCTTAAGTTTGCTTGCGCAAGATGACTGCTGCTCTTATGAAGAAAGCTAGCTTAGAGGCTAACGTGTCATGCTAGTTCGATTCATTAAATTTGGGGGCTTAAATGCAAAATGTTAAATATCTCGAAAACGGTGCGTCGTAGAGCAAAACGGACAAATTTTTTTCTGCCCAATACCTCGGTTCGCAGTACGAGGAAAAGAAAAACATAGTCTAATGATGAGATCAACGGTTCGGTTCCTACTTAGGCCCTTTGGCTTTCGCTCTGTTTTAGTTTGTATTGAAGCAAGTCTTCGTAACATGATCAGGTCTAGCTATGGTAGAGAGTATAACGTGCCGTGCAGGTTCGATTCATTAAATTTGGGGCTTAAATGCAAAATGTTAAATATCTCGAAAACGGTGCATCGTAGGGCAAAACCGATAAACTTTTTCCACCTGATACCCAGGTTTGCAGTATCAGGAACAGGATAGCATCAGAAAAACATAGTCTAATGATGAGATCGACGGTTCGATCCCTACTTAGGCCCTTTGGCATTGGCAGCTATCTAATTCTACAAGATGGCGGCTATACATAGCTTCTTACGAGGCAGCTTAAGAGCGCTTGCACAAGATGGCTGCTGCTCTTATGAGACGCCCTAAGGGTGCTTGCGCAAGGTAGCAGCGACAAGACGGCGACTATACACAGCTCCTTATGATACAGCCTAGAGGTGCTCACACAAGATGGTGGCTGCTCTGATGAAGAAAGCTAGCTTTGCATCGTGCAGGTATCTTTACAGCACTAAACCTCATACCTTTGAAATGTGGTGGCGGGTAATTTGAAAAATTCTACGTGCATTTTCTTAACAGCAGCTATCTTTAAACAATAGCGGCTATACATAAGCTGTTAAGGCCTCCTCTTATGTCAAGGCATAGCTCTATCGAACAAGTTTAAACCTGCATCGGGATAGCTAGAGTATGCACGTGCTGCAGTGATGACGTCATTATGCATGTTTAGACTTGCAAATCACTAAAGAAACATAACAAGACTAGAATCGAACACTGCACTCTATACCGTTAACTTTATCATGTGATCAGAACATTGATTGAAGTGTTTAGAACACAAAATAAGTGATCAATACCATATTTCAAAGGTATGTACCTAAAGAGTGTAGCACTGAGGTTTGCGATGTAAGATGGCGGATGACAGCTGACAAAAAGCGCGTGAGTTTGTTTACTAAACAAGAGCACGTGGAATTTTTCAATTTAACGCCACCACATTTCAAAGGTATCTAGCTAAAGGTGGCAGCACGTTGCTCTCTTGATTAAAGATGGTGAATGACAGCTAACAGAACTTTTCAAATTGCCCGCTGCTACATGTCATAAAGAGGGCAGCACGGTGCTCTGTGGATTAAAGATGGCGGATGACAGCTGACGAAATTGCCCGCATGATAGCAGCACAGTGCTCTATTGATTAAAGATGGCGGATTTGTTTATCTCGCGCTAGTTAGGTTAAGTTGGTACCACTGATGTTTAAGCCCCTCAAGATGGCAGTACTGAGATTAGCGATGCGTTGTTGTCTGTCAAAAAACACGTGGCTTTGTTTACCTCGCGCTAGTAGGTTAAGTTGGTACCACTGAGGTTTAGTCCCGTCAAGATGGCAGCAGTGAGGTTAGCGATGCGTTGTTGTCGATGACAGCTGTCAAGAAGCACGTGGCTTTGGTTAGAAATTCAAATCTCCCGCCAAAATTAAAATTTCCCGCCAAAAATTCAAATTTCCCGCCATAATTCAAATTTCCCGCGGGAGGAGGCCGCAGAACCCGCTTATTATACTACTGACTTAAGCTATATTAGTTAACATTACAGTTCATCAGTATGCTTGAAAATATATAGCACCCGTACGAACAATGACTCTAGCTTTTTTATTCTTGAACCGTATAAGCCTATATAATTCAAACTTGCATTCTAATTCGCGATGCGATTTCGTGTATTTCTATGCTAGCCAGTATTCTGTTTCTTCCTTTTACCTCTCTTTTATGCGTATTATTATGAAGATCATGACGTTTATTCACGTTGAAAACTCTACACTATACTCTATTCTTTCTGATAGATACGCTGTAAATCGATCATTGCACATTCTATTCTAAAATAAAATTCTTTCATCTCAATTTAGGGACTTCACTGTTTAATGTTTCTCATATTTCGTAACATATATGCGAACTAATTTATCATAGGATGTGGCGGTGGTCCGTGGAATTTTGAATATTTTTTTTTGTTTTTGCTAGTTGCTTTACGTCGCACCGACACAGATAGGTCTTATGGCGACGATGGGACGGGAAAGGGCTAGGAGTTGGATGGAAGCGGCCGTGGCCTTAATTAAGGTACAGCCCCAGCATTTGCCTGGTGAGAAAATGGGAAACCAAGGGAAACCATTCTCAGGGCTGCCGACAGTGGGGTTCGAACCTACTATCTCCCGAATACTGGATACTGGCCGCACTTAAGCGACTGCAGTTATCGAGCTCGGTGAATTTTGAATAATAATCCAATTTGTGATGTCGGAAGAAACTTATGCTATTATGGTTTCTTAGTGTAACATTCATTCTAACACTCCACCAAATTTTAGCATCAACTCTAAGGGATGAAATGTCACAATATATTGTCGGTTTCTCTCCTTTTAGTGGCGTCTCTGTGTGGCAGTAAGTGAATGGAACATATAAAACAGTAGTATAATAGGCGGATTCGACCGCCACCACCCCCACCGGCTCCCAGAGGCCTCCTCCACCACCACCACAGCCACAGGCCTCCCAGAGGCCTCCTCCACCACCACCACAGCCAGAGGCCTCCCAGGGGTCTCCTCCACCACCCGCGGGAAATTTGAATTTGTAAACAAAGCCACGTGCTTTTTGACAGCTATCATCGACAACAACGCATCGCTAACCTCAGTACTGCCATCTTGACGGGCTTAAACCTCAGTGGTACCAACTTAACCTAACTAGCGCGACATTTGAATAGGTAAACAAATCCACGTGTTTTTTGACAGCCACATGATTTTTGACAGACAACAACGCATCGCTAACCTCAGTACTGCCATCTTGACGGGCCTAAACCTCAGTAGTACCAACTTAACCTAACTAGCGCGAGATAAACAAATCCACGTGCTTTTTTGACAGCTGTCATCCGCCATCTTTAAACCACAGAGCACTGTGCTGCCCTGTTTATCTCAGGAGCTGAAAATTCGTCACCTCTCATCCGCAGTGCTGCCATCTTAACGGGCCTAAACCTTAGTGCTACCAACTTAACCCCACTAGCGTGAGATAAACAAATCCACGTGCTTTTTTGGACAGCTGTCATCCGCCATCTTTAATCTATAGAGCACAGTGCTGCCCTCTTTAGCTACATACCTTTGAAATGTGGTGGCGGATTATTTGAAAAATGCTTTTTGACAGCAGCCATCTTTAATCTAGAGAGCACCGTGCTGCCCTCTTTAGATAGATACCTTTGAAATGTGGTGGCGGCAATTTGAAAAATTCCACGTGTTCTTGTTTGCAAACAAAGCCATGTGCTTTTTGACAGCTGTCATCCGCCATCTTTAATCAATAGAGCACCGTGCTGCTATCATGCGGGCAATTTCGTCAGCTGTCATCCGCCATCTTTAACCCACAGAACACCGTGCTGCCCTCTTTATGACATGTAGTAGCGGGCAATTTGAAAAGTTCTGTTAGCTATCATCCGCCATCTTTAATGAAGAGAGCACTGTGCTGCCATCTTTAGCTAGATACCTTTGAAATTTGATGGCGGCAAATTGAAAAATACCACGTGCTCTTGTTTGGAAACAAACTCACGTGCTTATTTGACAGCTACCATCCGCCATCTTTAATCAACAGAGCATAGTGCTGCCCTCTTTAGTTGAAATGTGGTGGCGGCAAATTCCACGTGCTCTTGTTTGGAAACAAAGCCATGTGCTTTTTTTGACATGTGTCATCTGCCATCTTTAATCAACAGAGCACCGTGCTGCTATCATGCGGGTAATTTCGTCAGCTGTCATACGCCATCTTTAATCTACGGAGCACCGTGCTGCCCTCTGTAGTAGAGGGCAATTTGAAAAGTTCTGTTAGCTGTCATCCGCCATCTTTAATCAAGAGAGCACCGTGCTGTTATCTTTAGCTAGATACCTTTGAAATGGGGTGGTAGATAATTTAAAAAGAAAAATTCTACAGCAGCTATCTCTCGACGCTAATTGCATAAGATGGTGGCTATTCATGACTCCTTAAGGGTGCTTACGCAAGATGGCTGCTATACATAGGTACTTATGAGACCCCCTTGGGATGCTTGCACAAGATTGGTTATACATGACTCCTTATGAGATGCCGTAGGGATGCTTGCTCAAGATAGCGGCTGCTCTTATAGGACGGCTTAAGGGTTCTTGCACAAGATGGCTTGAGACACCCTAAGGATGCTTGCGCAAGATGGCGGACACAAGATGGCGGCTATACACAACTCTTTATGAGACGCTTTAAGGGTGCTTGCGCATGATGGCTGCCACTCCTAGCTTAGAGGCTAACATGTCGTGCTAGTTCGATTCATTAAATTTAGGGCTTAAATGCAAAATGGTAAATATCTCGAAAACGGTGCACCGTAGAGCAAAAGGGAAAAAAATTTCCGCCTAATACCGAGGTTCGCAGTATGAGGAACAAGAAAACCATAGTCTAATAATGGGATCAACGGTCGTGTTCCTACTTAGGCCCTTTGGCATTTGCTCTGTTTTAGCTTGTATTGAAGCGAGTCTTCGTAACATGATCAGGTCTAGCTATAGTAGAGAGTATAACGTACCATGCTGGTTCGATTCATTAAATTTGACAGCTGTCTCCTTGACGAACCCTAACCTCACTTTGGAGGACAATAGAGCGTCGCTAACCTCACTGCTGCCATCTTTACGGCGGTAAACCTCAAGGCTGTCACCTTATGCATGTTATAACGCGGAATTTAAAATCCAACAACAGAACATTGCTAACCTCACTCTTGCCATCTTTACGGCGGTAAACCTCAAGGCTGCCACCTTATGCATGTTATAGCGTAGAATTTAAGATCCAACAACAGAACATTGCTAACCTCACTCTTGCCATCTTGAAAAGTTCAGTGTTCCGAACACTAGTTAGAAAAACGTAACTCATCGCACCTCGGGGATTTTATTAGGTAAGACGTAACCCCTATGTTCCATTCCTTGTTCTGAACATTAAACCATTTACCAATAAAGATTAATTTTCTACACTTAAGAAAGTACAAGCGTTCCTGCTGATAGCGATCGATGAGGTTGTTGCTCCTTTAGCCCTTTAGCCCTTTAGCCCATTAGCCCTTTAGCCGATTAGCCCTACAAGGAATGTGCGGTAGGGAGGAGGAAGAGTCCTTTCATCCTTTTTGCCCTTCTGATAAGATGTAACCCCTGGGTTCAATACCCTATCACGATTTTTCTTTCGGCTTAGCATTTTGCATAGTAGCCCTCGCCTGCACAAGATACATGCTTGTAATCTATGTAAACAGATTGAAACAATATGTTTCCGAACCGATATTTCATGTTATATATTTATGTAATAACTTGTTCAACAGCTAGGGACTTAAATGTAAGCAGAATATTTCTTATATCACTAGCGTTCTGTTTAATTTTACTTCCCGCATAAGCTACATGCTTGTAACCCATGCCAACAGATTGACTGATATTTCATGTTACATGATTATGCGATAATATGTTCGACTGATTTTCACACAAGACGAATGATGGAAGGTAAATAATTTAAATTATACTTTTGCTATATCGTTTACCGAGCGAGTTAGCTGCGCAGTATGGGTACAGTGTGTTTTTGATTTTTTACACTAGGCAAATCATTGAAGTTGTAGTTTTGCAATATTGCTTACTGAGCGAGTTAGCTACGCGATATGTGTACAGTGTGTTTCCATACTTTTTGATTTTACACTAAGCAAATCATCAAAATTGTACTTTTGCTCTGAACACATCAAACAATGTTCTGATCATATGTTGAAGTTAACAACATCGATTACAGTGTTCGATTCTAGTCTTGTTATGTTTCATTCTGATCTTCTTAGAACAAGGTACCCCTAAAATGTTCTAAACACATGTTGTATCGAGTACAGTGTTCGATTCTAGTCATGATCACTTATTTTGTGTTGTGAACACATCAATCAATGTTCTGATCACATGTTGAAGTTAACAACATTGATTACAGTGTTCTATTTTAGTCTTGTTATGTTTCAATCTGATCTTCTTAGAACAAGGGTATCCCCTGACATAATCTAAACACATGATGTATTGAGTACAGCGTTCGATTCTAGTCTTGATCACTTATTTTGTTTTCTGAACACATCAGTCAATGTTCTGATCACATGTTGTATCGAGTACAGCGTTTGATTCTACTCTTCTTATGTTTCGAAAGTCTAAACATGCACAATAATGTTATCGCTGGACACGCTTACCTTCGCGATGCAGGTTTAAACTTGTTCGATATAAAACTATGCCTTGACATAAGAGGCGGAGGAGGAGGATGAGGTAGAGAAGGAGGAGGAGGAGGAGAAAAATAAGGCCTTAACAGCCTATGTATAGTCGCCATTGTTTAAAGATGACAGCTGTCAAAAGAATTTTTCAAATTATCCGCCACCACATTTCAGCTAAAGAGGGCAGCAGGGTTCTCTGTTGATTAAGCACATAGAATTTCAAATTGCCCTCCACCGCATGCATAACAGCAGCTGTTACCTTGCGCAGTAGCCTCTAAGCTAGCTTTCTTCATAAGAGTAGCCGCCATCTTGTGCGAGCACCCCTAGGCTGTCTCATAAGGAGCTATGTATAGTCACCATTTTGTGTCCGCCATCTTGCGTAAGCATCCCTAGGACGTCTCAAGCCATCTTGTGTCTCATAAGAGCAGCCACCATCTTGTAGAAATAGATAGCTGCCAATGCCAAAGGGCTTAAGTAGGAATCGAACCGTCGATCTCATCATTAGACTATGTTTTTTTCTTGTTCCTGATACTACGAACCTACGTATTAGGCGGAAAAATTTTGTCCGTTTTGCTCTACGATGCACCGTTTTCGAGATATTTAACATTTTGCATTTAAGCCTCCAAATTTAATGAATCGAACCAGCACGGTACGTTATACTCTCTACCATAGCTAGACCTGATCATGTTACGAAGACTCGCTTCAATACAAGCTAAAACAGAGCAAATGCCAAAGGGCCTAAGTAGGAACCGAACAGTTGATCCCATCATTAGACTATGGTTTTCTTGTTCCTCATACCGCGAACCTCGGTATTAGGCGGAAAAATTTTGTCCGTTTTGCTCTACGGTGCACCGTTTTCGAGATATTTACCATTTTGCATTTAAGCAGTAAATTTAATGAATCGAACTAGCACGACATGTTAGCCTCTAAACTAAGAGTGGCAGCCATCTTGCGCAAGCACCCTTAAAGCCTCTCATAAAGAGTTGTGTATAGCCGCCATCTTGTGTCCGCCATCTTGCGCAAGCATCCTTAGGGCGTCTCAAGCCATCTTGTGCAAGGACCCTTAAGCCGTCCTATAAGAGCAGCCGCTATCTTGAGCAAGCATCCCTAGGGCATCTCATAAGGAGTCATATATAACTGCCATCTTGTGCAAGCATCCCAAGGGGGTCTCATAAGTACCTATGTATAGCAGCCATCTTGCGTAAGCACCCTTAAGGAGTCATGAATAGCCACCATCTTATGTAATTAGCGTCGAGAGATAGCTGCTGTAGAATTTTTCTTTTTAAATTATCTACCACCCCATTTCAAAGGTATCTAGCTAAAGATGACAGCACGGTGCTCTCTTGATTAAAGATGGCGGATGACAGCTAACAGAACTTTTCAAATTGCCCGCTACTACAGAGGGCAGCACAGTGCTCTGTAGATTAAAGATGGCGTATGACAGCTAACGAAATTACCCGCATGATAGCAGCACGGTGCTCTGTTGATTAAAGATGGCAGATGACACATGTCAAAAAAAGCACATGGCTTTGTTTCCAAACAAGAGCACGTGGAATTTGCCGCCACCACATTTCAACTAAAGAGGGCAGCACTATGCTCTGTTGATTAAAGATGGCGGATGGTAGCTGTCAAAAAGCACGTGAGTTTGTTTCCAAACAAGAGCACGTGGAATTTTTCAATTTGCCGCCACCACATTTCAAAGGTATCTCGCTAAAGATGGCAGCACTGTGCTCTCTTGATTAAAGGTGGCGGATGATAGCTAACAGAACTTTTCAAATTGCCCGCTACTACATGTCATAAAGAGGGCAGCACGGTGTTCTGTGGATTAAAGATGGCGGATGACAGCTGACGAAATTGCCCGCATGATAGCAGCACGGTGCTCTATTGATTAAAGATGGCGGATGACAGCTGTTAAAAAGCACATGGCTTTGTTTCCAAACAAGAACACGTGGAATTTTTCAAATTGCCGCCACCACATTTCAAAGGTAACTAGCTAAAGAGGGCAGCACTGTGCTCTATAGATTAAAGATGGCGGATGACAGCTGTCAAAAAAGCACGTGGATTTGTTTATCTCACGCTAGTGAGGTTAAGTTGGTAGCACTAAGGTTTAGGCCCGTTAAGATGGCGGATGACAGGTGACGAATTTGCAGCTACTGCGATAAAGAGGACAGCACAGTGCTCTGTGGTTTAAAGATGGCGGATGACAGCTGTCAGAAAAGCACGTGGATTTGTTTATCTCGCGCTAGTTAGGTTAAGTTGGTACTACTGAGGTTTAGGCCCGTCAAGATGGCAGTACTGAGGTTAGCGATGCGTTGTTGTCTGTCAAAAAGCACGTGGCTGTCAAAAAACACGTGGATTTGTTTACCTATTCAATGTCGCGCTAGTTAGGTTAAGTTGGTTCCACTGAGGTTTAAGCCCGTCAAGATGGCAGTACTGAGGTTAGCGATGCGTTGTTGTCGATGATAGCTGTCAAAAAGCACGTGGCTTTGTTTACAAATTCAAATTTCCCGCGGGTGGTGGAGGAGACCTCTGGGAGGCCTCTGGCTGTGGTGGTGCTGGAGGAGGCCTCTGGGAGGCCTCTGGCTGTGGTGGTGGTGGAGGAGGCCTCTGGGAGCCTGTGGGGCTGGTGGCGGCCGAATCCGCCTATTATACTACTTAAAACTAAAAGTGAGAAAAGGAAAGCATATTTCGAAAATTCTAAGGATGGTTCACATTAAAAATTTACTTTTCTATTCAAGAAATGCGTCTGAAGCAATTCAGACTTGTTCAGCTTTAAGCTCAACAGGTACTAGAATGGAACATCCGGGATTATAAGACCAACCAATTGACGCTACAAGCTCGGATAAAAGGCCTGCTTTGCCGACACACCGACCTCCCGTAGCGAAATAAAACCAACGATTAAGATAAATCTATTTCATCCCGCTTTGTGGTTAAATTTATTTGAGCCGGAAGACGGTTGAGGCGCTGGCCTTCTGAGGCTAACCTGGCAGGTTCGATCCATGCTGAGTCCGGTGGTATTTGAAGGTGCTCAAATACGTGAGGCTCGTGTCGGTAGATTTGCTGGCACGTAAAAGAGCCCCTGCGGGATTAAATTTCGGTACCTCGACGTCTCTAAAAACCGTGAAGGTAGATAATGGGACGTAAAGGAATTGACATTATAATTATTAGAATTGCTTTGACGGTGATATTGGTCACATCATCTCCAAAAGACCGTCATACAAGTAACTTGGATTCTTCAAATTCAAAGCGTGTTTACTCTGATGAAACAACTGTTTCAAATATGAAATTACTGTTTTCCTCTGAAATGCCTAACGCAAAACGGACAGTTTTTTCACACGGTAATTTTGTGATTGGGAAAATCGTAGCGCACTTTACTCAACAAAGGCTTAGTTATAAACATCTAGACAAAACAAGATTGATGGGCATGATTGATTCCGCTTGGCATCTAAAATACTACAAGGGTGTGAATATTAGGAGCAACTATTACATGGAGTAGTTAGCGTCATTAATTTCCTTGGTGTCCTTGGTTTAGCATTTAATTGTTAGGAGTACAATGAAATGATTCGTTCTAGTGAAAATGGAAAAGTTATGGGAGTCAGAAATCATGGCTAAATAAAACGATTTCTTGACGAATCGTATTAAAACACATAACAACATGGAGAAGCGAAAAACGAGTCATTTGTCGAAAAGAATTGTAAGGAATGCATTGATATAGGCGAAAAAATATATTGAAGGTAATAGAGTAGGAAATTTAGACATCCAAGTACTACTCGAGTACGGTCAATTCATCATCAGATACAAATTCCTTTCAGTATAACCTTACTTTCAGGTACGTCATTGAGACTAGAACCCCAGTAGAGCTATTCATAATATTTATCCAATTATCATTCGTACAACAGGTGAACTGAGGAAAGGTATTTTGAACGCTCTAAATACCTAAAAATTTCCATGAAGATAGTGATAGTGATACGACAATACATTAACAATGGTAGGATATTATTAAGAATTAAAATATAGAATTCATTCCCTAAGTCGCTTAGTCTTGTTCGTATCCCCTTATGTACACTCATTAAACACTGTTTGTTCTGTTGCAGCCCTCTGTTGCCTTTAGTCAACAACAATTCTTAATGTTTCTTCAGGACGTTTCTCTATACCTCAGTGGGTCTGCCTCACGTTGTTTGAAACTTCAAAATAATATAAAGCAGTCTGACAATGATGTATAGATTCTTCGTAAAAAGATTTCCAACTACAAATTTCTCTGTTCCTTTGTTTGTATAGATTGTAACACATCTTGATATTGCTTTAAAATCATTTATGAATATTCTTCCATCAAGAGCCGGTAGACAGCAGTCATTCATTGTTTTAGAAAGAATAAAATCTGCCCTCAGAAGTTAAGAATAACAGACTTCGTAGTTAATAATAATAATGTTATTTGCTTTACGTCTCACTAACTACTCTTTAAGGTCTTCGGAGACGCCGAGGTGCCGGAATTTAGTCCCGCAGGAGTTCTTTTACGTGCCAGTAAATCTACCGACACGGGGCTGTCGTATTTGAGCACCTGCAAATACCACCGGACTGAGCCAGGATCGAACCTGCCAAGTTGGGGTTAGAAGGCCAGCGCCTTAACCGTCTGAGCCACTCAGCCCGGCTAAACTTCGTAATTTGCCCTCCTTCATAGTGCATGATGATGGCATACAAAGTATTAACTTTCGATGTACCATTTGCCAGATTGCTGCCAGGAATTCCAAAAGAAAAGAGTCCCAAGTTAGTTTTAATTTAAACCAAACTGACTGTTTATTTGCAGCTTAAAGTTATATTCTTTATGAGTTATGCCTGAACTTCAAAGTTGGCGAGAATTGGTAGGATTAATCTAAGTCATTAGTGAGAGTGAAATATGAATATAAAACAATGTCTTGTCAATAAGAATAATAATAAAATTTGGGCGAAAAACTGAGCCCAGCCCAGAGGCAAAATTTTATAAATATCTCCTTCGATATTTCGTTATATTACTGTGGGTCTCCGATCAGTCAATGGAATTCTCAGCATACTACTCCAATAGGCAATTGCAAATAGACTGATAAAGTATACATTATTTATCTTTATCGTCCAACATTCGGACAATTAATGAAACGTGAATAAGTGTACGAATGGATTTTTGGCATGTATAAAGTTGTGGTTCTACCATTATACCATTTGTGCAATTAGGTAAAATGTAACTGTTAGTCTTCCTCTGATTTCCTGAATATTCGGATATGTGCTGAATTATTCTCATCGTCGTGTAAATTTCTTGGATACCTAAACGAACGTTCTTCTCCCCCAGTACGACATGATACCATTCATTCTCTCCAGAGACTGTGGAGAAAATATAATGAGCCTTACATCAAAAGTGTGACAAAGTGGAATTCTTAATTATTAACGTGTCGTGATTCCTTGATGAATTCTAACAGTTGTCTCGGAAAACTTTCTCATTATTTTAAAATGCTTTTAGTCCTGCTTCATTCGGTTAAGTAATGGGATTGTATTCAGAAGCCCCTTAGTTAAGTATTCTTTTCAAAGTACTTGGAATTTTTAATTATTCCGTGTTATTTTACTATATCTTATTGGGAGTTCAGAGATTGAAATCAATCGTTTAGTCATTGAATTTCACCTAGTAACTTACTGTGTTATATTTAATAAATGATGTTACACAATAGTTGTCCATTGTATATTACTTCCTTAGATCGTCATCATCAACATTACCATCATTTTTCATTATCCAGTTGTAGCCCGGTAGGGGCAAATATGGTTCCTCTCGACTTTCTTTGGTCTTTCCACCACTCCTCCTCCAACACTGTGCCCCAGTTCTGGTTTCTTTCTCTAATACAGCGTTAGATTGTGTCCTTTCATCTCAATCGTGGTCGTCTGCAGCCTCTCCTTCCTTGTATTTGCATTTCCATTACCTTTTTGGCATTTTTTCATCACTCATTCACTTTAGGTGCCCAGACCATCTTAATCGGCTCTTCTCTTTTCTGTCATTCATTTTCTCCTCTCCACCTTCTTTCCGAATTTTCTCATTTCTTATTTTGTCTCTTCTACTCTTCTGTATTATTCCCCTCAAGAACTTCATTTCGGCTGCCTGCATTCAACTCTCATCCTTCTTTGTCATTGTCCAAGTTTCTGCTTCGTATGCACATCTTGTACATAGTTTCCTTTTCTTCCATAGGCACATACGTAGTATTTATCCCGTAACATGTTTCTTACACTATGATAGAAATCGCTTCCAGCTTGAATCCTGTTACTAATTTCGGCATCCAGTCGATCATTCTCCATTAATTCACTCCCCAGGTATTTGAACGTCTCCACTAGTTCCAGGGGCTTGTCTGCAAGTCTAATCTGACCTTCCCCTTCTTTCTCCCCTCCAGTCATAACAAGAGTTTCACTCTTTTCTACACCTATTTTCAATACACATTCTTCGATCTCCCCATTCACCACATCAAACTGTTCTTGAACATCCAGGTCCTCTTCTCCCCAAATCACAATATCATCTGCAAATAACAACATAACAACATGTTCGTTTCACTTCGTCCATACGCTGCTTTTTCCGTTCTCATGATGTCATGCATTACTAGGATTGCCGATAGAACACTTTCCTGTCTCAGACCACTAGCGATTTTAAACCAACTTGCCCTGCCAACTTGTGTTTGCACGCAACTACAACATTCCTTGTACATTGCCATGATCATTTTTATTAATCCCTGTCCAATTCGTTTCTGCACCAGACTGTCCCAAACTTTAGTCCTGGGGACACTGTCATATACCGTTTCATGATATACCCCCTCTGATTTAGACGTGAAAAATAACTGCACTTTATGTTAATAAGTACAGAACTAATGGCCGGAAGCGTTAACTCTCACTGATATAACTAACCTAATAGTACTCAACAAATACGCGATCGTTCCCCCAATAAATGATTATCGAGGATTAATAATTACTAACAGGATGGATATGGTAATTTTTAATAAATGACAATGGCTACTCAACAAGAGACTAACAAAGAATGACGGTATACTTGAATTAACTTCATAACTGTCAAACACACAGAAGATAATGGAAATTGCAACACTCAGAAGGAGTGGTGCTACATTGCTGCAATTGAACATGCAGGACGAGTGTTCGGTTGTGATTCGATGATTACACGTTCAGGTCCCTCTGACCGCAAGTTTGGACAACAATAAATACAGGATGTGCCCACCACGAGCTGCAATAAATTGATGAATTCGTCGAGGCATGGGGTCAATAAGGCCCTGGGTCGCTTCCTGAGGAATTGTGGCCCATGCTTGCTGCACTGCACGGGTCAGTTGTTCCAGAATTGTGGGTGGCTGAGGACGGTTGGACAGTTGTCGATCCATCATGTTCCACACATGCTCAATAGGACTGAGGTCAGGGAACCTGGCGGGCCATTCTAAGATTGTGATGTCGTGGAGAGCTTCTCTGGAGATGCGTGCAGTGTGAAACTGGGCATTGTCCTGCTGAAACATCCCATTAGCAATGTTCGCCATCATAGGGACAACCACTGGATTGAGTACCCTATCCACGTATTGTCGAGCAGGAATTGTGCCCTCAACAAGCACTAGTTGTGATTTCACATTAAAGCCCATAGCTCCCCAGACCATAATGCTTGGTGTTGGCCCTGTGTGCCTCTCGACAATAAGATCTGGGCGGCTCCTCTCCCCGGTACGTCGGCGCACACGATTCTGGCGATCACTGCGGGCAAGACAGAAGCGCGATTCATCACTAAAGACGACCCTATGCCATTCGTTGACCCACGTCGATCTTTCTCGACACCAGGCCAGCCTTACACGTCGCTGTTGTGGGGTCAATGGAACACCTTCTGCAGGGACACGGGCTCGTAAGCCAGCTGCACGCAGGCGATTACCAACTGTTTGTTGTGTAACGTGGGGTGCCACCGTTGCTCGAATTTGCGCTGCTGTTGCATGGGATTCCATCCGGGCCATCCGAATGATGCGGCGATCCTATCTCACAGTTGTCTGTCGCGCTGGGCCTGTACCAGGCCTACGAGTGTGGGTACCTTCATTTGAACACTGCTGCCATACACGTTGTACCGTAGATGCCTGTCGGCCAACACGTGCAGCGACAGTCCTTAGCGCTAATCCAGCCTCACACAGCCCAATTATCTGAGCCCTCTCAAACGGCGACAGTTGTTGAGAGCGTGCTCTTCTCTGTCGTCGATGCATGTTTGACGGGGAACACTTCACTGGACAGACTGCAAGTCAACTACGCTACACCAGAGTCCGTATACTGGAGTTGATTTCTCCGCGACCAATCACGTGGGGAGACCTGTAGCAACAATCCAATGGGTCTGAAACTTTGATCGTTTACATACGTACATGGCATAGTTCCATATCTTTAAAATCAACACAAACGACCAATGTCTTCATGGTGTTGCATTTTCCATTTTCTTAAGTGTATCAAGAGAGACTAGAACTATCATGTTTAACATGTCCAAAGATTCCTGAAATCAGTCTGCTCATCAATTTATTAAAGTTGGGAAGTGACATACTCGCAACTTAAATTCCTGAAAACAATCTTCAAAACTGAGAATGTAATGCTGGGAGCTGCAACGTTTGTGCATCCCAGTATCTAAAATCAGCATCGGTGTTGGTATCTATATGTTTGAATATCGAATGTTGTTCATCAGTGGCTCTAAGAAAACCATATTTTAGGCCATTTGGTATCACGTAGTCCGCAATAATGGAATACACTTATAATTGTAAACTTTTTCTCATGTAGTGTCAACATCGGAGATATGGAGGTATTTATGTGCTCTTTTGTGTCCGTTATTCATCTTGTCAGTTATCAATTCCCTATTGCAACATTCCGGCCAATGGATCACACAAATCAATTCAATATAAGTGTGAAACTGTTTTAACCAATTTTTGCAAGTTATACCAAAAGCTCATATTTCGATGTAGGTCTATTAAGAAAATCAATATCGGTTCACTGTAATATTTAATTTGTCATTCTCATAAAACTATCAAATTTACAGCACCAAATAATTAGTAGGATTGTCAACGTAACTGTCCTCTATGTTTTGGCCTAGCTCAGCGGAAAAGCTGCGTGGAGCGTTCGGTTGAATATTGAGTCTCAAAATATGTCTAAAATTAGCTTAAATCAATAGGGCAGGATCTAGAATACATATTTTTGTAAATGAGAAGTCGTGAAATAAAGGGTGGACCAAACGTATTATCTAAAACGCATGGGAAACATGATAACTTCGGAAGATAGAAATGTATAACAATATCAAATTTACAAAAAATGTACACAAGAAATTGTACGTCACAAGTGTGATTGGAAACATGGGTCTCAAACCCAAATCAAAAGCACCGTGAGTGGAAATTCCGGTGGTGTCATTGTATTTTCGCGGAGTGTACAGATGAATTAAATTTACGGGTGGCACGAAGTCTCAAATTAACTATACACTGCAACTGGCATACAATTATAGACTCGCACATCTCGCCCCAGTTTAACAAACCCGATCCAGTCGGTAAACATGTATTAAAAAAACTGTCTTGGGACTGACACATTTCCTCAAAAGAGCACTG
Source organism: Anabrus simplex (assembly GCF_040414725.1). Taxonomy (NCBI): domain Eukaryota; kingdom Metazoa; phylum Arthropoda; class Insecta; order Orthoptera; family Tettigoniidae; genus Anabrus; species Anabrus simplex. The sequence continues at coordinate 1,269,318,198 of NC_090265.1, forward strand.
AATTTAATATCACGGGACCCGCCCGGATAACTGGTGAGGACGGAACCTCGCAACCACAGATCCAGCTCATGCTGTAATCCCATTATACAACACTGCACATAAATAACAAGTAACGAAATAAAATGCACACTTAAACAAAACAATATACAATGAAACACATCCTAAAAGAAGAGAAAGAAACAAATAAATAACAAATAACAAAATGAAATGCACACACAAACAAAACAATATACAATGAAACACATCCTGAAAGAAGAGAAAGAAACACGTAAATAACAAATAATAAAATAAAATACACACACAAACAAAACAATATACAATGAAACACATCCTGAAAGAAGAGAAAGAAACACGTAAATAACAAATAACAAAATAAAATGCACACACAAACAAAACAATATACAATGAAACACATCCTGAAAGAAGAGAAAGAAACACGTAAATAACAAATAACAAAATAAAATGCACACACAAACAAAACAATATACAATGAAACACATCCTGAAAGAAGAGAAAGTAACACATAAATCTAAGTGATGTCGTCGTCTGATATTCCGGTCGCCCACTCGGAATATCACCAGCTGAATCCTGCACACATGGCTGGTGTCGGTCGACTAGACTAGCATTACCAGCTGAACGGTGGATGTGATTGAGCAACAGGATGGAGCTTTAACTGCGGATGGACCTTCCCTTGCCTCGATCACAAAACATAACTGTACCGTGTGTACACTCATTTACGACGTCTCCGGTGGCTAACATTTAAACTACTTCAGTTCCTCACAAAGATTTATCCTTATGCCTTACATAAACGAGATTCAACTGCCACATTTACAGAAAAGCGACAAAAGTAAGCTCCCTTCGCAGTCCAACATTAGCGTCACAATAAACGCCACGTTAGGGCTCCCTGTGACCCGTATTTCACACATATACACATTAGCGCCTCTGGCGTCTCGCATCACGAATATCCAGGTTCTAATCTTGGCTCGCTCTCGGCCCATTATCTAAGCCCTCTCTCGGCTACTCTCATTGACATATCGGCTCACTCTCAGCCTGTTAACTAAGCCATCACACGGCTAATTCCACTATTGTCTCGTGGTGGTAGTACGCACAAATATCAGGGCTCACTCAAGCCTCACATCTACCCTCTCTGGGTTCACACTTCACCCTCGGCTACGGATCAGTCTGTTGCATATAGGTCTAAAAGATCCTCGCTCATCACAACGGTGGAAATTATTTCGCTGGTCTCGCTCCAAGCTGAAAAATAAGCTTCATGCAACGCATGCACACCCTGACATTAACTACATAGTATTCGATACCGGGTTCCCCGTTAGAAACACTAGAGGTGATCTTACCTCCAAATCTAACTGAAGACAATGACATCAATAACCTTAGCACCCCAAAAAACGCACTTAAAGAAGCTACATAAGAAACACGTAACAACCACTAAGCTAATATTACCCTCATACCTTCTTAAACAAAGCTAATAACACACATGGCTGGCGCGTATCATTAGCCCCGAGATAAATCGATTAAAGTACACTTTCAGAGACTATCCTTAAGTCATGAACTTACGTAATGAAATATTTACATGATTGATAATGAAAAGGAGCTTGAATTGATCTTACAACTATACATCATACCTAAAAATTGCAGTTTAATAGATCTGATATCCTCTGCCATTGCCTCGTGACAACGTCCGAAGCTCGTTGTAGAATTAAGCCATCCTGGATTTGCGGACGTTAAATCTGGAAGCCTGGGACTCGACTCTTGGTAACGCCATCACTGCTGCCGTCTGCTTCTTTCTTGTCTTCTCTGCACGTCCTGGAAACTGGCTGTTGTAAGTAAATATTGTTCCTTACTGCCTCGTACGTATTTGTGCACAGTGCTGTGACCTAGGCGAGATCGTTTAGCTGATCTCCTACTTATGACTTAGTCCTGACATGAGTAGAGCCTATTATGGTATGAAACCGGTCACCACAAGTTCATTAAGTAGATAACATTCCGCGAATCGCACTAAAATGACGAACTTGATCTAGTTCAGCTATTTCCGATTCACAGTACATGCTCGGGCAAGCTAGTTTACATCCTATTAACAACTCATATAACTTTGTTTAAGACACACTAATTTAGGCAAGTTGTCTCTAGGTTTCACGCGAGCGATACGCATTTCGCACTCCTCTGTCAATCACAAGCGCTGAGCTCCTCGGCCGGCTCTCCTTTATAGAAAACACCTGTTTCCGTTACGGGTGGTACATCCCCGTTCTCCCTACAGACTGCAATCCCCTGTGGGTGGGGGCGGTAGAAATACCACCCACGGTATCCCTTGACTGTCGTAAGAGGTGACAAAAAGGGATCTCAGGGGTTCTGAACTTTGAATCGTGGGTTAGCTAACACGGGGTCCTTAGCTGATTACTGACATTGTTTCCACTTACTTGTGCCAGGCTCCTGACTTTCATCTCTCCTATTCAACCTCTCTTGGTCAACTCTGGTTATTTTCCTACCCCGACGCTATTAGGTTTGCGAGGGCTAGGAAGTCTTTCTTTTTCATGCCCTTCGTGACACTTGTCTTCCTTTGGCCAATATCTTCATTTTTCGAAGTGTCGGATCCCTTCCATATTTTCTCTCTGATTGGTGTTTTATAGAGGATGGTTGCCTAGTTGTACTTCCTCTGAAAACAATAGTCATCACCACCACCACCATCACTTTGTGTACTGGCCGTTTGCCGTCAACGGTCCTTTGGATTTAAGTGAAGAAACCTTAAAGTTGCTTGCTTCTCACCGCAATGGTGCAAGTAGCCTTCCATAAATTAAATGAACAGGTTTTAGTGTCCAATGAATGGTAGAACTGGCACTCGTGTGGAAATAGCTTCACCTATTAACTTGCCGTCAGGCCTGAAGTGTCATATTTGGCTACGCGTAGTTGGCACTATTCGCTCCACGTGACAAATTCATATCTCTCTGTCACCCTCGTGCGATCTTTTTTCTCTATCTCCCTAGCTAGATAATGCTATCTCCGGGGTATTTACCGTCCGGGGTCTTCACAAGTAACCGCACGGACTGGAACTTGCGGTTTGGGGTCGCCTTCTCCCAAAGCACGGAGTGCAGGCTCTGCATGGTGCTAAATTTGAATATACTTGGTTATTTAACATGATGCTAATTGGACCGTGAACTGGTGATGCGGTTCAGTACAAAGGATAATCACAAATTTTAGTAGGACAACGACGGGCCATAATATGCAATACCGTCAACCCTCAACTCCTAGGAATCACACATACGACGAAGTTTTCAATATTTCAAACCAGAAGGCATGGTTCCGAAGAAGTAAATGTCACGTTTAATTTCGATACATCTGCCTCTCCGAATCAAGTCATAATTCTCACCAGCCTTTGATGTTAATTGACTTCCATTCACCATAATATCTGTATTTTGAGTTTCTCCTTCTTTGAACCACTCAAAGGCGGTAGTGGTGAATATTGTGTCAAAAGGAAGTACAACTAGGCAAAAATCATCTATTGACACTAATCAAGGCAAAATTAAAATTGAAAGGCAAAGGCCACGAAGAGCTTGCAATGAAAGACTCCCTAAGCTTCGAAAAGCTAACACCGTCAGCGTCGGAAAAGGAACAAGAGTTAACCAAGGAAGTTCAGATAGGATAGATGAAAATGAGGAGCCTGGTAGAAGTAAGTGGAAGCAATGCCAGAAATCAGCTAAGGGCCCCGTGATCGCCAACACACGATCCCTAATTCAGAGCCCTGAGGGTCGTTATAGTCGCCTCTTACGATAGGCAGGAGGATGCAGTGGGTGTTATTCTACCGCCCCCAACGACAGGTGTTCAATCACTTAAAGCAAGCGGCGATATCCACTACAGCATCCCCATGAACATTTCCCTGCCTTCACGGACTGCTGTTCTGTTATTAATATTAAATAAAACAAGTGCCGCGTGCTACGTGTAGTGTGGTTCGAATCTTGCATTTTGGAGAGAGTGGTTCTGTTTTCACTTAACCATCGGCAGACCTATACCTCAGTTATGGTCACAGTCGCTTTCTTCCTATCCCTAGCCCTTTCCTCTACCATTGGCCGATCTATTTCAGTGCGACGTAATGCAGACTGTAAAAAACCTTCCCTGGTGGTTGTGAACACTTGTATTATGCAATTAAGTTAATTAAATACATATGAGGCAATCGGGTAATTAATAGTCGTATTGCAAACTTCTGTGGATTGAAGAGAATATTTAGTAGATTTGATTTCAATTAGGAATCCACGTCTGCAAACGCACCACCTCCGTACTGCTAGGAAAACTAGATGGAATGAAGGATACAATCACCCACTTCACCTACAATACAGCAGCTGCTCGATGTGGCGACCACCAACATTAATTCACGCTTTAAAATTAAAAAGTATATTGTGATGCCCGCCTCTGAGGTGTAGTGGTTAGTGTAATTAGCTGCCTCCCCCGGAGGCCCGGATTCGATTCCCAGCTCTGCCATGAAATTTGAAAAGTGATACGACGGCTGGAATTGGATCCAGTCACCCTCGGGAAGTCAACTGACTAGAGGTGGGTTCGATTCCTACCTCAGCCATCCTGGAAGTGGTTTTCCGTGGTTTCCCACTTCTCCTCCAGGCAAATGTTGGGATGGTACCTAACTTAAGGCCACTGCCGCTTCCTTCGCTCTTCCTTGTCTATCCCTTCCAAACTTCCCATCCCACCTCAAGGCCCCTGTTCAACATAGCAAGTGAGGCCGCCTGGGTGAGGTACTGGTCATCCTCCCCAGTTTTATCCCCCGACCCAGAGTACTGCCCTTGAGGCGGTAGAGGTGGGATCCCTCACTGAGTACGAGTAAAAACCGACCCTGTATGGTAAACAGGTAAAGAAGAAGCAGAAGAAGAATATTTCAATTAGAAATCCACGTCTGCAAACGCAACACCTCCGTACTGCTAGGAAAACTAGATGCATGAAGGATACAATCCCCCACCTCACCTACAATACAGCAGCTGCTTGATGTGGCGACCAGCAACATTAATTTCACACTTTAAATTTAAAAAATATATTGTGATCCTAACCATCAAATTTACGTGGTGTGTGCTAAACCTGTTGTGTAGCATCCAGAATTCGTACTAGCAGACCTTGATCAAATCTCCTTGTAGCACGGAGGTAGTTCGTTGCCTGACATGGGTGCATATTCTTCTGCTTGTTCCCCTCTACAATCTAGAAAAGGGTGTAATAGTAATTTATAATCACACTGTGTCTTTTATACTTATCTATTTTGTAGCCTGTCTACAGCAGGACGAAGCGCTTCCAGAGTAAGTCCCTTCATGTCTTTTCTATGTAGTTAAGAAAGTGAATACTACAAAGTGCTTAACAAAAATTATAAAGGATACAAATTACTTCTGAGAACACTATTTAGGTAGCAGTACCGATTTCACGAGAATGTAGCTAAGTGAATGAATACCACTAAGTGTCACTCTTCATTTACAGATGCCGGGCAGAGTGCCTCAGACGGTTGAGGCGCTGGCTTTCTGAACCCAACTTGGGCGGTTCGATTCTGTGTTCTGTTTTTTCTTTAAAAAATGCTACTTGTTCGAGGCGTCGACTTATAGAGATCTTTTGCCCCTCCTTCACCCATGTGATATGAACCTGCATGTAATTGGAATGGAGGAAGTGTAGAGTGTTGAATGCGAGGAAAGGAATGTTAAGGACGACAAGAACACTCAGTCCCCAGGCCAGGGATATTAATCATTTACAATTAAAAACCCCTTGCCCAGCCGGGAATCGAGCACGGGGCCGCCGGGTGACAGGCGGACACGTTGCCCCCTATACCGCGGGGTCGGACTCGATCCTGTCTCAGTCTGGTGGTATTTGAAGGTGCTCAAATATGTTAGCCTCTTGTCCGTAGATTTATTTGCACGGAATAGAACTCTTGCGAGACAATATTCCGGCACCTCAGCGTCTCCGAAAACTGTCAAAAAGTGGTTAGTGGGACGTACAAATATAACATTATTATTCAATTTTAGACATGAAAAGTATGTTACTTGAACTGCAAAGGGAACAACCTATAACTCAATAGATTTCGAAATTTCGAAGCCGGAAAGCATAAAACACCCTTAATATTGCATGTTCCTACAAACAAAAACAACACTGGTAGGTCGTTAAATATGAAACACTCTGAGGAAGAGAGAATTTAACACCTAGACACCCTACAAACAAAGAGGATGGGCAGTGCAGGTATTCGCCGACTGCCCTATACTCAATATCTCGGTAAAGTAACAGAAATGGCCCTTCGTGATCAGAAGGGTGAAACACCCTATAGATATCCTGCAACATTATAGCTGTCCGAAAACTTCCAGCTGGAAACTTACACCACGAAGGCTGTGGCGAGATACAAACTCTTGCTTGTGTGCAAAGCTTCTGCGTGAAAGACGAACTGCACTCATTAGTATGAAATTACATATTATTATTATTATTATTATTATTATTATTATTAGTAGTAGTAGTAGTAGTAGTATTTACGGCTCTGTGGCTGAATGATCAGCGTGCTGACCTTTGGTCCAAGGGAACCAGGTTCGATTCATGGCCGGTTCGGTGATTTGACTCTTCATTGGTTTATTCCGGTGGTTAATTCAGGCCTCTCCTGAGGCCATACACCTTTTATAATTATTAGGTTATCAGTATTACATAGAATCAAAGGCATGCATGTTGACAACTGTGTTTCATTGGCAGACTGAGCTCTTTTTTTTCAAGGTATTAACAGGAGTTAAACAAGGCTGCAATCTTTCACCTTGTTGTTCATATTATACAAGTATCATTTACTAAATGACATGGAGATATTCAGGTTTTTGGTCTGTTCTGATGTTGTATTAATGACAGACTATGTAATATCATGGACCCTGAAAACAGCTGCACGAATATGATATAAAATTTAGCATTTAGCATTTCAAAGACTAAAGTGATGTCAATAGAGATAAAACTAAGAGGACTGAATTTCAGGTAGGTAATACGAAACTGGAAGACGAGGAGCATTTCAAGTATTTAGAATGTGAATTATAGTATACAATGTATACTTTAATCCAGGTGCAACAGAGCTTCCAGTTAAGATGAAAGGTAAAAGCAGTCAGTTGTTGGATGAAACTGACCTTACACTATTTTGTTTTCAGACTGACATTTCTGTATGGGAGTGAAAGTTGGGTGGACTGAGTATATCCTACTCGGAAATTGTAATTAACGAATATGGCAGTAGCGAGAATGACGGCTCGTGCGAGAAGGTGGCAGCAATTACAGGAAGGTATACGGAATGAGGAACTAAAGGCTATGTTATGAATGAAGTCGACGGATGAAACTTTCGTGGTCGGGTTGTGTGAAACGTATGGAGGAGGACAGGTTACAGGTTACCTAGGGGAATAATGGACTAGTCCATGGAAAGCAAGAGAAGTAGAGAGACATAGGTGACAATGGTTAGATTCCGTTTCTAATTAATAAGATGACTGCTACTAAACGAAGTCATAGAGTTAGTTGAAAATAGAGGATTGTGGAGGCGCTTAGTTAATTTTAAGAGGCCTGCAGACTCAACGCCGAAAATGAAAATATTATTGTTACTTTTCACTCGATAAATTCTGCCATTTAGTGCCTTGCATGCAGATATTCTTCGCTAATTTATGGTGCCATACCCACCTGGTGTACATTTTGGTGAGGTATTCTGTTCTGATGAGGTACAATTGCTGTCACTTGGCGGTCTGTCTGGTGCTGACGTGGAAAAGCTCCCGCGAGACTGAGTTTCCGTGGTCCTCACTGCACTCCGCAGAAATAAGGTACCTAACTCAAGACCCATAGCCGTGGTCCAAATGTATTGCTAGTGATTATACATATTTAATATACTGTAACAAGAAGAAATATACCAGTAATAAATAATTATTACTTTATTTATTGAAACAGAGGCTCTTACAGTTCGGTACCTATGGTTTCAGCGCAACTATTCCCATCCTCTTGTCGCCAGATATGTTGTATTTTCTTCATTAAAGGAACAGGAATTTCTCAAACCTCGGGAATGATCTTAGTTTTGATTTTGTTTTAAATTATAAATTACATTAACCTTGGTATGTACTTGCGGAAGTTTGGTATCATTGAGTTTATAAAAGGGAAAATATCTTGAAAGGGATCATCTCACCATGTTCCATCTCACCATTTTCCAGAAGTAAAAATTAAAGTTGTCCGCCTCTGTGGTGTAGTGGTTAGCGTGATTAGCTGCCACCCCCGGAGGTCCGGGTTCGATTCCCGGCTCTGCCACGAAAATTTGAAAAGTGGTACGAGGGCCGGAACGGGGTCCACTCAGCCTCGGGAGGTCAACTGAGTAGAGGTGGGTTCGATTCCCACCTCAGCCATCCTCGAAGTGGTTTTCCGTGGTTTCCCACTTCTCCTCCAGGCGAATGCCGGGATGGTACCTAACTTAAGGCCACGGCCGCTTCCTACCCTCTTCCTTGTCTATCCCTTCCAATTTTCCCATCCCTCCACAAGGCCCCTGTTCAGAATAGCAGGTGAGGCCGCCTGGGCGAGGTACTGGTCATTCTCCCCAGTTGTATCCCTCGACCAAGAGTCTGAAGCTCCAGGACACTGCCCTTGAGGCGGTAGAGGTGGGATCCCTCGCTGGGTCCGAGGGAAAAGCCGAACCTGGAGGGTAAACAGATGATGATGATGATGGTGATGATGATGAAAAATTAAAGTTATCGGTTTAAAGAGCATCATGGTATACGTCAGACGTATTCAAATTTTTATTCGAACTAATACGCTCTTCAGATGTACAAATAAGTTCATCAAATAGTTGCATCTTTTGAGTGGTCTAATTCCTGTAGATGGAGTATCCCGCAGATTCTAGCACCATTCTGTACTCCGGAACTTTACTGAAAGTGGTAGACATGCCGAGATGACGTGGCTGTGTGTTCCCGTTTGTCAGCTCGTACGATGCATCTGCAGACGATCAATTCAGTAGGATACTGAATTTTACCAAGATTGTGTATGGATAAACAATTTCAGTCCTAGAAGAAGGGCTTTATGGTATTCGTTTTCATTTTGCGCAAGTGTAATATTGAACCATATCATAGTACAATATTTCTTTTCAAAGAAGTAATTATTCTTATATTGTCTTTGAAATGAGTGCAAGGAGTTCCTAATCCTTCGTGGTTAGCAGTACAAACTGTTAACATTTGGTACAAAATACTACATATAAATATCATTTAATGGTCGTATCCACGTGCTTTCAATTAAATGTGAACAGATAACCCACCTATGAAACCGACCAATATACATTCATCTTCATAAGAAACAGAACACATTGAAAGACTAGAGGTAGGAAGTTCATATTCACCGAACATGTGCAACAGTATGTTCTGAAGAAATGATTAGCATATGAACTATGTCCGCCCTCAGGTTCAAGCTCCAAATCGATATCTCAGCGAACCACCACCGAGTGCTAAAATGTGCCTGCGGAGTATGCAAGAACCGAACCGTCAAATGGGTGAATTTGAAAGAGGGCGCATTATTGGGATGGGAGAACGTGATGCATCAATCCAGGAAATTGCTGCTCGTGTGGGACGAAGTGTGTCGGAAGTGCGACGGGTGGGTACAGAAGATTTCACAGGGGGCCATAGAACACGACGAGGTGGGTCTGGTCGCACCATTCACACCACCCCCGGAGAAGATCTACACATCATCCGAATGGCATTACCGGAGAGATCATCGTCCTCCTCGGCTCTGGCACAACAGTAGAACAGTGTAACGCAGTGTACACTATCAGGAGTGACAGTCCGTCGCCTTTTATTACGGTCTGGGTTAGCGGCGCGTCGTCCACTTTTCCGCCTACCTTCGACAAATGTGCATAAACACGCTAGACTGCAATGATGTATGTAACGACGTCACTGGGGTCAGGAATGGCAGAAGATAGTGTTTCTGGACGAATCCTGTTTGTTTGAATATGATGGCCGCATTTTGGTTCGCTCAGGCACGGGGAGAGGCATCATATTGACTGCATTCGCACAAGATATACAGGGCCAAATCAAGGCCTTATAGTGTAGGGCGCTATTGGGCACAACCACAAATCACAGTTGGTGCGTGTTCAGGGCACTGTGACCAGTTTGATCTACGTGAATGATATCCTGCGACCCGTAGCCATACCCAGTCTGCACGATACCCCAGACGCCATATTTCAGCAGAATAATGCGCGACCGAAAGGTAGCAGGTAGGGACCCTCTTCGGAGGCAGTCCTACCCAGGGAGTGACGCCCCTGCCTATGTAAGTCCCAGAGCACATTGACCCGGTGTGTAACATCTGGTATGGGTCCCAGCTCAGGGTTACGAGTGAAGACCTCAACGGCATCTACGGCGGAGAAGGTGGACTTCGGTACGGCAGAGATGACGGAAGGGGCATACCCGTAGCGTCTGTACTCCAGAGGAGCGGCTACGAAAGGCGTCTGTCTCCATGTTAGGGGCTGTCTAATTTTGAACCTGGCAGTAGGTATAAAATGCCTTTGGGTGTGGCGAGCCCATCGTAACAATAGCCTATATGGACAAAGCAGATATGGTGCCTCGGAAAGGGTTAGGGCGTCCCCTGCTAAAAGCGACGCGCAGCTCTTCAGGTGCTGGGGGAACTGTGAAAAATGGGCAACCAGCACCAAACTACATTACAATTGCAACAGTTAATGTAATGACACTAACGGGAACGACAGAAGAACTGGTTGACTTCATGATAGAAAAATATATAGCTATATTTGGACTGTGCGAGACCAAGAAGAGGGGTACAGGGGAGATCCCTCTGAGAGAAGGATACAGGCTGTATTACAGCGGAGGACCTGAAGCAAAAAATGGAGTGGCCATCATACTTAGAAGAGAAATCCAAGAAAATCTGGAATATACAAAGTACGTCAGTGATAGGATGATGATGATGAGACTCCAGTTTGAAAATGGCGTGAAAGATCTATTTCAGTTATATGCCCCACAAACTGGTTGCATAGATGAACATCTAGAGGACTTCTTAGAGGAAGTGGAGAGAGAGATAGAAGATAAGGAAGTGCTATTGATGGGAGATCTAAATGCACAAGTTGGAATGGAAAGACAAGGAAAGGAAGATGTTGTAGGGCCCTTTGGATATGGAAATGTAAATCCAGAAGGCGAGTTGTTGGCGGAATTTTGCATGAGGAATCAAATGATTCTTGGAAACACCTGGTTTAGGAAGAACAGTCAGAAGATTACAAGGTATGGCTGGGGAGACAGACGAACAAAGACCATGATTGATTATATAATCATAGAGAAAGAACACCGGAAGAACCTTGTAGATGTAACAGCCATGCCTGAAGAAGCCTTTGGTGGAGATCATAGAGTTGTGATAGGAAAATTGAAAGTTGGAAAGATTGAAAAACCCCAATTAAGAAGAGAGAAAAGAATTAAAGTATGGAAGTTGAAGGAGAAAAGCATACAAGAAGAATTTCAAAGGGTACCCAGGACCGAAGTGGGGAATGTTGAAGATGAATGGAAAAGATTTAAGGAAGCACTGGTTGGATGTGCAGAAAAGATGTGTGGTAGAACATCAGGAAATGTGAAAGACAAAGAAACACACTGGTGGAATGATAGGGTAAAGATTAAAGTGAAGGAAACGAAAATGGCATGGAAAGCATGGAAAACATCTAAGACTGAAGAAAGTAGAAGAAAATATGTGGAGGCAAAGAATTTGGCCAAGAAAGTAGTGGAGGAAGAAAAGAGGAAAAGCTGGGCCTTATTTACACAGACATTGAGAGATGATACGCAGGGCAGCAAGAAATTACTGCATGGTATCTTAAGAAACAAAAAGAGAGATCAAGTAAACACCAGATTTGTGAAGGATGAAGGTGGCATAATTTTAACAAAGCCAGAAGAAATAAGAAATAGATGGAGAGAATATTTTCAGAAGCTGCTGAACATAAGAACGGATGACAGTCATTCAATGGATGACCAGGAAAGGCAATTAGTTGACGAAGAAATGGATAAAGAAATTACAATGAATGAAATTGAAATGGCAGTAAGAAAGATGAAGAATGGAAAAACTGCTGGAATAGATGAAATTTCAGTGGAGATGATAAAGGCAGCTGGAGCTGTAGGCCTGAAGTGGACATATCGGGTTCTCAGGAAGGTCTGGGAGAATAAGGAGGTCCCTGAGGATTGGCAAAAAGGAATAATCATCCCAATTTTCAAGAAAGGTGATAAGAAAGTTTTGAAGAACTACAGGGGAATTACTCTAATATCCCATGTTGGTAAGATAATGGAAAGGATACTGGAAAGTAGAATAAGTTTGAGGGTTGAGAAGCAGATACAGGAAAATCAGTTTGGTTTCAGAAGTGGAAGGTCAACAATAGAACCCATTTTCATTATGAGACAACTAATGGAAAAGCATTGGGAGTACGGGAATGATATGGTGATGACATTCATTGATATTGAAAAGGCATATGACAGTGTCCCTAGGACGAAAGTTTGGGACAGTCTGGTGCAAAAAGGAATTGGACAGGGATTAATAAAAATGATCATGGCATTGTATAAGGAATGTTGTAGTAGCGTGCAAACACAAGTTGGCAGGACAAGTTGGTTCAAAATAACTAGTGGGCTGAGACAGGGAAGTGTTCTATCACCAATCCTGTTTACATTAGTCATGGATGACATCATGAGAACAGCAAAAGCAGCATATGGAGGAAGAGAAATGAACATGATGTTATTTGCAGATGATATTGTGATTTGGGGAGAAGACGACAGGAAGGTTCAAGAACAGTTGAATGTGGTGAATGGGAAGATTGAAGAATGTGGATTGAAAATAAGTGTAGAAAAGAGTAAAACTCTTGTTACGACTAGAGGGGAGAAAGAAGGGAAAGGTCAGATTAGACTTGCAGACAAGCACCTGGAAGTAGTGGAAACGTTTAAATACCCGGGGAGTGAATTAATGGAGAATGCTCGACTGGATGCTGAGATTAGTAAAAGGATTCAAGCTGGAAGTTGTTTCTATCATAGTGTAAGAAATATGTTATGGGACAAAGATGTGCCAATGGAAGCAAAGGATACTATGTACAAGATGTATTACGTACCCATAACAACTTACGGAGCAGAAACTTGGACAATGACAAAGAAGGATGAGAGTCGAATACAGGCAGCCGAAATGAAATTCTTGAGGAGTATGATACAGAAGAGTAGAAGAGACAAAATAAGGAATGAGAAAATCCGGGAAGAAATTGGAGTGGAAAAAATCAATGATAGAATAGAGAAGAGCCGACTAAGATGGTTTGGGCACATAAAGCGAATGAGCGACGAAAGAATGCCAAAAAAGGTGATGGAAATGCAAATTCAAGGAAGGAGAGGCCGTGGACGACCACGATTGAGATGGAAGGATACCATCCAACGTAGCATTATAGAAAGAAACCTGGACTGGGACACAGTGTTGGAGGAGGAGTGGTGGAAAGACCGAAGAAAGTGGAGAGGAACCATATTTGCCCCTACCCGGCTACAGCTGGATAAAGGGAAATGATGATGATGATGATGATGATGATGATGATGATGATGATGAATGCGCGACCGCATCTTGCTGCACGAATATGTGCCTTCTTGTTGTCACATGATGGCAGACTGTTGCTCTGGCTCGCCTGATAATCGGACTTGTCGCCAATCGAAAGTGTGTTGGATATGCCGAAACGACGTTTGCGGTGCTGTGACCCAATGCCAATCACCAAAGATGAACTGTGGAACTCATCATGGATTGTTATACCCCAGGACGCAATTCGCGCCTTATACACGTCAATTCCATCACGCATGGAACAAGTTATCAGTACCAATGGAGGACTCAGTGCCTACTCGGCAACAAGAGACATGCTGAACCTAGGCGAGTGGAATGCTAATCTTTTCTGCAGAACATACCAATGAACATGTCCTGTGTCTATGAACCTCTTATCTCTAGTATTTCAAGATGTTCTGTTTTTTATGAGCATGAGTATATAATGCTGCTTCATCACTACAGAAAGTAAGCTATTTGCACTTTTGACATGCATGAGGAATATTATATTATTTGAAAGAGATAACACACTAAGTGTATCTGATGGTGAGTAAGGATGGAAGAGTTGCAGGATAAAGCCATAAGGTAAAAAAAAGTACATGGAAGCAATAAAGATAATAATGTTATTTGTTTTACGTCCCACTAACTACTTTTACGGTCTTCGGAGGAAGTAATACAGAAAGCAGGAAATAAGTTGATCCAGGACACTGAAAAGGAATGGCTGGGACACACTGATACGGTTAGGGAATATCTGAGATATGCAGCAGGTTAATAAGCTTAAATACATCCTTCTGGTGTAAATATGGAAATATGAGGAAATTCATATTATTATGGGTGCTTCAAGAGATCAAGGTCAAGATCCAAGGGAAGCTTTAGATATGCGGAGGAAACATATTTGCTCATTGCACAAGGAGATTTTTCTGATGACTCGCGTAATCACTGAATTGGTATGAATGTGAATGGTCATGTAATTCATTTGTGCTTGGTAAAGTGGTGATAATGTTAAACGACGTGTCATAAAGTAGAAGGAGTAGACGAAATTTGACAAAATATTTTTTATGCAGAACGAAGTCACGGATAATATTGTTTTGGGGAATGGATTGACACTGTATATGGATGAAATCAGATGATACCATCCTGATGAGGACACTTATGAAGTAATTCGCGATGATCTAGGTATATACAAGGACAAAATACTATCATGGCAGCCAAAATTCACCACCGAATCAGATGAGGGCAGGTGTTAATCTGTGGTACATCTATTCACATAATTTCTTGCAAACTCAATAGACCTCCATCCTGATCCCAAGCACCCTGCGAGAAAAGAAGTTGAAACTAGAAAGATTAAGAGAAATTATATTAATGGAAAATAGTAATCTCAGTTATCTAATCCTCAGAAGACGACCTGCAAGGGTAGGTCGAAACGAAAATATAGGCTAAAAACGAATTCCAATTAGTGAAATACTACTGTCGTATTTGAATTTAGGAGCATTGAGTGGTGTGCATTGGAAATATTAAAGACACTTTCATT
Source organism: Anabrus simplex (assembly GCF_040414725.1). Lineage (NCBI taxonomy): Eukaryota > Metazoa > Arthropoda > Insecta > Orthoptera > Tettigoniidae > Anabrus > Anabrus simplex. The sequence continues at coordinate 1,269,333,271 of NC_090265.1, forward strand.
ATGAATTTTTGTAAGTAATTTTCATGAAGCTAAAGTTCCCCGAAGGAAACAATAATTTAATTTAATTAAAAGCGAATGTTAAAAACATTCAAGCACTTTAGGTCGCACGCTGCTGCTAAACGCTGGTAATTTCACGTTTGGAAAGGCTTAAAGAGCTTGAAAGTATTTACGAAACGCATTTCCTCTTGTTATCTCTATTCATTAAACTTTTATTCCACACCTTTCCTCTGCCTCTTTTTACGGACTGCACCATGAGAGACAACCTGAATCTGTTATTGAGATATCATGAACTTTTCAAGCGAACGTTTGTCTTACCATGACGGAAAAGTAATTGAAGTTGTACCGTCTAAGGTGGTCACAAAAACGTCTTAGAATCACAAATGGAATTTAACTTAGAAGTATAATTTACATACCTTCTTAAACCGTCGTAGTTACCATTTAAATCTGCTCATTTCAATAATTTGCTATGTTGATCGATTTAAGATGTTTTCATATTTGGATTTTTCAAAATACCCTCGCTTTATTCGTTTCTTACTATTACCTATTACTAATTTACAAGAGTTCCTAAAGCTCTCGTAAGCTACATAATTAATACGACTATATAGCTAGAGTCTCGGCAGATAGGCACGTCCAGGATAAGCACACGCACGAGATGGTTCGAGGTGTTCCTGTGAACTTCGTCTCGCCTTTCAAACCATTACTCCGCTACACGCTCCATTGCGGATCACAAGCTAGCTTCAACCTATCTCTTGTGGTAATGTAGGATATAACAAGCCACCGTGACTAAGAGTTGTCTTCAGTCACCGTACGTTGAACATTATGAGAATCTGCCCCATGGGATGCTCTTAAATTAATTAATTTATAATGAAACGAAGAGACCTGTTTTATCGACCGGTTCCATGACTAAATGGTTAACGTGCTGGCCTTTGGTCACAGGGGTCCCGCGTTCGATTCTCGGCAGGGTCGGGAATTTTAACTATCATTGGTTAATTTCGCTGGCACGGGGGCTGGGTGTATGTGTCGTCTTCATCATCATTCCATCCTCATCATGACGCGGAGGTCGCCTAAGTGCGTCAGATCAAAAGACCTGCAACTGGCGATCCGAACATGTCATCGGACACTCCCGGCACTAAAAGCCATACGCCATTTCATTTCACTGTTGTATCTAAACTGCCATACATAATGGTGCTCATAATTCCCTTCCAGTTGCCTTTTTACATGACTACTGCATTGTAACTAATAAAAAGGTACGTACCTAGCTTCGAATGTGAGGAAAGTACACCACGCACTAAGAGACACCAAAATGTCACAATTGAACGCTTCGCCATGGTGGAACGTAAGTTCCTTGAGCTCTAAACCGACTGAAATTAGATACATTAATTATTAATAATCAATTATTTCATATAAAGCTATTCAAAAGGATGTGCTGGAAGTTGTACCTACAATAATCTTAATGAAGCTACGATACATCGTCGTACTTGGATTGTTAGATAAATATTGTGTAAACGTAAATTTCGGTAATATTACAGGTTAATATTGCAAAGACTGCCAGCACCGTGGTGTAGGGGTAGCGTACCGGGAGGCCCCGGGTTCGATTCCTGGCCAGGTCAGGGATTTTTACCTGGACCTGAGGGCTGGTTCGAGGTCCACTCAGCCTACGTGATTAGAATTGAGGAGCTATCTGACGGTGAGATAGCGGCCCCGGTCTAGAAAGCCAAGAATAACGGCCGAGAGGATACGTCGTGCTGACCACACGACACCTCGTAATCTGCAGGCCTTCGGGCTGAGCAGCGGTCGCTTGATAGGCTAAGGCTCTTCAAGGGCTGTAGTGCCATGGGGTTTGGTTTTTTATTGCAAAGATTTACTTTTTAATCACGAAACGAAATTTAATTTAATAATTTAAATGTTAGTTTCTTTCTTAATTTAAACCTCAATTAAATTAAATGTTCATTTTGATGTTAAATTAAATTAAATTAAATTTGAACTTTAAATAGCTAACCTGCACCGTATATTCAGTTTATGAAGGTGTATAATTATATGGTTACGAAAAATATCGGATTTTTTAACTTGAGCCCCAACATTTACCAAAGACATTAAACATATAAAATAAACAAATACGTAATGTCTCACCAACGTTTGACGTCTATCCTGTATACGAATTTTCCAAAATCAATTCAATCCACTTCAGGATGTATCCTTAGCGAATGTATCATTATTACATCACCCAACTTGTTACTTGGCCATCGGAAATGTTCAACTTTCAAAAACTCGAGGGCCGACTTTGGTCGCTTAAAGTGATAATAGTGTACCGTATACTTTTACCTGCTATTCATGAACAATGTTTTAGGAAACATTCTAAAGCTGTATATTTGTAAAAAGATATTGTTGTATACAATGTTATGTCACTTCAGCATCAATGGATAAAACACCAATTATGGTGAACAAATATGAAGTCACTAGTGACTAGAAAGACATGAATCCATCAGATATTAATTTCGGACTGTGATGATGTGTGTTTACTTGGAACACTTGAAGCCGTGCACAGTGGCAAAAGTTGTTGTTTTTCTTTTTTTTTGGTTTTTCTTTTTTGCTAGTGGCTTTACGTCGCACCGACACAGATAGGTTTTATATTCAGAAACTAGCTGATATCCCGATAATCGAACGGGATATTGCGACATTGGTTTTTACTTAGGGACGAAAATGTGGAATTTCTTTTTGAAGTTTAATAGCATGATCCTTATCGCTAATCGAGCAATTCAGTGAGGACATGCATGTGTCGTTTCTCACGAGGAGTTTTATTTTCGGCAGGTCCCTTTGCCCACTGCCTGGGAAGTTCTATTTCTGGCAGGCCCCTTGCCTATTACCGGTTTTGTTTGTAGCTTAAATGCATTATTCTTAGCCTTGAGCCCTAGGGTACTCGTATATAAGAATTTAAGTTACACTTTAGAAGAACGGAATAATGGGGTTCGTTTCGTTTAAAATTCCTCTCAGCAAATGACAAGGCATGTAATGAAATATTTAAGAAATAAAAGACGATGCTAGGTGGTTTGCTCACCCCGGAACTTTCTACATAAAACTATCTATGTCACAGTAATCCCGCACGTCCATACCAGTCTCCTTTCAGCGATTGTCTCTGTGATTTGTTCATAGCCACTGCAAAGCAAACCTTAACAGGGAACTCGAGACGTTTAAATTCAAAGAATAAACTAATGGGATAATTTGAATTATTGGTATGAGCATTCAGAGCAGTCCCTGTTGATATTGTGGCCTCAATGATGTTCAGTTGTAAACACTTGAAGCCGTGTTCAGTGGCAAAAGTTTTTTTCGCTAGTGGCTTTACGTCGCACCGACACAAATAGGTTTTATGACGACGATGGGACAGGAAAGGCCTAGGAGTTGGAAGGAAGGTACAGCTCCAGCATTTGCCTGGTGTGAAAATGCGAAACCACGGAAAACCATCTTCAGGGCTGCCGACAGTGGGATTCGAACCCACTATCTCCCGGATGCAAGCTCATAGCCTCTCGCCTCTAACCACAAGGCCAATTCGCCCAGAGACAAAAGTTTACTGGAGTGTATTTAGGTTTCCGTGAAGCATCACTGGAGCACCAGGTTTTTTGGTAGTTTATGAAGCAATACCACAAAACATAGAAAGGAATCATCTTCACAGTTAATAATCACCCTATAAGAAATGTCTGTGCCAAATTACATCCCTGCAGCCCTGTTCGAAGTGTGAGATAAGAATGAGTGATATTGCTGATAGTTGCCCCGATTTCACTCTTTCAAACATAGTACATCGAAATGGAATAAATTTATTTTGTAATTAACTTATCAATTGAGAGAATCAGTGATGTATTGATTAGGGTTTTTACCCGGATTTCACTCCTTTACTCAAAAATCATGCTCGGGAACTAAGTGTTTGTGCTGTCCCCAACATCCCTGCAACTCACACACTGCAAATAACACTATAACTTCCACCAGAGAAACACGCAGTTACCTACATATGGCAGATACCACTCATCCTCATCGGAGGGTCTGCCTTACGAAGGCTGCACTCGGCTAGAATTGGCCACACGAATTTTTTTAAAAAAGGTCAAGAAACATCAGAGAGGGACGTCTTAATTTGTCCTAAATACCTTATAAGGAACGATAAATTGTGCAAAATTGCAGCCCTCTAACTTCGTGAGAAGCGTGTGAATTAGTGATAGCATCGATTAGGATAGTTTCATCAATATCATCCCCTTCATCATAAAACATAGAAATGAATCATCTACAGTTTCTTAATTGGCTGATGTCCCAAATTGCAGATATTTATTTTCGTGGGAAGTGTATGAATTACATTTTGTAGCTATGGGAATGAACACTATTTCAACCCCTTAATCTATACTAATATTATAAAGAGGAAAAATGTGTATGTTTGTTTGTAACGGATAGACTCAAAAACTACTAAACCGATTTCAAAAATGTCTTCACCTATAGAAAGCTACATTGCCAATGAGTAACATGGGATGTATTTTATTTTCAAAACAATTCGAGGTGGGGGGAAGGGGGATATATAAAAATAATAGGCTAATATTGGCAAGATTTCGAATGCGTCGTATTAGGACGGGACAAAGCTCAATTTAATCATCTTGACGCAAAGAACAAAACTCGGTAAACCGTATGGGCCCGAAAACCATGTTTTAAGGCCCTAGAACCAACCGTTACGGAGATATTGGCACCACACTACCCCTGCTCTAGGAATCGGATGAAAGAAACCATGGTTGCCGTAACCATGGCAACGTCAGCTCCAGGATTCTAGAGCAGCGTGATTATGCATGTACGTTTAGGCATAGCTGCCAACCAAAATTGGTGCACATAAGACTTACTGTCTGGAAAAAACATACTGTTGTGTAAGACGCTAAGAGGACTCCTTTGCGCGGGGATGGGAAGGGGCTGATGTATAAATTCTTACTACTGTATATATAAATATGGATGTATTTGTGTGTGTAAATGACACATCTCCACCTAAACCACTGGAACAATTTCAACCAAACTTGGTACACGTATTACTTACTATCGGGAGACGACCACTGTGAGTGTAAGCCACCCATAGCGCTCTGAAGGGAGGGGGGTCAGTTAGTTATAAAAATAATCGAGTATAATGTCGAATTCATAGATTTAGGGGTCGCTGAGTTGAAAAGTAATACTCCAGAATGGTTTAAAGTCCAATTTCAGCCCTTTTACGTGGGAAGCGAAAGGGGGGGTGTGTGTGATATAGACATAATTAAAAACAGTTTCGAATCCATATATTTCAGGGTCTCTGAGATGAATAGTAACACTCCGGATTTTTGTACAAGTCCAAGTGAGGGGCGAAGGGGGTGAGATGACACATCTCCCCCTAACGCACTGGAGCAATTTCACCAAACTTGGTACACTTATCAATTAGTATCAGGAGACAAACCGCGTAGGGGGTAAGACGCCCATAGCACCCTTATAGGCAGGGGGCGAGGGGGATGGTACAAAAATAATCCAGAATAGTATCGAATCCATAGTTTTCGTGGTCGCTGAAATGAATAGTGACACTCCGAATTTTTTAAAGTTCATGTTCAGCCCTCTTTGGGGTGAGAGTGAGGGGGGAGTGAGATATAAAAATAATCGAAAACAGTGTCGAATCTTCAATTTTCGGGGTCACTGAGATGAATGGTGACAATCCAGATTTTTTATCTCTTAGGGGTAGGTGGCGAGAGGGGGACAGTCCCATTGACAGTTGAAATCCTGTACATCGCATCTACAGTGCGACGGTTAAATACACGTATTTATCACTTATTAATTTTTGACAGGATCAAATACTTCCCAGTCGATTCGAGCTTCCATAAGGACGGAGTTCTCGAAAATTAAATAATGTAAAACTTGAAATCAAACTCATCTAAATAATTCTAAAACTATATAATAGATCGTAACATATCAATCTGCAAGTCAAAAAGGGATTCTATAAAAATTCACTTCACACATAACTGGTAATGCAAATCTTAAAAGGTAAATATTCAGAAACTATCCGGACAACGCCGGGTATTACAACTAGTCATAAAATATCGGAATTTGGTTATAAGAAACACTTATATCAAATTTCAGCCCTCTCTCTTTGTGCGATGTGTGAGAATTAGTAAATAGTGAGGCATACATGCATATGTACTGTAAATACACTACATACATGCATTTAGATAGAGAGCAGGTGGTCGATAAGATCTGTGTATGCCATAGGAAGTTATGGTCAAAAGCGATTAAGGTAATAATTTACACACAAACTTTAAATTTCATTTCTGTAGATTTACTGTAAGATGAATACTTTTAGACCTTGAGGTTATCAATTTATTACTAACAGTACCTTAAAGGTCACATTATTTTAATATTGAATATTTGTTTTCTAAAGTATTATTTATTTAACAGAATTTAGCTTTGTTTGTTCTCTAGTGTCACTAGGGAACCATACATCTATAAACAAACGTAACATTACGGTTTGACCACTAATATTTCGAGAAGGTAATGTGTAAAGTCACTCTCCACACCGAAACCACAAGCATTAAATACGTGTGTTGTTACCCTACCACATTGACCAAGTGGCATCCTCTTTGATGTGAAATATTTCTCTTTGAGGTCGGTGTGGATTACCAAAGGCTTCGTAATACATGTGAAAAAATATACTGCATTTCTACATTGACTCCATTTGTAGAGATGATGTTTAGTTCAATATTTCAAAACAAATTCCAAGTGATCATTAAATAATAATGTATATTGGAGTTGAATATCACACTGTTGTTTTCAAGAAATTAACAGATTTATCTGTGCATTAGATAATAATTAAAAGTGTGGATATGATAAAACCTTGTCGACGTTATACTAGTGGAGAAATTATAATCAAATTGAGAATTAATTACATAATTATTATTGGAAATCTCTAAATGAAAACAAAGAAGTACATGAAGGCATAGATGATTGAGGATATTTATAAATCACGGGGCCAGTTCATTTCGTGGTTTGAGTTACGAATCTCTGCGCTTGCATTCGGGAGAGAGTGCTTTCGAATCCCACTAACGGTATCCCATAAGATGGTTTCCCGTTGTTTTCAATTTACACAACAGGAATTACCGTAATAAAGGCAACGCATATTTCCCAGTCCTAGCCGTGTCCTATTTCGTCGTCGCCATCAGTTTTCTCATTGTCGGTGCGACTTAAAACTAATAACAAGATATCTCTATATATAGTTTCACGAAACAATCACAGACATTTAATGAAACGAGAATATTTTACAGGCCTTTATCATTCAATATAGCATGCGAGTTCTCACGTAAAACTTACTTTGGGATTCGGAATTTTGAGAATGAGCTTCTTGGACAAATCGTTGGATTTCATTCAACTTGTTACTGACAGATATGAATCTTATGAAGGTTTGTATATTAACAACTAGAGAAATGTTGACACTTATTTAAGCACCAATTGAATATTTGTCTGTACCGTTAAAATGGCTTAATGCCAGTACCAATATTAAGAATATAAATACTTGCAAAGTATGTCATACAAAGACTGTCCTTCTAACTATTCGTCACTGAATTGGAAACTACCCAAACATTTGCTTACAAATCCACTCAAGAAAGGCTGACCATTCTTTCATGAACACTTTGTATAAAACTGATAAACATGTAATCGCGTATTTTTCATTATGTAATAAAAATGTACGGAAATTAGTACACAACAACTATTTGATTCCTGTCCTTGAAGGGGAACGAAAATGTATTTGAGACATTCAACCTGTGACAATAAAGTTCGGTGAATGAAGTCAGAACTCTCGATCCGGCAACACTGGCGACACATAACGTTGCCCCTGCGTAGCAGCAGGTTTTGAGCTCCTGCTCCCAACGTTTTTCAGTTGAGCATCGTATGTGCGCCGTGTAAGACCTGTTTGACACAGTGCGTGTTTAGGGTGTTGGTTCTGAACTGCGAACAGGAACATGAACGACCAGAAGATCAATGTACAGTTTTGTTTTAAGCTTGGCAAGACACCGAAGATCAAGCACTATCCTTGAAGCGTGTGTACGAGTGGTTCGCACGTTTTCGAGGAGGCCGGGAAAGTGTTTCTGACAACCCCTGTAGCGGGAGACCTGCGACCGCCGTCAGTGACTAAAACATTGCGAAGGTGAGGACATTAATCACGAACGATCTGCGATGAACTGTGTGCATGATAGCAGATGAACTGCAGATTAACCATGAATCCGTGCGACAAATCGTAACCCAGAAGTTAGGGAAGAGGAAAACGTGTTCTCGTCTTGTGCCACATCACTTGACTGACGATAAGGCGCAGGCACGTTTAGAGGCATCACAGGATTTTTTCGAAACGGTGGATGCGACACCAATTTTCTTGAAGTGTATTGTCACTGAGGATGAAACCTGATGTCTCAGGTACGATCCTGAAACGAAACGGCGCGGAATGGAATGGCGTTCTGCGGGATCCCCTCGTCGGAGAAAGGTCAGAGCCGAAAAGTCACGCATCAAACTCGCTTTGAAAGGAAAGAAATTTGACGATATTCCTGACATCCAACGGAACGTGACGAGATTTATAAACACCATACGAAAGGAAGCCTTTTTGGAAAGTTTCCAGGACATATATCGCCGATGTCAGCAGTGAATAGTTATGGGAGGGGACTATTTTGAATGACAGTAAGGTCACCGTTGTGCATTGTTCATCTATATTGATTGTACAGGACTATTCACCGAACTTTACTGTCACAGGTTGTAAAAAATGCTACACAGTCACGTTTCAAACAAACGAACTGTGTGCGCGTAAACGTAAAATTTGGCGACAAAATTTCAAGCTGTTGATGATTGTCGCTCGAAAAGCCACGATAAGAATGAAACAGGTCGATGGAAGATATTTCCACGACTATGGTGTGTGTAAAATTAATACGTTGTAGGGACTATTACATCTAGTCTTAATTTCGAGCATCAGAAAGGACAAGATGTGCACTGCGTAGTTGAGTTCACTCTTTATGCTTTAATTATTCCTGAGCCCAGTATCTACATTACAAGGAATCGTGTAGTAGAATAGCAACCTCAAGATGTAGTTCGTATGTCAATAAACATTCACCATATTGTAGAAAGTAACATATATGGCCATGCAGTAATTCACATTGCGCTTATGTGTATGTGGTTTGAGCACGTTGTTAGGAATATAACGAAGCAAAGAGTTCGTACATAGTATTATTTTATTTCCCCAGACAACATAGACGTATTTACGCCTAAAACGCCTGCGGTTTTATCCAATATAACCTCAACCCGATTGTTACTTACCCTGACAACCATGCGCGCACTTTGTGTGAGTCACGGACACATGTGTTCTGTCATGTTAGATGTCATATAATTAAAATGTTCCCTGTAATTATACAGTACGGTGTGTCCAAAAACTCACTCCGCAGCGAGCTCGATCTGCCTGCGGTAAAAGTTAGGTTAGCACCACTATCGTCCGCAGAGAGGGGGCGGCGCTGCATACGCTAGGGGCTATAGTTATGTTGGTAGATGGGATTCAACATTATTTTGTTAAACACTAAGTAAAATGTACAGTACTCACTACTATCACAGTAAGTGCTGGAAATGTTTTCCTTTTTCCTTGAAGGCATAGTTCAACTCGTTTACGTTTACTGTAATTGTGGACACTTTTATTTCTGAACACTTTTATCAATGATTCGTGTGTAATTAAATGCATATAATGAATTACATCCGTCATCAGGTCATCTAGTATGTTTGGGTTATTTCGTTACACAAATGATTTAGCCGTACCCCAAGCTTCCGTTCCGTTAAAATTGTTGTCCTACCAGTTCGTGGTGCACCTTGAACTGAACCTGTTGCACGAAATTTGCTAATAAAATCTCGTGTAGGGTCACGATGTTGACACCCCGAATCAGGAAATCGCAAATGACATTGCAGCCTCACATTTTCTGTACAGTTTCCAGCAACACCTTTACCATTAAAAGCACTCCCCACCGAGCTCGATAGCTGCAGTCGCTTAAGTGCGGCCAGTATCCAGTAATCGGGAGATAGTGGGTTCGAATCCCACTGTCGGCAGCCCTGAAGATGGTTTTCCGTGGTTCCCCATTTTCACACCAGGAAAAAGCTGGGGCTGTACCTTAATTAAGGCCACGGCCGCTTCCTTTCCATGCCTAGGCTTTTCCCATCCCATCACCGCCATAAGACATCTCTGTGTCGGTGCGACGGAAAGCAAATAGCAAATAAATGCACTCCCTCTTTGTGTAGTAAAATAGCAACCTCAAGATGTGGTTCGTATGCCAAAAAACATACACCATATTGTAGAAAGTAACATATATGGTCATATGGTCACGGTCAGGAAAGAAGAATTTCATATAGTACGTAGAAGTTCTGAATATATTTCCAGCTCAAAAATACAGACAGACCAACCCGCAAAATTCTTTCACCACACTAATCTTACACAAGAACTATTTAAGAACACTACTTAAAGCATCAACACACCGGAACTCACTGTCGGCAATGCTGTAAAGGGCGACTCCAATATTCTACTCTATTCTACCCTCCCCACTAACTCAATTCGAAGGTCAACACTGAACACGTGCGGACGATAGTGGAGCCAAACTAATTCTTCGCGGCACAAGGTTGAGTTCGCTGCGCTCGCTGCGGAGTGAGTTTTCAGCGCACTGTATTTCATGTAGGTGAATAGAGTGATGATTTCATATCCTTGTGGGTGAAACACGTGAATAGGTCGAAGCAGCCTTAGAAATTTGGAGGAAACTTTGGAGAAAACTTTGGACACACATGGATCTAAAATAAGCCGTACGAAGATGGCGTATATGATTCGTAACTTCGCAAAGCCAGAAGTTAAAGGTCTGCTCAATACATTTTCCTTAGCGGGTGATCCACTGGAAATGTCGAATAACTTCGAGTACCTGGACTCAATTATTACCACCAATTCGATTATCGATGATGACGTGAAGCATCGCATCAACTTTGGATGGACCAAATTGCGTTTGCTGACAGGCATCTTACGTGACAGGAGGATGCCTATAAAGCTCAAAGGCAATATATACAAGACTGCTGTTAAGCCTACCCTCACTTGCGACTCCGAGTGTTGGACAAGGCAACAAAAGCATAATCAGCAAATGCATGTAACGGAAATGCGGGTGCTGCGATGGTCAGCGGGTATCACACTCTTGGTACGAGTGCGCTATGGGAATATACGAGGATCATTTAATACAGTGAGAAATTGGAAGGGTGGTAGTTTCTCTACTTACAAACAAGTACAACGTCGAGATGAAGATCATCCCGTTAAGACAGCTCTTGCAAATGAGGTACCAAGGAGAGGACACGGACGTCCAAAAGCAACATGTGGCGTACAGTCGGAAAGGCCTTGAATAGAAACAGCATTCCAGTTGCGAAGACATTCAACCGCATGGAGTACTACCTAACGATCAGAAGAGCCGAGCCTGAGTGATACTTCGGAGTGTCCATTGTGGGCACACATACGGCCGGGAAAGAAGAATTTCATATAGTACGTAGAAGTTCTCAATATATTTCCAGCTCAAAAATATAGACAGACCAACCCGCAAAATTTCTAAGTCAGCGAACGATCTCTAAAGCGCATTTCTTATTTTTTGCATAGCCATAAATCCTGCCATACATGTGTGCCACATGCACAAGTGACTATCGTGAGAAAACTTTCACCAGAACTAACTGTGCAAAAGAGTAAAGAGAGAAAGGAAATTGTATGAGAGAGAAGGAAATGTTTACTCGCATGCGAGAGAATTAACTGTTCCAATAACAGCCAATCAGAGTGTTTTGATTGCCAGATGTTCGACAATACAGGCCGAGGCTAATCTGTTTATTTCACACTACAGACGAAAGTTAAGCCCAAGCCCGAGTTTGAGAGTTCAGTGGAATAATGTGAATTTATGTAATATTCATCAGAGCTTATAGTGATATGAATTAATTTCATCAAGTGCGTCGCTGTGATACTTTGGGGTCCAGATTACGACCAGATGTAGCGTGATCTAGTTAACCTCGTGTGTATCCGAGGAGTAAAATAACTCTACCCACGCGCTTCAAATTGCGGACGATCGCTTGTGGATTGGGGTGTTAGCACCAATATTTCCAACCTGGAATACGCACAAGTGACTTGATTGAACCAAGGATTTAGCGAAAATAACTCTGTCAAGTCCCGCCTACGTTGCGGAGAAAATAGTCCAGGCCACCCTTTAAAACTGGTGGGAAGGCCGACCAAGTTCGTTCATCGCCAGTCATAGGACAGCTAACACTACATCTTGTCGATCGCCAGTCAAGAGACAGCATTATACTTGGTCATCCTTGAGTCTTTGTCATATAGTAGCCAAGCGCACATACAACTAAATAGCCAGGCGCACATACAACTAAGACAGTTTAACAGCCCTACTGACTTTGCGTGCAGATACGTGTACGGTAAGGTGACAACGAACATTAGTTAGTAAGTCACTGATCTTTGGAACTTACGTCTTTTTCCCCACGGGGTAGAAGAGGAATAATGTTATTGTGTGGATGTGATTATGTATCATAAGTCGGAGAACAGCGGTAGACTTAGACAAATACTTCAAATAGTAAATAACGGTAAAAGAAAGTGAAGTCCATTAGTTCCTTTGCAACCACTTTTGTCTATGGGAAACAGTTGAGAAATTGTCACCAACAATGGCACAGTGACCCACTGCCATAAGCCATGAACAATTTGCTAAGACAGGTAGACTAAGCACCTGATTCACAAATCGAGCGCCGTTCTTTTCTCTCAGGCAACCTGAAACACATGAACAACATTTAGGAAGCGTGTTTTTCTTTGTAGTGATAAGCAAGAATTATTTAAGGAGTGTTTTATCAGCGTATAATTTTGTTATTCATAAAATTGTTCATTAAGAGTGTACTAGTGTCAGTGAAGATGCATCTCAAAGGATGTACACATAATTTTATCATGGATACCGCCAGTTGTAGTATGGATTAAGTCCACAGAATTTGGGCGTCGGCCGGTGAAACGGAGGACTACGGAGAAGGGTGCTGTATACCCAAGAATGTTGTTTTTACTTCTCTTTGTAACTCGTATGAAGATTCTACCTAGCAGTCTTCCAATGATAATAATAATAATATTAATTAGGACAAATGTCATAGTGACATAGTATTAATCATGATTTTCCCCGAGCTGAAGATGCCTACAGTATAATGCTAAGATTAAAGTGATTTGTGGACTCAAAATGATTACGAAAAAATTGTCCGCCTCTGTGGTGCAGTGCTTAGTGTGATTAACTGCCACCCCGCGAGGTCCGGCTTCGATTCCCTGCTCTGCCACGAAATTAGAAAAGTGGTAGGAGGACTAGAACAGGGTCCACTCAGCCTCGGGTGGTCAACTGAGTATTGATGGGTTCGATTCCCATCTCCGCCATCCTGGAAGTGGTTTTCCGTGGTTTCCCGCTTCTCCTCCAGGCAAATGCCGGGATGGTGCCTAACTTAAGGCCGCTTCCTTCCCTCTTCCTTGTCTATCCCTTCCAATCTTCCCATCCCCCGAATGGCCCCTGTTCAGCATAGCAGTTGAGGCCGCCTGGAGGTACTGGTCATCCTCCCCAGCTGTATCCCCCGACCCAGAGTCTGAAGCTCCGGGGCACTGCCCTTGAGGCGGTAGAGGTGGGATCCCTCGCTGAGTCCTAGGAAAAAACCGACCCTGGAGGGTAAACATATTACGATACGAAACGAAACAATTGGGACCAGACTTAAGTAATGAAAATATCCATCATCTATAGAAGTGTGATGCCAAATTTGCATATGGTATGCGCTAGAACAGTTATTGTGACGATGAATGGTCTAAATAATTGGAAAATTGAGCGCTAGATAACTGAGTGTTTCCACGAAGTTATAGGATCGTGATGACCGAGCTCGATGGCTGCAGTCGCTTAATTCGGGAGATAGTGGGTTCATCATCTCCTCATCCAAGTCCAGCCCAACTCCATACTCTATGCCACGATACCAACAGCCCTTCACAGGGCCAAATAATAGTATTATAATAATAATAATAATAATAATAATAATAATAATAATAATAATAATGGCGTTTGGCTTCCGTGAGGCGTGGTGCGGGACTCTTTCTAGTAGACGGCTTATAGGCGACTGTATATCTGTGATGATGGTTTCTAATGATGAAGACGACATACACACCCAGCCCTGACCCAGATGGATTAACCAATTAGGGTTATAATTCCCGAGACGGCCGGAAATCTAACCCGGGACCTTCAGACCTTTGAGGCTAGAACTCTAGCCATTTAGCCGTGGCGCTGTTTAGGGCAAAATAAGCAAATTAATACATCAGACTGTTGAAGCTTTTAAGCATGCAACCTTGGCACATCCCAGGAATTTGGCGGTACAAAAAAGGACTTGCGGGGGATTCGAACCTCAGCACCCTCGAGCGCTATCCGTTGTGATATCTCCGACAGTACCCCTGCCAAGTAAACTAATGAGAAGCGTAACATGCAGTGGGCAGTTCACAGACTTACAATACCTGTTTTAAAGTACCGGTACGGGTTCTTCGTTTCTGTGCTTGTTTTACGAGTTCATTCGGGGCACACATAATGAGTAGAAGTGGCGCTCCTGCCATCTTCTAGCTCGTAACCACACACGTCAGTATATTAGCTCGCTTTAGGGAGAGGGACTGATACATTTCAGAACTGAAGAAAAATAGCGGGTAGCATAAAACTAGATCGCTAGGGTGGTTGAACAACGCGGACTTGAAATGGATGTAGGCACATGTACTTTATGTACATTCTAAGAAAGCTCTGGAACGCATGGAGCAACCAAATTTGGTACTTGGAACAAATAATGAGTGGGTATGATATCCTCCATAGCACCTCTCAGGGTTTGAGTAATGAGAGAGAGACATGTAAAAGCAATCGAAAGCGACCAATATTAATGTGCAATCCATAGATTTCTGGGTAGCTGAGATGAATAATCGCACATCGGACACCCAAGTTCAGCCCCAGTCGGAATGGGAGTTGAGAAGGGATGATAACGAATGTCCAGAATGACTGAGATTGTGGATGTATGTGTGTATGTTCCAGCATAGCCCGAAATAAATAAATAAATAAATAAATAAATAAATAAATAAATAAATAAATAAATAAATAAATAAATAAATAAATAAATACATAAATAAAATAATTTGCCATATATTTAACTGTTGTTTAAATCTGTGATATATTTAATCATATTCCAGTCAGGTACAGTTTTAAGGTATGGGGACCATTAATATGGCGCACCTTCAAGGTAATAGTATATTAAAACAATGTAATATTACTACAAATACAAGATGCCGAAATACAAGATCCCTGTTCCCTCAGTCCTGTAACAATCGTTTGCACAATATATTACCTCCGAAATCGTAGTGAGAACTCGATGAGAATGGAATCTTCCGCGGTATAATTGTTAGAAAATATCACAAGTCCGCTTCTGTGGTGTAGTGGTTAGTGTGATTAGCTGCAACCCCCGGAGGCCCAGTTACGATTCCCGGCTCTCCCGCGAAATATGAAAAGAAATATGAGGGCTGGAATGGGGTCCACACAGCCTCGGGAGGTCAACTAAGGGGAGGCTTGTTTGATTTCCACCTCACTCATCCTCGAATTGGTTTCCCGTGGTTTCCCACTTTTGCTACAGGCAAATGCCTGGATGGTACCTAACTTAATTCCACGGTCGCTTCCCTCCCTCTTCATTGTCTATCCCTCCAGGATCCCCCCCCCCCACAAGGCCCCTGTTCAGCACAGCAGGTGAGGCCGCCTGGGGAGATAATGGTCCTCTTTCCCACTTGTATCCTGGACCCGGAGTCTCACGCTCCAGGACACTGATCATGAGGCAGTAGAGGTGGGATCCTTCGCTGAGTCCGAGGGAAAAATCAACCCTGGAGGGCAAACGGATTAAGAAGGAAAGGAAGGAAGACAGAAAGAAAGAAAGGAAGAAAGAAAGAAAGAAAGAAAGAAAGAAAGAAAGAAAGTGTAACTAACAATAGAAATAATTTCTTGAAGAACACGGTAGGTGGAATATTTCCTGATTATTTTTATTTCAAAAGGGCTCGGAATAGAGGAAGCCTAAGCCGGCTTACTTATCTAGCGATGCGGCGTGTCAGATACGACGCCGTGTTTATATGAGTGGAAGAAAGGACTCACTTCGCTATAAGTGGTGGAATTGTTGTTTTCACAAGAGAGCCACACTTTCTTTGTATCTTAAAATTCTCTTGTTCTAGACGCTGTTTTGTCCTCGTTTAAAGCAACGGAACAATGAAAGCTGACAGCTTCTAGAGAAATATAATTTCTTCACGAGAAGGCTTATTCCTAATAAAGCTTAGATGAGGTTCCTTTTCTCCAGAGGAATATATTTCTCTTGAAAGTATCTCTTATTCTTATACAGCTAATGCTACGGACTATTAGCAAGCTCTGGTTTATGTTCCAAAAAATATTCAAAAATGCATTTTATTTCAAAAGGCAGTAAATTCGTGTCCTCGTCCCGACGTGATGCAGCTCTTTTCAGGCACACCACTATGGAGCGGAGCTGTATGTACCATTTTAACCAAATACCAACTCTTCTGTCATAATTAAATCTCCGGCTGTACTGGCAATCGAACTGGACCGCTGAGGATGGCAGCCCGTAACACTAACCGTTACGCTATGGAGGCGGACTAAATGAAGACGTTGAAATTAAAATTCTAAGAATTATATAATACTATTCCCCGTGGATGACGTAAATGAATGACTGCGATTATATAGAACTACTAGCAAATTTACCCGTGCTTCGCTACGGTATTCTCCATTGTACACGGATATCGAAGTAAATTACTGTACGTGGCGTGCATGTTTCTTAGCGTTATCCGAGAAACAGCATGGGCAGGTCCCCATACGTTGTTTCGAATGTCAAGTGAGAGTTGCGAAGTTGTGATGATAGTGGCAGGCTAACTTGCCTACTGCCATTCACAATCGAGTTGGGAAGTTTACATTATAATGGCAGGCCGCATTGCCTACGACACGGTCACAATCGATTTGTAAAGTTTTCGAAACAATGACGGGCCCCCTTTCCTACTTACGGACAGATTGAATTTGAGGAGCATTTAATATAATGGCAGGTAACTTCCTTACTGTCAGTCAAAATTGAGTTGTGCTGTTATCATAATGACGAACTCCTTTTCCTACTTCCAGCCAGCTTACTGTCAATAACACCGAGTTGGTGAATTTCTATTAAAATAGTAAGCCACCATGCCTATTGCCAGTCATGTTTTAGATGGGTACATTTGTTTATAATGGCGGGCACCATTGTCTACCGCCAAACACATTCAGGTAGAGGAGTTTTGAACAAAAGTGCATGCTATCTTCCCTCCTGCAAGTCAAATCGTGATGGGAATTATTCATTACATTGGTAGGCCCTCCTTACTAATCGCACTTAGACAATAGTTGGAGAACGACCCCATTTCCAATGATTGCAATAGCAGACACACCTATTCTCGATAGCTGCAAATCGACATCAATTAATATATATATATAGAACGACATACGAAAGTATATGAATGTTTACACTATTGCAGACTTTCAGTTACAGATTAACTGCTGCTAAATTGTAAGTCATATCGACAAACGGATTATGCCAAAAGACGCCGTATTTAGCGTTCTAAATGGCTGGTCGAATTCATGGTTGAGATTGAGTAACGAACGTTTAACATGGTGAAGTTTGTCTAACAGTGCATTACTTTTCGGATAATTATGCAACAACTACAAACATAGCATTTGGCTACCAAGGCTACTAGGTGGGCCAATTTTCGTGTATAATTTGATGATTCTACCTTTCCTATAAGTGATTCAAAGTATGAATTATGTGCGTAAAATTTGGAAAACTTTCTTAAAATTGGAGAAATAGAGACAAATCTAACATATAAGGGATGGGGATACGACTAAAAGTAATAGGACCTAAGTTGTAGATCATTCCAAACTGAATGGAGATTGCGCCATCCGTTTTTTGATAGGACTTAACGCTTAGACACAAAATAGCTCTAACGGAGGTCGGCACTGTCATTAAAACTGCCTCAATATTTCGATATTCCTCGGGGATAAAAAGTAAAAAATTTAAAGATCATGGAAACTTTTCGTCCGTTACAGGCTAAAACGTATAATTTTGTCAAATTAAATTTTTTTAGCTTGTCTGGAAGATGGTGTCGCAATCTTGATTATGGGGGATGGGGTAAAAATGAGAATTTCAGGAAACTAAAGGTACAAAATATGCAGATGGTCACCGTAACCCCTTAAACGGATAGCTGTACGAAAATTTCGCAAAAATAGTCAATGTACGGATACACGGGCGTCGATTTTATTTATACAGATATATACGTAATCTGTTCCACGTACAACACCAACACAGCTATGTCAGCTGGACTAGCCTGCAAAATAGACTGTTCATGATATCTCCCTTATTAATACTCCTATCGAACAAATGCACATGAAAATAAAGTTTTAGAAATGAATTTCCCTCAAGGGTGGTCGATTTCCAGTCAGATTGGTCTTAAATATATTGTGGGAGAATAAAATCACTGTTTAGGTTCCCTAAAAATTCGAGTCCATTCCGGGAATTTGAAATAGTACGGACCATAAAACCTACCTTAGGACAGGTGGATGCTAAGTTTGGTTGAAATATCTTTAGTAATGTAACTTTCTAGTTATTAAGAAATACGCTTTACACGCACCCGCTTTTGAGTTAAGTCCTTCAGGACTTGTGCTGAATAACCGTCCGTTAATGATATCTGCCTTATTAATCCTCCTATTGAAATGATGCACTTGGGAAAAGTTTTAGTAATTAATTTCCATTCAGGATGGTAGATTTCCATATATTTTAAATGAGCTTGTTTTGTGGGAGTTCATTGTCATGTTTTCGGTTTCGGATAAACCCAATGGTAAATTTAGGCATTCAGAAATAATATTGGCCCTAAAACCTACCCAGAGAGATGTGGATTCTAAATATCAAGTTTGGTAGAAATATATCCAGTAGTTTTCAGGTTATAAGAACTCAGACAAACAAAGAGACAGACAAACAGACACCAAAGTTATGAAATATGCAGATGGTCATGATTACACCTGAAGCGTATATCTATACGGAAATTTCGCGAAAATAGTCAATTTTATTTGTATAGACGATTACTTACATACTCCTTGGCGCTACAGTTCACCTAGGGCTTGACCTCCTGGACAATCTCCAACCATTCTTCTATGTTGACTGGTTTGGCTCTCTGTCTTCTCACTGCCATCCTTCTCAAATTATCCTCCACGTTGTCCAACCATCTGATCTTCGGTATTTCCCTCATACGACGTCTTTTACGAATTTCTTCGCCGTCCTGTTCTCTGCCATTCTGTCTGCATGTCCCAAACTCCACAGCCTACTACTCTTTATTTCTGCTACTATATCCGGTTTATTATACAGCTCTCTGATTTCCTCATTCGCCAGAGTCCGTCATCCTTTACTGGTCCATAGGCTTTCCTAAGTATCTTTCTTTCCCATCTCCGTAACAACTCCCCATCACCTTGTGCCATAGTGCAAGTCTCCGCACGATACATCACCAATGGTCTTACTACTGTGCGATACACAGTCAGCTTCAGATTCCTACTACAGTTTCTTGCTTTAAATACTTTGCTTAAGGCAAAGTAACTCCTATTACAATCTGATATCCTAGCAGTATTTCTTCTCTGATATCATTGTCTCCAACAAGCATTGACAAAACAATGATTACATCATTTCAGTGAGGATCCTTTAACGAGTTTTTGATATCGGAGCTTTTTCACTAGCTCCATATTCATCTCTGATAAACTGAGAGACTGGAGCAGTGATGAAAATTGATTAATACCAAAATATTATAGGTTTTACCACTAAGTATGTATTACTGTTTTCGGGAACGCCGTGTTGCCAGATGGTTCTTCCACGGAAGTATTTTAAGTGCAAGTTAAGAGAAGGCGTTTCGGAGCAAATTCGATCAAAGAACTCAGTCAGGATTGAACTCGCCAACTTAGGCTCAGAAAGCCGGCCCTCTACTGTGTGAGCAGCTCATTCGGGCTATGTAATTTAATGCAGTGCAGTTATTTCCAGTGAGGGGCAAGAAAACGTATATGGTATAGTACACCACTTGCGTTTTAGCCGCCGTTATGTGAGTTACACTCAACTGGAACGTCAGCATAGTATATCTACTGTCTATGCGGTGGAAAAGTTTTCAAACCCATTCTATTATATTCTTTATTCGGAAAATACAAGTCAAGCGGTACGTATTGTACCTCTAAAATGGCGGCCATGACCACGTCACTGTCCCGTTCAATTTTTAAATAATGTAGCCCAATATTCTATAACGCACTGCTCTATTCTCCTAGTACACTATTTGATTCTAACGCAAACAATGTACTTTCGTTCCCTCTTGTCTGTGTTTTACTTTTAGTTTATAACTTCTAGTAATAAAAGTAATATTAATGAGAAAATATAAACACTGCAAATATTCTACAATTAACCAAAAAGCAGTATATCAAGAATGAACATAAACAAAAAGAAAACCAACTTCCTCATACTTGGAGATAAAGGTGAAAAGGCGACAATCAAGATAGGGGGAGAAATTTTTGAACAGGTGAATAAGTTTAAGTATCTTGGAAGTATTGTGACTGAAGACCTTCACTCTATAACAGACATAAAAGCTCGAATTTCCTTATCCAATAAAAGCTTCAACAAGAAGAAAACACTGTTTTGTGGCCCGCTAGAGAAAGATCTGTGGAAGAGGTTTGCAAGGTGTTACATATGGGGTACAGCTCTATATGGCGCTGAAACATGGACATTAAGGAAGAAAGAACAGAGAAGAATAGAGGCATTTGAGATGTGGATTTGGCGAAGAATTGAAGGTGTAAAGTGGGAAGATAAAATATCAAATGTGGAAGTTGTGAAGAGAGTGGGAGAAGTGAAGAGCAGGCTGACCGTAATCCAAAATAGGAAGAAAAACTGGATAGGGCATAATCTAAGACACAACACCTTACTACGAGTAGCAATTGAAGGGATGATAAAAGGAAAATGCGGGCCTATGACCTTCGATGTTAGGCCCCTTTAAACAACAAGCATCATCATCATCAAAAGGAAAACGAGGAAGAGGAAGGAGACTATATCAGTTATTAGACAGCATTAGAAGTATAAAGGAAGATTTAGCAGAAGTGAAGAAAAGGGCACAAGATCTAGAGATATGGAGGTCACAGCCATGATTGGACTTTCCGAATGGCAGAACAACCTATGATGATGATGATGAGTATATCAAACACGTATCAGTAGATTTAAGGTGACGTGTTAGTTGTCCCTTACTCAATGTTAGGAGCTGCCAAATGAAACCGAATGTAAACATGTATCTCCCACTTAATCTTTGACAGAGTCAGGACACTCTTTCTTCCTAAGGGCGATACTGTCCATAAAAGCGTATGCACTGGATGTTCATTTGGTCAACGGCATAGGATCGAACAGGCAGGGTGTGATTATGTTTTCCAGGATAACCTCACCACATATTCGTACAATGACGGAGGTTTTCTCCACACGGGAATGCTGGACCTCTCAGAGTGAGAGCTGATGTAATGGAGGGTTGAATTCAAGGCATCTTTGTAACGTATAGGAAGGATGAAGACTATTTTAATACAGCACATCACTAGGTTTTCATGTAAAGAGGCATGGATAAAGGATGAAGGAGCGTCACCTTCCTCGTTAGAAAAAGTCTAGAATAGGCATTCGTATGACCCTGTAAACGGCATGGTAATTAAGATCACCCGTATGACTCATGCAAGGATCCTTCACCTGATGCATGTATATATGTTTACAGTTCACGCCCGTGATGAAGTAGCAGATACAATACATGGTACATTATAAGACCACTTACGACCCGTTTTCTCGAAGAAAAACATGTTGATCTTTGGCTATTTCAACGTTCAAGAGGGGAAAACCACAGACCCATGAGTTATTTGGGCTAGGAGTGAGGAATGAGAGAAGGAAATGCCTCATCCTCTGCGCTAAAAGTAATGATCTGATTTTAAAATCCTTTCGATGACTATCAATATGTATTAACGCAATGAATATAGCATCAAATAGATTGCATATTGAACAGGAAATGATGGAGAACTTCTATACTGAACATTAAGACCAACACTCGTGCGGACTTTCACTTGAACAACAAGCTATACCTAGGAATCCTCTAAAACTATACTTTCTGAATAAACATATGAGGCAGAACGTTCCACGAATTTCGGACACAGCAGATTTTTAACGAAACCTCACGCGGAAGCCTCACTTCGAAAAGATTGGTAACGCAAGCATGCAGTATATTGGCAAACCATCAAGATTTATATTCAAGGTAACTGGAGCAACAGAAAGTATGAAAAGGAATCAGTTGATTGCCAGTACCACTTTACAACTAGTAGAAAAAGTTGTCGCATCAATACAATTCTGGCGATATGAACTGCGGGAAACGACAGCATATGCTCTATTTACACGAACCTGTGGCCAGAACAAACGTACATTCCTGCGAGAAATGTGTACTGATATTCTGTGGAATGCCATCCAGAATGAAACACATCAGGTGTGAATACAGCACACCAAGACGACATTGCCAAAGTATGGCGATAATGCTGCCCACCCTGTTAAAGTATGCTTAAGGCAAAGCAGTACCAACTTACAGCCAATTCGAGTTAGAACCTCTCGTATTACGATATTGTGACCGTTCACAAAGTAATCTATAGTGTACCGGGCGGTACACCTCCGCGCCGCTAATTCAAACATTGCGCCAGTTGAAACTCCTCTACTGGAGGAAGCCTGAACTTTAACGACCATGTTAATTCTAAAGTTTCTCAGAAGATGTCGCTATTGTAAATTTTGAGGAGTTCTGAACTGTGTCTTTTTCGATTTATATTTGTTTTCTCTTTAGTGAGAAGTGTGAACATTCTCTTCTAGATGTCACTACTGAAGAACTACAATTGTGCACCCTGGTGCGAAGTGAAGGAACTGTTTTTTGGGAAATTTTGTGTTCATAAGTTTGTTCTTTGTTAAATTTCTTTCAGTCATTTTTTTGGGTTGGCAGTAAAACCCTTCTCTTTCCGCTTGTTTTGAATTTAGCCAATCCCGAATTTCTTTAATTAATTTTTGACCAATAACGTATGTCTTCTCCGATATGGATATGTTGCTTGATCCTAGCCAATAAAGTTGAGGGGGTGTGGGTTCTCATTCTTGGAAGGTCTCGAATGTTCCACGAGGGTATTTAAACTGCTGATTTTCTGGTCTCCGGGCCACTTCAGTAACATCTTTCCTAGTGAGATTATGTAGCAGGGGGCGGGAAGCGCCTCTTTCTTTAGGCGGCAGTTCATCCATCAGGTAATGGCCTTTTAATAACTTCTTTGCTCGCTAGCTCAGCAGTTTAACCCTCGGGGCAGGTTCGAAACTTTTATCATGTAACTTTCCTTTAAAATGTAAAAGACACTTTGTATAGAATTCTATCTCTTTAACTACAAATCGGGAAAGAGAGTGCCTAACCCTCTCGAGCTCCCTCCCATATTGTTTTTGAAGTGACTACGTTTTCATAACCGTTTTTCTTCGCTTCATAATGTAATAAATTTTCCTATCGTGTCACCTCTGTAGTATGGGATTAGCCCTTGCATAAGCGGCCTAAGAGCCAAATAGGTTTTAAAAAGGTGTATTAGGTGTGCAAGTTACGCCTCCACTCAAGTTGGTATTTTGGGCATATGTTATTTTCCTGTTTCTTTAGTGAATAGGCCTCAGTAGGTTGGGTATTTTTACCCCTGTTCTTGTGTGTCTGGAGGGCAGCTTGAAGGTGGAGTTTGGTGTGGCCTTTGAATTGGCTTGAACTCTGAGAGCGGGTTCGCTCTTTCTAAAAATTTTATTTTCTGTGTGCCTCAAGCAGGCTTAACTGGGTAATTGGGAGCAAATGCTCCTTGGCATGATTGGGGTTTTCTGCCCCTTTGTGGAACCTTGTGTATAGGTAAAGTTGGGCTCATTGCTCAGGGATTTTGAATCTGGGGCTCGAAGCCCAAAATCCATTAATAAACTGTAATTGTACTTTCTTAACTTGTTGATATACAACTGAGATCCTGTTATACTTGTTATTTCTTGATCTCGAAAAGAAAATATAACCTTTGATAAATTTTAAATTAACTTTAATTTCGTAAGTTGAGACATATTCATCCCAGCACCTTCTTTCACCTCTGCTGTTCCACAGATACCTCTGAACATATAGTATGTCATGATACCCAGGAGATTAAATATTCCGTTTTTCACGTCATTCTACGATAAAAATTGTCCAAGTTAGGATTTTTTCACCCATTCTGTGACACGAATGATAGTACACTGACTCGCGCGACACAACTCTAGTTGTTGATAATTAGCAGCGAGGCATTGCAGGAGCGCTTGTACTTCACGTTTTCTCACTCCAACCGCCAGCGAGATGAAAAGAGACGCGTTATCACGTGACTGAGAATATAGGTCACTAGCAGAGCTCATGGAGTATATCTAACGTAAGAACTAACGAACTAACATGAAACCGTATTTCCCTCATCCATTCATCACTGTCAACTCGCCCAATTCAATTGTTTTTCACCAGACAATTAATACAAATCGCTCAGTACTCAACGGATAGTCACGTGCAAATATCCATTTGAATCAGAGAATTTTACACATAATTATGAAGCCGAAAAGTGCTTTCCGTAATTGAAACAACGGTAATTACGCCGTAACAAGGGTTTGCCTTAATGGTTACCAGATGCTAGGTCTTAACCGCGGCAACGAGCTCAAGGATTCCCCTAGCACCCGTCACCATCCATCGACAGAGACCAAAGGGCGCTTTTAAGATTGTTCGAGAATCCACGAAGCATTTTAATAAGATCACCCAGTGAAAATGGAAGTACAAGAGCTACACTTTGATACCCCATTCGTTACTGTACGTCACGTATTTCCGAAGCGCATTTTGAGAAAGGGACGTGCTTTCCCCCTCTGCCAGCTTCAGGGTATCTTGCCTATATATTACGTAGCTGCGAAACAGACATCAACAGTTCATTTTCAGTTCGTCATCAGTTCGTTACCAGTTCGTCGTGACTTGTGTGTGAGTTTTTTGTGAAGGAATCGTTCTGAAGTGCGAACAGTATACTACAGGGATGTATTAAAGTCTGTGATTTTATGTGGAAGTAACCACAATCTGATTAAGCTATTTACGTGTACAGTGTAAGGTACATTGTGCCGCTAACAATTTAGTAGAAACTGTCATGATCGTTGTCCGTGTGAAGAGGAGGTCGTGCATCGAACCTCATAGACGGCTAAACTCAATTAACATAGATAGGCACGTATATAACTAAGTGCGTGGTGCGAGTTTATCAGAAACGGATATTTAGGAAAGTGAATGAACAGCCCATTGTCGGCAATGTATAAGGGCAGTGTCTCGTCAGATAAATCCCTGACGCAGTAAAGAGCTCGACCTACGTATGACTAAGTGCAGTGGAGTATGCCTGAATTATTGTTATGTAGTACGAGAGTGTTAACACATTATTAGCGTATCCAGTGATATTTCTAAGTGAACCAGTGAAACTTCAGGGCCTAGAGTAACTATCAATAGGTAGGTGAGGAGGAAGTAATGTGGGGCTTCAGAGACATAACCGTCATTAGGCTGGGGTGCTCGTGTCATTGAGTAGATCCAACCATATATTTAATCTGTGATGTGTGATATAAACTAACGCATTCACATGAAACAACTTTCCCTCATTTACATAAAGAGTCTACAAGAACGTCGGAGTGAACGAGATATCTAGCTGCCTGCCGGAATTTCCCCCTGTATAGCAGAGAGAACAAGACATCTAGCTGCCTGCCGGAAATTCGCCTGGTATAGTAGAGATGGTCTGGAACTTCGCACGAGATAAAGCCGTCATGTTCGTGACTCATCAGGCGGTCATCAAAGGACTTCACATCGCTGAGGTCATCATGAAGACCGAGTAAATATATGGCTGTGCCCACCTCTAAAGCTGTGTACGTGGTCGCTGAAGGATGAATATCGTATCATAATGTAAAATACAAAAGGTAAATTTGCAGGTAGATATAACATAGGTCGCTAGTATGCTATTTCAGCGGGATGACAGCATTTTATTTGATGGGTTTTATAGGAGATATCTTAATGGTTGAGGCAACCATATTTCTTTTCTGCTTATTTATAAGGATTTAAAGTGCATGACGTAGATTTAAGAACCTTAGATTAACTAAGGGCGGAGTGTCGTAAAATAATAGAGCACAAATATTCTGTATAGATGACTCAGATCATCACCGATTCACTAGCTAACAGGAGTCAACACAAGCTTTTTCAATTTGTTGATTGGACACTCCACATAATGAGATAGGAAACTCCCGTTTAGAATTGTAAGACGTCGGGGACAACGAACGATACATGAAATTGGAATATACTGTACATTGCATGCCTATTTAGTTCGGGAGTGCTTGGAATAACTTGACCAGTGCAGTATATTCATCTTCAAGGTGGCTTATTTTCGGCGTATTGAGGGGAAGGAGACTGTTTATTGTCCAGGCTGTAGCTCAGACGTGCTATTGTGAAATGTAGATGAAGCTCCTTTCGAGTTAAATTGATTAGCGCTAAGTCACGCCGCGCCATAGATAACATAATTAAGGCCGGAGATAGATACAAGGTGTAATGAGTCGGGATAAGCCGCCAGGAAAGGAATGATGTATTTCGCTGTGATGAGACCGATTTAAAGGGATCTGGAAGGGCGACCCGTTGTGTTTTGGAAGTGAACCAGGTCACAGCTGGCGTAATTTATGATACCCGGCAGAACGACGAAGACAGGCCGAGCCCTCGCTCTGTTTGTGAAGGCTAGAGAAGTATTATCTGTCATATTTCCCTCAAAACAATGATTCCAAGCTACCATTCATTATTAACATCGTTAATTAAGCTCCACTGTTCTGAAATGAGCGATCCCACCAGTTTCTTCTCTAACCATTTAAAACGTATAGGGTAACAGGTTAACATATTCCATGTCTTAGGAGACCCAGGTTCACTCCTTGGATACAGTGAAAGCTGGTGCTCACTGTTACTAGCGACAGATAGATTGAAACTCCTACAACTACATCTAGGGTATTTAAAGTGCAGATGTTTTGACTATTTATTACAGAAAGTGCAAATTGTATATTAATGAGATATTGGATGTTCGAAGTCGCTCTATTGTTCGTACACAGAATTACAACGTTGTATATAATGTAATGTTGGGTTATTTGCTGAAATTCTTATGAAACAAGCGTGTGTATTATATTGCATATTCAGCAATGATCAATTTAGGGAAATGACGTGATACGATATTCAAATATTTGTAAATGTAGTCATAGAAACATACAATTTACTGAAGTTCATCCAATGTTAGGGTATGGTATCTTGGTATAATTTTAAATTATAGCAGGGTATGACCATACTAATTAAATATGTATAATAGTGATAGGCAATGCGCATTGTGGTAAGTGCAAGTGTAAAGTGTGAATAATTCAAGAGGAAACGCCTCTTAAAGATTGAAATAATTGAACGTAGAATGAGATGTAGAAAGAGACTACCAAACATTTAAAACGTCAAGATCACTCTAAATATTATTTGTAAATTGTATTGTATGGCATATCCATGTGAATAAGATGTGTTTCACTAGTATAATAAAGTTGTTGTATAAGATATCGTTTATCTTATAATTAGTAATAAATTAGTATTCCTCTCATAATTAACATTCCCCTACTATAGAGATTATTAGAATATTATCGCCCCATCGGACGGTCCATTCAGACCCGTAATGTTCTACCGACTTAGATAGCGTACTATGCTAGTAGGGGAGATGATACTTCGATACCGGGCTGAGTTCGAAGCTCATCGGAGGTGCTCCATTCCATGTTTATGAGCCACGGTATTTTTTTGTGTACTGAAACCTTGGACATTTACAGTATGAGGTAGAAAAGGTCGTTCTTTATCTGAGGAAGTCACTTAATATGGACAAAATAACTGCGGAAAGTCCTTGAGTGAAGTTGTAAGAGAAATTGTATCGGAGCTGTGCAACAACATTTTGGGAAGTGAACGATGTAAAGACGACTGGTGGACTGGTGGCACTCACTATTCTTCGTTCATTATAACAAATGGTCTACGGCTGTATGTGCCAATTACTACTCTTATCTTCCATGCAACAAAAATCATCTTCGATTTCCTTGAAGAATGAATTAAATACCTACTCCTCCCTAAAATAACTGAGGAATAGTCTCGTTTCATCTCAGAGAAATGCCTTAGGAGACACTTTTCGAATGTCCACTAGACTGTAGAAAAAGCGATGGATTTCAACATTACGATCTATCTCGTTTAGTCGACTGCACCTAGGCGTTTGACTCTGTATGGTGGACACCTCTCTGAATGATTGTCTTGGAGAAGAGAGTACCGTAGCTTCTAACGAAACTTATGCAAACCCTGCAAGAGGGGAATATCGCAGCTCTGATTAACAAACGGTCGTAGTGCAGCAACATTAAAGAATGCGGTATGAGATGGAGATTCTTTCCCTCACCCCTTCACTTCAACATATGAAATGTGTCCGTGTACTGGAAGGAAGCAGATTCGTAGAGGAAAACAGGATCATTAATCAGACGGAATTTGGTAACACTCGGATCGTAGCAACTACTGCTAGGAGATATACTGTACTTCCCTATGGAGATGTGGCGTCCTGGCACATTCCCTGAATCACTTAGACTGAACATTGATCCAATGTATTATCAGTTTCTTCGTCCGGCTTTGATGGTATCATTGTTTGTGAACATTGTGTAGAGTTTTATCGACATTTAGAATAATTAGTTCTTCTTTATTATTAAGATATCGTGAGAGAAAACATTTCGTCAGAATTTCTTGGAAATTATAATTTAAGTTGAAAAATAACTCCGTTCGAAATTAATTTAGTTTTAGTTTGACTGTATACAAAAGCGTAGCAAAAATGGGAGGGTAATAGGCTCAGGTTGGAATTGTCGAATATCTCCGTCAATAATAGTTGCAATAAAATCTTTAAATAACGAAATTCGTTGAAATGATTATTTTCTATTCTTTTTATTTATTATGTTGCTGCGCGAAGAATCATAATGAGCATAGTTGCACTTTCGAAAGATTTCTAAATATCTCTTCAGATACAACATGCATTTCCAAAAAGATTTGTGCACCATGAAGGAGCCACTGCAGAGGCACATAATTGGGTATAGGCGCCGGAATTGGCCCGCATTAAGAAAACATCAAAATATTGTACCACACCAAGCATTTAGTGCATGGCTACAAACACTTGGAAGATGTACTTAGTACGGTACAGGAGCACCAGTAGCAGGGAGACAGACGACGATTCGATTCGGAATGGACGCATATACACGTTGGATGTTCTCCTGTAGATGATCCCGTCACAGCTGGTGCCACTGACCTTCCAAACCTGCCACAGTTGTTAATGGCCGAAGTTCCTCTCTAGTCTGCTTCCAAACGTTCTCGAAGGGGAAGAGGTCTGGAGAGTTATCCAAGAAAGCATGTTGACATCACAAATACAGGTCAGAGATACACGTGGCAATATCCTGCTGGAAACGACATTGTCAAGCTGCATCAGAAAGAGATACACCCACCGTTGCAGAATTTCCTGGACGTATCACCATAGTTCTTTCAGTCAACAGCAGTAGGAAGCGAGAATTGTAAGGAATGGTACCGCATACCGTGATACCTCTCGTAGGAGCAGTTTGCTGCTTCGCAATGAAGCGAAGATCACTGCCCAACCCAGAACGTGTGCATACTGGAATTCGATGGTCGTCTGTACCCAGACAGAACTGCAATTCCTCAATGAACACCACCCGTAGCATATCCGAAAAGTTGCCTCGCAGGCCGCTTCTTGGAAGTTCAAACTTCGAGTAACAGGTCGTAATGGTAGACCTCGTAAAGAAAGCAGCGATGACAGAGCGTGTTCTGCTAGCCACCTGGGTATGGTACCTGCGTATCCCCTGCTGCCGTGACTTTTCTCTGGATGGTGCACAGCGAAGACCGTCAAGTTCTCACAGCCTGCCACGCGATAAAACGATCTCCCTGCTGGTGGTCCGCTGGGGTCGACCCGAACCTTCAATATGCCCTCATGTTCCTATTGCATCCAAGACCGACACCAAGTGTATATTCCTCGGCACGTAAGGCTAGTCACTAAAATACAAATATCGCCTTCCTCTTGTCTTTGTTTTAAAGGCTCACCACTACTGTCAACTTGAAATTCCTTATTAAAATCACCTGGCATAACCGTAACAAACTAACCTCCATGTAAGCATCAATAATGGAGATTCCCTTACCAAAGTAAATCATGAAAGTTAAGACGAAATAAATCAAGGTAGTCATAATAAAGTCTGTTTTCAAATTCGATGAGGAACTAAGGAAAGAAACGTACACACTCTCACCTTCACTCAATTTAATATTACACATTTCTTCCTTTATTCTGATATACGCATTACTATAACCGTATTCCTGGAAAGAAGGGCACATCTTGAATGATGCAAGTTATCTTTGTTATGATATTTTCAAAATTTCCAGAAGTTGATTAATGTCTTTCTTTTGCGCGAATGTTTTCGTCTCTGTTCCATAAGCAGTAAAGGGAAAATTGAAAAAATTAGACCGTATTAATAAAATGCTGCGTTCGTCATGTCACACCAACTACATTACGTTCTTAAATGCATTATACCATAATTTAGTTATACCTACCTGGTATTATCCAAATAGATTTAAAATACTACAAAGAAAGAAAATATGCTTTACTTATACTCGTAAGAGTAACTAGTGATTTTTAAAACACAGCAGAGGCAGTGCGGATAACCTCGCAAGTCACGAAACAAAAATGACTACATGGTGCCAACATGCGGGATGAACGGTGACTGTAAGACGTCGTATCGGCAAAAAGGCTCCCTAAACTAAATCACTAAGACACTAAATCTAATCGAACAGTTACAAAATAACTTTAAATCACTACCTTCAGTATTAATAGGGGACAAGGTCGGCTGTTTCCTTATGTACTACGCTTAAATGCCTAGTACTTGAGTCAAAATGGTTCAAGTGGCGTATAATGCGGTGAAACGTCCAACTTGCCTCTCTAGTCCAACTATGTGCTCTCTCTCTCTCAAATTCGTCTAGTTGGTTAAAAGGCCTGTTGAGTGTGTCTTCTGGGAAGGCTGCGTGTTCACTCAGTCATCTCAACTCTGTAGCTTGCACTGATAACTAACGCTTTGTTCTGTGTCTGGCATCCATGAAAATCAGCAAACTTTTGCGCCCCCTAGTAGCACTTCCACACAAGCAATCAGCATTAAAAGTAAATGGGTTACATGTCAGGCTATGGCGATACAGTGTGGCAACCTTCATTAAACTCGCACGGTAATTTTATGATTCACATTGATTTATTATTATTTATTTATTTTTTATTTAATAAATTAATTTGTTGATTTATTGTGCAGTTCATCTTAAGACTGTACAGTCAAAGTTCGTAAGAACTTCGGAGTGTGGTTGTACATTTTACTCTGTGAACTTTTATAACGAAGGTACTTGTGAATTTATTATCCTCTAAATCTATCAACGACAAGCATCGACATGGATATACTGTTCCGTCACCAAGATGAGTTAACTATTATTGTGGAGGCTCTTTTTGATTTAACCTAATCAGGTCGCAAACCTGTAGAAAATTTGAATATGCTTAAGCAACGGAATGGACTAATATGCATTTCTCTTTAATTTACGTACTGTAGATGAAATTACATTTGCAAACGATTCGTGTTGACGAGATAATTTACAGACTGGTACAGTGGCGATGTAATTTCCTATTTATGTACGGATAAACAAATATACTTAATAAGTGATTTTAAAAGAACTTGAAACATGCATTTCTTACTTAAATCTTTTCCCTACCGAAAATATATCATTCTGAGAAAGGCAAGGGCTCATGCCCAAGTAATGGTGTCTAATTATCTCCTCCCTCTCACCCTTTAGTGTGCGTTGTACAATAAATCTTCAGTGACGGTCAGTAACAGGTAGTATACTACAAGTAAATATAACATAAGAGAACTCATTTGAAATCTGTAAAATTCTGTTACTTTAGTCTCAAACACATTCACGCCTCCTCTAACATTTTGAATTTTAAAAATGAGGGAGAAATTTCTGAAGAACATGTTTAAATTGATATTGATAATTCCGTTTATTTCATAAATGGATTCTGAAAACTGGTCAATTAGAATTCCACAGTCAGCTGTTGTTATTCTGCAGTTTCTCATTTCATCTCCTTCGTATGAAAGCTTTTCACCAAATTCCTGAGTATATTACCACACACGTGCACTGATATACTAAACCATCAACATCAATACAAATATTGTAATACATTACAGACGGAGTTTCATGAATGATTCACCATCAGATCCTAACATTATAACTGAAGAAACCAACTAATATTCAAGATTAAACTAAACCCCATGGCGTTTCAGCTGTTACGGACCTTGGCCTACCAAGCGACCGGTGCTCAGCCAGGGGCTTTCAGATTAAGAGATGACCCGTGTTTGACGCAGTAGTTATTCTTGGCTTTCTAGACCAGGACTGCTATCTCACCGTCCGATGCTCCTCAGTTGTTCTCGCGTTGGCTGAGTGGAGCTTGAACCAGTCTTTGGATATAGGTAATAATCTCTGACATGGCCTGAAAATAAAACCAGTAAGAGGCAGACACGCTACCCCTAGACCACGGGGCAGGCATTCAATACCAATAAGCGGATCTAGTACCTTTCGAAATGTCATATTAATTAATTGACTACTGGTGACATTTATATACTCCTTTCGTGGTCGAGTACATCCAAATAGTATACATTGCGATATGAATTAAATTAATGACACATTAAGTTAAATTTCACTTATATTTGATTAAAACACACATGTCTAAGCGATGGACAATAAGAGTCACTAGTTGGGAAGGAGAAAAATTATGATCAAGCTGCAACACTATGAAAATACAACTTAAAATCTTCGACAACTACACAGTTCCAAAAAATTTGGGGAACATGTCTTGTAACGTCTGATATGTGAACGTTAATTTGGTAGATGGGGTTCCAATGGTCGTAAAGCATACCTTGCGAACTTAGCTACACAGTGTATGTCAAACTGAAGTTATACTCCACCTGTAGGTGTAGCCATGCATTACACTGTCAGGTGACACCTCAAAACAAAGTGAATAGCGGTGCGTCCGTGTATCGTTGTGAGGTACACAGACTACTGCGGTCATCTGACGACGTTGTACGACAACCAGCACATCCCATGAGACATCTTAACGAGGTTAAAGTCGCAAGGGCCGTAACTTTGATCCAGGAAGGATGGACATTTCGTCGTGTTCCTGTGGATCTTAATGTCTCTCCGTCAGTTGTTCACCGCTTGTGGAATCGCTAGACTGAGACAGGCCAGTTCACAAGGAGGGTTGAACAAGGTAGTGGACGCATGACAACCCCACAGAATAACCGATATCTGACCATCTGTGCGTTGCGGCGTCGTTCGGCAACTGCCAGAGAACAGCAACAAGACATCAGGAGGGTCACTGGAGTCATGGTTTCTGACCAGACAGTATGGAACAGGTTAAGGGAAGTGTTCTTAAGACCCAGACGTCTCGTTCGAGTGCCCCGTTTAAAGCAGCAACATCGCACAGATCGCCTTCTTTTTGCCCTTACCCACGTCAACTGGCAACTTCGCCAATGCAGACCTGTGTTGTTCACAGACGAGTTCAGATCTCCCCTGACACAGCATGATGGACGTCAACGTGTATGGCGACGCCGTGGTGAGCCGTGCATGCCAAATTTTGTCCAGGAAGGCGACCGATTCGTTCGGACAAGGTTCTGTGATGGTGTGGGGTGGCATCAGTATGAATGCCCGTACGGATCTCGTCGTCGTCTGTGGTAATCTTACAGCTGCGGGGTACATCGAGCAGATACTGCTACAGCATGTGTTGGTTGCTGTATATGGTGTGGGCCTGAATTCGTACTCATGCACGAAAATACCAGGGCTCATGTAGCGCGCATCACCAGAGCTGTCTTGCGAGAACTGGACATTCAAGAGATAGAATGGCCAGCAGTGAGTTACAACCTTAATCCCATCGAGCATGTGTAGGATAGGCTTGACAGAAATGTTCCTAGGCGTCTTGTTCCACCACAGACTCTCCAAGACCTCGAACAGTCTCTTATTGAGGAATGGGAGCTGATACGAAACGTGACCTCCGTCGATTTATACAGAGCATGCCACATAGGTGCTAAGCTGTGATAAATGCTCGTGGAGGACATACACCATACTAAAGCTCTCCAACTCTGATAAAAATCCACCCTGGAGGACTGTTATTACTTTGTTTTCGCCCCTCTCTGGACATTTCCGTTTTTGTTCTGAAAATGAACGCAAATCCATCAATGTTCTTTTGTATATTTCAACGGTAAAGAATAAAGGTTTAGTTGGTAATATACCTGAGTGTGAGGTATTGTTTTGTGGTGCATGGCATATGTTCAAAAACATGTTCCCCTAATTTTCTGAACTGTGTATTACTAGTATTATGACAGAAATGAAGACAGCGACTTCAAAGGGAATCACAGAAGAATCCATAACTCGAGTACACATTCGTACTAACACTACATGAGTACCTACAAATGGCTTCCAGTCAGTGCTCATGCCCATACTGCACTTGTCGGTAGACCGACGCATTATATAAGTATCATACTCACTTCAGTCACTGGATTCGTATTTCCTTCGAGCACACTTGGCTTTAAAATACCTACAGACATTGCATACAAACAATCTCCGTCAACCCCCATTCATTCTCAAGCGGTACTAGCTAGTTAGCAAGTAAGCCACACAGCAGATGCTATTGTTATTTACTCGTTGCCAGAGTCTCCTCCGTGCGGTTTGGACCGGATACTCATTCCGCTTGAATTGCTGCAGCCTTCCTCTAGCTCCATCTGCATGGGGGCCCAGCAGACCGCAACTGAATGAGCTAATTGCCACCCCCACAGTGAGAAATGTTTATTCATCACTGTAGGGCGGAAGTGCTACAAGAGCGTGCTATGGCAACCAGCAATCATTTTAGTGCCCACAGAGGCACGAGCACTAAGGCTGGCATGCAAATAGCTAAACTGTAATATGAGCTACCTTTTATAGATCCCACCTACATTTCTATAATATGAAAGAGGAAGGATTCTCCTTCATTTTTATAGATTTCTGAAGCCACAGTATACATACAAAGTATAAAATTTGAAGGTTTCAATAATTCCAAACAAATGCGCAGTTGATCTCAAAATCTGCAGTCCCTCCAAAATTCAAAATAATGATATCGTAATGCAGAAAATAAATGGTATAATCACCTTCTATACCTGTAAAAACTTCCAGTCAATCCTGTTATGACACAAACAATTAAAAATTGCCAATGACTCTACTTTTTCTAAAAGAAATACCTCAACTTCCACTTATGATGAACGGCGCGGAAATAGTATTTCAAAATTTTCTGAAAAAATATTGGGCCAGTATGACTGAAATTTTAAATTAGAATAAGAACACAAATG
Source organism: Anabrus simplex (assembly GCF_040414725.1). Classification (NCBI taxonomy): domain Eukaryota; kingdom Metazoa; phylum Arthropoda; class Insecta; order Orthoptera; family Tettigoniidae; genus Anabrus; species Anabrus simplex. Next base: position 1,269,368,971 of record NC_090265.1, read on the forward strand.
TTACTACATTCAAGAAAATATATACGCTAGTTTATTGCCCCACATGAGTGCTTTTCAGTACGAGTCAATCTACCGACATGGCACTGAAGTATTTGTTTCTTCAAATAACATTTGTCTGAGCCGGAATCGAAGCCACTATATTGGGATAAGAAAGTCACCGCCACCATTATATTTTTATGTGATTATAGATAGGATTTTGAGTAATTTTTGCGTATGTGCACAGCCCTGCATAATCTATACTAATATTATAAAGAGGAAAATTTTGTTTGTTTGTAACGAATAGACTCAAAAACTACTGAACCGATTTTAAAAATGACTTCACCTCTAGAAAGCTAGAAATCTTGCCACTGAGTAACATAGGCTGTATTTTATTTTCAAAACAATTCGAGGTGGGGGACACGGGGTGGGGTAGATACAAAAATTATAGGCTAATATAGGCAAAATATCGAATTTGTCGTATAAGGACGATACAAAGCTCAATTTAATCGTCTTGGAGCAAATAACAAAACCCGGTAAGCCCTACGGGCCCGAAAACCATGTTTTAAGGCCCTAAAACCAACCGTTACGGAGATATTGGCACCACACTACCCCTGCTCTAGGAATCGGATAAAGTAATGAACTGCCGTAACCATGGCAACGTCAGCTCCAGGATTCTACAGCAGCTAGATTATGCAAGTACGTTTGGGCATAGCTGCCAACCAAAATTGATACACATATGACGTACCATCTGGAAAAAATAAACTGTTGTGTAAGATGCTCAATGCACTCCTTTGGGCGGGGATGGAAATGGAGTGAAGTATAAAAATAATAGCCCGGGAGATCTCCGTAGTACAGCGACCAGCGGTTGCCGACGGCCTCCGTTTTTACGTACTGGCTTAGGTTTCAGCATTTTTCGGAGTCTGTTACCTATATTTAATCTATTTTCTATCATATCGTGGAGTCGTAGAATCACTGAGGTTATTAGTGCCTATATTTTGGCCCATGACTTGAAAAAATTTCTCAACATTTATACTGAGATTCATTATATGATGTGCGACATGAGTGACAAGCCCTGAGAACTATAATTCTCGATAATTATAGTAGTTTCTTTTATGCATCGCGTATTTCCTGGATCATTTGTAATAGTTACGAAATTTCGGATCATACAAATGCATTCAATAATATTTATATTTGAGGTAGTATCTAGCGGGAGCAAGGACTGTCTAGGGAGGTCTGGTCACGCTACCAAAATCCTTTGCGGTGGCGGCCATATTGGGTCTCAAATATCGTTGTTATGTGGGCGTGCCCGACGTAATGATGCGAGTTATTACTTGTATTTTGAAGGAAAACGGATACTGAGCCGCACCAAATTGTCAAAATAAGACAACTGACGGAATTAGAGTGTTTCGCTTCCCGAGAGATAAGCAAAAGAGAGCTCAGTGGGTACAAAACTGTAGGCGTGACAAATGGCAACCTATAGATAAATGCTTCTTGTGCGAGGTTAGTGAAGTTATACATTCGTATTATTCCTGAATAACAGTACGTTTATATGAACGATGTTTTATATTTATAGGTCTTATGTATTTTCTTCTTGCATCAATTTGAAGAATCGCAATTTGAACTAAAGAGGGCAGATGGACGGAAACTATTCAAATGGAATTCCATCCCAACAATTTTCAACGTCCCGAATCCACCTAAGTCTTTGACATATAATAGGAAACCTCCCAAAGAAAGAGAATTGTCTTTCAAAACAAGCAAGAAAAGTAACAGAAAATGTGTAATAGTAGTATCGATGTTTATGAAAATTTCCTTTTCATGTGTCCGGCTCCATGGCTAAATGGTTAGTGTGCTGGCGTTTGGTCACAGGGGTCCCAGGTTCGATTCCCGGCAGTTTCGGGAATTTTGCTGCTATATTTGCTTTACGTCGCACAGACACAGACAGGTTTTATGGCAACGATGGAATAGGAAAGGCGTAGGAATGGGAAGGAAGAGGCCGTGGCCTTAATTAAGGTACAGCCCCAGCATTTGCCGGGTGTGAAAATTGGAAACCACGGAAAAACATTTTCAGGGGTTCAGGAATTTTAACCATAATTGGTCAATTTCGCTGGCACTAGGGCTGAGTGTATGTGTCGTCTTTATCTTCATTTCATCCTCATCACGACGCGCAGGTCGCCTACGGGAGTCATATCAAAAGACCTGCACCTGGCGAACCGAACATGTCCTCAGACGCTCCTGGCACTAAAAGCCAAACGCCATTTCATTCCATTCCTTTTCATGTAAACTACAGACAGTATCATTCTAACCCTACATGCAACGTAGAAATATTTCACAGATATTTGAAATGCTTGTTCCTGTTCATTTACCAATTATAATCACAACAAACAATACGCCTATCACTTCAAACCAACAATTTATGTCCAGCTGGCCATCATTACAACAATTGTATTGATAATAGCAGTCTTATACTGAACTGTAGTTATTATTTACAGCTAAATTCCATTCACCTTAAATGCTCTATAGAGTACATCATATGGGTGAACAAATACTTAAAGATCACAACACTCGCTTCACTCGCACTAACCAACTACTGTAATTTAATGTACCGTAGCCTAACATAATATCCTAATGTAATCCCTAAAATAGCCTAACCTAGGTTAACTCAACTTAATAGTGACTGGATTTCTATTTCTTATGGAATCGTGTCTACCAATGGCTTTAAGTTTCTTCTTCTTCTTATTATTATTATTATCATTATTATTATTATTATTATTATTATTATTAGCATGAATATTTGGACTCAGCTAAGAGCCCCGTGGTCGCCAAACCACGCTCCCTAGTTAGGAGCGCCTGACGCCCCTTTCAGTCGCCTCTTATGACAGGCAGGGGATACCCCACCCACGCGGGGAAATCTATTTTGGGTTGTGACTACGTGGCCCTTAGCTGAGTCTTGACATTGCTTTCACTATTCTAGCCCATCCGACCTCCCCTGGTTAACACTTGTTCTTTTCCGACCGCGACGACATTAGCGCATTCGAGGCCTAGGAAGTTTTTCATTTCCACGCACTTTGTGGCCTTCATATTTCTTTTGCCGATACCTTTATTTTTCGAAGCGTTGGTCCCCTTCCATTTGTTTCCTTCTGATCAGTGTTTATAGAGTATGGTTGTCCAGTTGTACTTCCTCTTAAAACAATAATCACCACCACCACTTAGTACTATATAGCTGCATGGGTTATCAATAAACTAGTTAAGAGTAGCTAAGAACATCACTCTCATTGCATATGTGCAGAATATTTTTGCCTTAGAACCCAAAGAAATACCACATGAATGGATAACAACAGTTACAATACATAATTTAATGCACTCAACTTGTAACGGTTCAAATCCCGTTACAAGATAATATCTTTATTATTATTATTATTATTATTATTATTATTATTATTATTATTATTATTATTATTATTATTATTATTATTATGACAGTATTATTATTTCATCTGTGAGATTACTATTATTTTGTTATAATTATTATTCAATTCCAGCACGCAAAGCTTGTCGCATGCGTGTTTGTAATTGAGTGTATGCATATATACGTATATGTAGATTATCATTAAATACCTGTACAGTGAGAGTTTCGATGTATCAGATGTGGATGTGACGTCGTTATATTGTTATACTACTGGCGATTCTGCCAAGTCATTGCTACGCCATGGCTACGTCATCGTATTTTGTTAGCACTGAGCTCACTTTCTTTGAGAAACCCAGTAAGCCGGCGGCGGTTTCACAACTGTATGTAATATTTGCCGCGTTGTGGGAGTATGTCATTGTTATTTCTGGATATTACGTAGCTGTGTCAACCAACGTCTATATAAGGTGGATGCACATTGTAGCGTCAGTCATTAGTTAAGCGGATACAGTACAGTGAAGAAGTCTACGAGATGAAGAGGCCTCAGTCGGTCAGTCAACAAGTGTGAACGAGAGATGGAGAAGACTCAGTGAGCCATTAATTATTGGTCATTGAGAGAGTGAGGCCAAAAGTTAGTTGGTCACTTAGTTGAAGACACGGACGCAAGGCTTACCATGGAGTCAGAGAGGGCAACCCTGGACCTGCCAAGAGGTAATACCATGTTGACTTACAAAGAAGTCAGATGATCAGATGATATGGAGAAGAAGCAGTCACAAGGATGTATCACCAAGTTAGGCGTGACACATATACAGTAAACACCAGATCAAAGGAATACGTCGTAATTACACTAAAAGTGTTGAAGGTACAGTCAAGTGAATCAGTGAGGGAAATATTTCTATAAATTGTTAAATGTCCGGTCAAGAAGAATTCAAATTCATGCCTAGTTTCTTTCAGTTGCAATGTCATAATTTCATATTCTCATCTGTTTTATCGCAACAAGACTCACTATTTTTTATATATTATTTAAAGAATATATTTTGTTCTATCAAACGAATTCATAGTTTTATTTAAATGACAGTAAAATATCTTAACCTCAAAATTAATGGGGAAACCGAACGCCAATCTCCTTTTCCCAGAACTTATATGGTATGTTGTCAAAAGTAAGCTTATTACCCCACACTCTAGAGATAGTCAAGAGTCTCATTCTATCATTGTTGCACTGAGTGGTAGCTGGCGCCCTTCAAATAACGTATGTGTAAGTAAGCAGGTAACAAGTAAGTGTGAGTACAAGGTCCAACGAGTGTGTATTTTATTTAATGAATGTTAATGTTCATAATTTCCATTTTAAATACAGATATTCAGATTTTCAAGTTAAATGCAGTGTTATAATATTTGTAAAATTAGTAAGAGAGTTAGGAAAGTCTCAAACTCAAGAGGCATTCAGTGTTTGTCAACATACTGGGGTAACCTTTTAGAAACGCAGTATCGAAAATTACTTTCTTAATAAAGAAAACGCTGAAGGTAATTTATTACAACCGTCGTTTAGTACTTTAAATACAGTACTTCAAGTTCAGTATTTCATGTACCGGTAATCATAATATGACACAGCCTGTACAGATTTCTATGTTTCTGTCAGTAAGATTACGTACCGGTATTACAGATGATATTAATAAGAAACACAGTAAGACCAAGTTGTAAGGAAGTAAAAGAGAAGAACATGAGCTTTTCTGTTGTTTCTTGTTTCTCAAAAAGGAAAAAAAGAATTTCAGGCTCTTCCTGTCTTCCTATTCAAATAGCTGTGAATGTATTCATATCATTTAAGTGTTATTCAGTTATATATACATGACCAGTAGATGCCGAATTAAATTCTTTATGAAAAATAGTTGGTATTTTGTTTTTATTTCAGTGTACGGTACCGAAATCTTCTAAATTCTAATACACTTGCCTTTGGTTACGCTCGCTTAAAGACCCAGTATGGCGGCTCCATAAGTAGCATTCGTGACTTGACCTCCCTAGACAGACCTACACTAAACCTGCAGCTTTGTGAAGGGAGCAGGTATATCTAGATGGGAATGAAGGGAAAACATGGTAGCAAAATATCTTAGAGATCGACGCTAATTAGGAACTAATATTTAGAGGCCCCCATGAAGAAAAGAAGAAGAAGGTACAATATAATTCCAAACATGACAAATAATTTCTACGTACTTAAGTAAATACACCAGTGATATAAATATCTAATGAAGTCAGTCACACCGATAGTATGAGTAACTAAAGCCAGTTTCTGATAACCCGTACGAAGAACGGCTACTTCTGCTAGTAAATGTTATATAGAAGCAAATTAATCTCAAATAGAAGAACTGGATTGCAGTCATGTGACGTAATGTTACACGGGAAAAATCAAAATAAGATTTGAAGTAAAGGAAGTTGATAAATATTACTATTTGGCTAGCATAAAGCAGAATGACCTCTAGAATTAAAAATATGGGTCACCCTAAACTACATATTCTTTAAAATAACTTATTTTAAACCGAAACTGCATGTTCATATTAGAGAGATCTGGAACCGTTTGAATCTGGCGTGCCATATTATGGAAGTGAGACTGGCGCACAAGGAAGGTAAATATAATTTTTTCAACAGTGACGTTTACATAATTTTGAAGATGATATGGATAGAGCTGATCACAAATTAGGTGATAATGATTCGAGTTTTTTGAGAGGAGGAGGTTTTGGTAAAATGTAGTAAGAAATGGTAGGCTGATGGATGTATTGAGAACTTACAGTTGGAAGAATAAGACGTAAAATACTTAAGATGAGGTCACAAGTTAGTTCGCAAGTTCAATGATAACTGAAGTAAAAAAGACGCTGTTTAGGTCGGCATATATTTTGAACATTTCTTCAATTCTTCATTATAGAGGGCTAACGGTATCTGATAGAAATCTAAAATATAAAAGTAAATGTACCGGACTGCTGAAGTCGAGTGCCTGAGCGAATACGCCAGGTGTGTGTGTGTGTGTGTGTGTGTGTGTGTGTGATTTGTGACTAATGACTTCTGATGCTTTGATTATGCTTAGAATAATCACGTATTACCACCCGAGCATCAAACATTTGTACCACTTACGTTAGTCAGTGTTACCTACTACGAATGTAATAACAATGTTAGTGGTTTTACGTCCCACTAACAACTACTTTTATTGATTTCGAAGACGTCAAGGTGCCGGAAATTTTAACCTTCAGGAGTTCTTTTACGTGTCAATAAATCTACCAGTACAGTACGAGACTGCCGTATTTAAGCACCTTCAAATATAACCGTACTGAGCTGGGATCGAACCTGCCTGAGCTACCCAATCCGACTATCTACTAAGAATGGTAGACAATAAAAATCGTCCTGGAACTCTTATTTACCGACACAATCTGACTTCTTTAAAATCATCAATATCCAATCCAGCAAAATTGTTTTACGTTTAGTCCCTATGTAAATTATCAATAGGTACTCTAATTTTCATTAAAGTCTTCACGGTTCATGTACTATCCATAAGTACACAAAAGTCTGTCCTAAATATTATCAGTACAGCCGCTTACATCCACTAACGAATTGTAGCTTATATCAGAAATTAAGACAGAATGGAAAATGAGTATATTTCTTCTTTCTTCCTTTCTTTCTAAATCCGTTTACCCTCCAGGGGTGGTTTCTTCCTTCGGACTCAAAGAGGGATCACACCTCTACCGCCTCAAGGGCAGTGTCCTGGAGCGTGTGACTTTGGGTCGGGGATACAACTGTGAAGGAGGACCAGTACCTCGCCCAAGCTTCCTCACCTGCTATGCTGAACAGGCGCCTTGTGAGGGGGTGGGAAGATAGGAAAGGATAGACGAGAAACAGGGAAGGAAGAGCCCATGGCCTTAAGTTAGATACCATTCCGATATTTGCATTTGTTGGAGGTGAAGTGGAAAACCACGGAAAACCACTTCGAGGATGGTTGAGGATGGAATTGAAACCTCCTCTACTCATTTAACCTCCCTAGGTGGAGTGTGCCCTATTCCAGCCCTCGCACCACATTTTAAATTTCGTGGCAGAGCCGGGAATCGAACCCGGGCCTCCGGGGGGTGGCAGCTAATCGAACTATCCACTACACCCCCGAGGCGGTGATTAGTATGTTTATATTGTGATATCCGCGTCTGTGGTGTAGTGGTTAGTATAATTAGCTTGCACCCCCGGAGGTCCGGGTTCGATTTCCGGCTCTACCACGAAATTTGAAAAGTGGTACGAGGACTGGAACGGTGTTTACTCAGCCTCGGCAGGTCAACTGAGTAGAAGAGGGTTCCATTCCCACTTCAACCCTCTTCCAAGTGAGTTTCCGTTGTTTTCCACTTCTCCTCCAGGCAAATGCTGGGATGGTACCTAACTTGCGACCACGGCCGATTGGTTCCTTCCTTCTTACTTGTCTATCCCTTTCGACCTTCCCATCCCCACATAAGGCATAGCAGATGAGGCCGCCTGGGTAAAATACTGGTCCTCCTTCGCAGTTGTACCCCCCGACCCATAGTCTGACGCTCCAGGACAATGCCCTTGAGGTGATAGAGTTGGGATGCATCGCTGAGTCCAAGGGAACAATCAACCCTGGAAGGTAAATGGATTAAGAAAAAAAGAAAATATTTATATTATGGTAGCATACTGGGCCCGGAAGATGACCTGGGGGAGTCTCTGCAAACACCTCGAGACTCTGGCAAACAATGAGGGTGATATCTGATTACAAGAACTCAGCAAGAGAGTTCTCTTAGCCTCTGTCACCTCAATTCTCCAACTTCCTACCTAAACATGGTGCCCATAATAAGCCAAGCAACTCGGTGGAAGGTTGCGTAACGAACCCCAGCGGGAAACTGAGTCGGTGAGCAGACAGGTTTTGGAGGTCAGTGGAAGGCAACGGGAAACCTGTACTGAAATGATCCCAAGAAGTTCATGGCAATGGACTTCTGTATAAAAGACTCCGGAGGTAAAACTTCCCCTCAATCGGATCTCCGGGAGGGGAATACATCGAGGTTTTCTAATAGAGATGAAGGAAGGATGAGTAAAAGCCCTAGAAAAGTAAACAGATTTTGGGAATAGGTACATGGAATGTACTAACATAATTGCAGCGTAGGAAATTGGAAAATGCTAAACAAGAAATGGCTAAAAGCAAATTTGATATATTAGGCATGAGTGAAGTGTGGTGGGGAGGTAGTGGAGAACTGGCTAGTGGACGATATACACTATATTACTCAGGTGCTGAGTGTTTTGGACAACATGGAGTGGAATACTAATTAAGAAAGATATATAGCCTAAAGTGTTGAAGATAGAATATATAAATGAAAGGATAATTATACTAAGATTGAAAGGCGATCAGAAAGATTTAGTAATAATTCACGTTTATATGCCAAGCAGTCAACACCCAGAAGAGGAGGTAGAGGAATGTTACGAGCAAATAGAAGAGGTTAGTGGAAGAGAAATGAAGAGTGCATGTGTTGTGATAATGGGAGATTGGAATGCCGTTGTTGGAGAAGGACATGAGGACAAAAATGTTGGAAAATATGGACTCGGAGTTAGAAATGACAGAGATCAGATGTTAGTTGACTTCTGTAAGTGAAACAACATTATCATTGCTAATACACTGTTTGAAAACAGTGAAAGTCGGAGGTATACTTGGACATCTAGTATTAATAATGCAAGGTACCAAATAGAATATATTATGATACAACAAAGATATAGGAATGATTTAAAAAATGTAAAATGTTAAGAAGACAGCAAGAGAAGTTCTGGGAAAAAAACGAAGGAGAATAATAAGAAAGGACTGGATAACTAAAGACATTTTGGACAAAATGGAAGAAAGGAGAAAATCGAAAAACGTAAACGTTCAAGAAGGAAGAAAGATGTATAGAGAATTAAATAATGATTTAAGAAGGGAGACTGAACATGGTAAAGAAAAGTGGATCAGAGAAACCTGCAGCAAAATAGAACGGTTGGAATATGAAGGTAAATATGACATGAATAACAAAGAAGTTATTGAGTTAACATTCAAGGATAAAAGGAATGGAAGTGGAATGACTGAGATTAAAACATTGGATGGACAGTTAGTAAAAGAACCTGACAAAGTTAAGGAACGATCGAAAGAATACATAGAATACATTGGAACAGCAGACCAGATAAGAGTCGTATAAATCTGGAAAAGGAAAATTAAGTAAATGAGGATAAGATTTGGTTCAGTATATTAGAAGAGGAAATAGAGTCAACTATTAGGGAAACGAATTATGGTAAGGCATTTCATGTAGGTGAAATACCAGTCGAACTACCCAAAGTACTGCAGGTCAAAGGAAAGGGTATATTTGTAAAACTTTGTCAAGAAATATACTTAAAAGGGAAACGGCCAAAATAGTTTATGGAAAATAGTACTAAATGTGTAGAACACAGCACATTAAGTTTAATTTCTCATGCGGCTAAAATACTAGATGCAATAAGAGCAATAAACATAAGAATTTACAGACGAATGGAGAATTATATTCGTGAGGAACAATATGGATTTAGGCACGGAATAGGCACAAGTCAAGCCATTGGTTTACTGAAAGTCATAGGAGAAAGGTCAATAGAGAAGAATAGAAAAGTATACACGGTCTTTATAGACTTAGGGAAGGCATTTGACAAAGTGACGTTGGATAAACTCTTGGAGATACTTAAAAGACGTGGAGCGGAATAGGGAAAGAAAAGACTGATCAAGGAATTATATTACAAGCAAACAGCAAGAGTGAGAATAAGAGGAGAATTAAGAGAATAAATCAGACTGGGGAAAGGTGTTAGACAAGGTTGCTGCTTATCACCAACTTTGTTTAATATTTACTTGGAGAAAATTATTTGTGAAAGCTTGGGTGGTAAAATTGGTGTCAACGTTGGAGGTAAGAGAGCAAAATGTATAAGATGTGGCAGTAATATCTGAAAATGTGAAGGACCTCCGCAAGATGATGAGAGAATTAAACAAAAAGTTTGAAGAGTATGGAATGAGCATGAACAAACTGAAAACAAAATTCATGATACCTGGAAGTAAAGGTGAAAAGGCGAAATCAAGTTAGGGGTAGAAATTATTGAACAGGTAAATAAGTTTAAGTACCTTGGAAGTATTGTGACTGAAGACCTTCACTCTATAACAGACAGAAAAGCTCGAATTGCCTTAGCAAAGGAAAGCTTCAACAAGGAGAAAGAACTGTTTTTTGGCCCGCTAAGGAAAGATCTGAGGAAGAGACTTGCAAGGTGTTACGTATGGAGTATAGCTCTACATGGTGCTGAAACATGGACATTAAGGAAGGAAGAACAGAGAAGAATCGAGGAATTTAAGATGTAGATTTGGAGAAATGAAGGAGTAAGCTGAGAAGTTAAAATATCAAATGAGGAAGTTCTGAAAAGAGTGGGAGACGTGAGGAGCATGTTGACCGTAATCCAAAAAAGGAAGAAAAATTGGATAGGGCATAATCTAAGACGTAATACTTTACTACGAGTAGCAATTGAAGGGATGACAAAAGGAAAACGAGGAAGAGGAAGGAGACGATATGAGTTATTAGACAGCTTTAGAAAAAATAAGGAAGATTATGCAGAAGTGAAGAAAAGGGCGCAAGATCGAGAGATATGGAGGTCATAGCCATGACTGGACCTGCCGGATGGCAGAACAACTTATGATGATGATGCAGTTCGTGGAAAAAGTATAATGCCTCTGTTGGCGCCTCTCTATTCTCTGTTTCTGGGACTAAAAAATGACTACATAGCTCAAGGCTTATTTACAAAGTGTGTGTCTAATATTTGCAAGGAGTGAATGTTAAGAAATCACAGGAGGAAAGAAAATTATGTGCCATGGTATTTCACTGGGATCTTGAAATTCAGATGGAAAAAATAATAACAGAGCAAGTGTCTTAGATAAGCACGGAAGAGAACGTGACCAACAGCATCATACAAGAGAAGTACCACTTCACTGTCGTGCTAGTCCGTTTCCATGACACACTGGTTAGCGTTTTGGCCTTTGGTCCAAGGGTTACCGGGTTCGATTCCCGAGTGGTGTAGGGGTTTTATGGGTTAATTCGGGTGGTTCAGGGGCTGGGTATGAGTGCCGTCTTCATCATTAGAAATCATCATAGGTAAGGCTTGATCCTCAGAGACATGCAGGCCATCCACTAGAAAAAGACCTGCACTATGCCATTCCGTAGGTCATACGCCATTATTATTGTCATTATATTTATTACTAGCTGATGTACGCGTGCTTCACTACGGAATTCTCAGAATGACTAACATTGTGGTTTTCATAACTGAAGTCCACTTAGGCCATCACAAAAACGTCAGTAGGAAAGTTGCGATTAAAAGCAATGTTATCTATATAAATAAAATCGTAACGACCGTGTGTCTATACGTTGATTATTTCGGCGAAATTTCCGTACAGTTATCCGTTTCAGGTGTTATAATTACCATCTGCATCATTTTTAGCTTTGGTGTCTGTTTGTCTGTTTGTTTGTCTGTTTGTTTGTCTGTTTGTCTGTTTGTCTGTCATTCTATAACTTGAAAACTACTGGATATATTTCCATCAAACTTCATATTTAGAATCCACCTCTCCTTGGGTAGGTTTTAGCGCAAATATCGTTTCTAAATCCCTGAAATGAGTGGGGATTTTTACGAAACCGAAACCGTGACTTTGCACTCCCCCCAAAGTATACACAACCGAACTTAATGGAAATCTACCTGCCTTAATGAAAATTAATTTCTAAACCTTTTTTCTCATGTGCATCATTTCGATAACAGGATTTAATAAGGGAGATATCATTAACGGACCGTTTTTCGGTACAAATCCCAGCGGATTTCACGCAAGAGCGGGTGCGTGTAAAGCGTATTTCTTACAACTTGAAAACTACTGAAGATATTCGAACCAAACTTTATATATAGCATCCATCAGTCCAAGGGTAGTTTTCCTTGGTGTTTGTTTGTTTGTTTGTTTGTTTGTTTGTTTGTTTGTTTGTTTGTTTGTTTGTTTGTTTGTTTCTTTGTTTGTCTGTTGGTCTGTCTATCTGTCTGTCTGTCTGTCTTTCTATAACTTGAAAACTACTGGATATATTTCCACAAAACTTCATATTTAGAATCCACCTGCCCTTGAGTAGGTTTTAGGGTAAATATTGTTTCTAAATCAATGAACTAATTGGGGGTTTATTCGAAACCGAAACCGTAAAATTGCACTCCCTCAAAATATACACAACCAAAATGGAAATTTACCTGCCTTAATGGAAATTAATTTCTAAACCTTTTTTCCTCATGTGCATCATTTCGATACCATGATTAATAACGGAGATATCATTAACGGACCGTTTTTCGGTACAAGTCCCAAAAGACTTAACGCAAGAGCGGGTGCGCGTAAAGCGTATTTCTTACAACTTGAAAACTACTGAGATATTTCAACCAAACTTTATATTTAGCATCCACCCGTCCACGGGTAGATTTTAAGGTTTATACCATTTCAAATTCCCGGAATGGACTTGGTTTTTATATGGGACCGAAATGGTGATTTTTACTCACCCACAATATATAAAATACAAGACCAACCTGACTGGAAAACGATCAAACTGTTTGGAAATCGAATTCTAATTTTTTTTCTCATGTGCATTTTTCAACGGGAGGATTAATAAGGGAGAAAACATGAAAGGTCGGTTTTCAGGCTAAGTCTAGCGGACATAGCCCAAAAGGTGTTATACGTGGAGCAGATTCCTTATCTATCGATTTCACCCCAATCAAATATTGTAACTCAGTAGAACCCATAAATATGTGAGATACGAGAAAATGTTTTAACACCGAACATATGGAGTGATAAAAGGGACGTCTGAGGGTGCAAACCGTTTGTTGGTATATGATGCACCGTTTAGGACCAGTACATCTCGAAATGAAGGTTTGCACTTTCAAACGTGCCCATGCTTATCTGTCATCTACATAAATATAATAGCAACGACCGTCTGTCCATACATTGGCTATTTTGGCGGAATTACCGTACAGTTATCCGTTTCAGTTGTAATAATGACCATCTGCACATTTCTTAACTTTGGTGTCTGTTTGTCGGTTTGATTGTATGAGTTTTTATAACTTGAAAACTACTGAATATATTTCTACCAAACTTGATATTTAGAATCCACCTGTCCTTGTGTAGGTTTTAGGGAAAATATTATTTCTGAATACCTAAATTTACTGCGGGTTATTCCGAAACCGGAACCATGATTTTGCACTTTCTCAAAATATGTACATCCGAAATTAATCGAAATCTACAATCCTTAATGGAAATCGATTTCTAAAACTTTTGTTCTCACGTGAATTTTTCGGCAGGAGGATTAATAAGTGAGATATCATAAACGGTTAGCTTTGCAGGTAAAGTCCAGCGGACGTAGCCAAAATGTGTTGTACGTGGAGCAGATTCCTTATCTATCTCTATAAATAAAATCGTAACGACTGTGTGTGCCTGTACATTGACTATTTTAGTGACATTTGCGTACAGATACCCGTTTGAGGGGTAATGATGATCGTCTGCAAATTTTTGGTATAATTTCCTGAAAGTCATATTTTTTACCCCCTGACCCAAAATCCAGATTGCAGCATAATCTGCCAGACAAGCAAGAAAATTGAAATTTGGCAAAATTATACTTTTCAGCCTATAAACGAACGAAAAACTTCACAGATCTTTAATTTTTTCATTTTTATCCCCGAAGAATATGGAAATATGGAAGCAATTTTAATGATGGTGAAGACCTTCGATTCGAGGTATTTCGTGGGATAAACGGGAAGTCCTATCACATAACGGATGGCAAAATCTTCGTTGAATTAGGAGTGATCTTCAACCTTGGTCTTATGACTTTTTGTCGTATTTGCATCGCTTATACGTTAGATTCGTCTCTATTTCTCGATTTTAAGAAAATTTGGACTCTTTGCCTACATAATTCATTCTTTCTATCACTTACAGGAAAGATAGTATGATCAAACTCTACACGAGCATTGGCCCACCCAGCGCCCATATTATACCCGCTCACAGCCTGAGTCCCAACCAGCATTTATCTCAGGGAGTGTTACGGTCCGAATCTATGGCAACTAATAAACAATAAAAAATTATACTTTGAGATATAAGATCTCAAACTAAATGTAAGGGCGCCATCCAATCAGTACTACAGGATTGAACGGGACACTCTAATCTTTAACTTTAAGGCTCATCATAAAACACACAAATTATATATATATTCAGATCAAAGGGAAATTATGAAGGCTCCATCCTAGGGATGGGGACGGATATTTAAACGGTCGCCAAGGGTTTACTATTCTACAAGAACAAGAACCTGGAACTGTTTCCTTGCAAATGCTAAAGGAGCATTTTATTTAAGTTGTGTGTATGTTTTCAATTTGAGGATTGATATCTGTATATGTTTGATGTCACCGAAGCGACAGTTTTGTTTGAGAACAAGTCTCAGGCAGACCCCAAGGCACCGGACTCAAATAAACAAATTAATTTCCACACACAATCAAAATCTGTTGACCCTTGATTTGCCGGTAATTTGGCAAATTATTCCTGAAAAATGATTACATAATATTTATCACTTTTGACCACCCTTCCATTTGGGTGGTGGAACCGTTAATATCTGAAGTTATCAGATAGACCTTCGTTACCACCATGACCATATTTAGTCGTGGACCAATTACCTGTTGGCTAAGTAGGCGCGATCACATGGACCATGTTATCGCCTCCACTTTGATTGAGATGAGACGAACCCCGGAAACTACCAACTCTCCCCGGGTTCCTAACCAAGATATGCTAATCGTTAGTTGAAGGAAACGACAAAGGGACTATAACCTAATGGTCCAAATGTAGGGATTTGCCTCCATTTTACAACTATTAACTTAACTTATTATTCACAACACTTGACATTATTACGTTAATTCGCCAGCTGACTTCCCTAGTATCATTCATCATCAGCATCCGAAATAACAAAATAAAATAAAAATATTTAAAAATATTATTATTATTATTATTATCTACATTAGTATTAATAGTGGAAATCGTGATTATCGTAACCCGTAATCATCCTCGCTATAATACTTCAACTTCTCGCTCTTATTATTCTCATCAAAAAATAAAAATAAAAAAGTAGCTTCCTTTTTATTCTTCTTCTCCTCCTTCAAATATTCTCATTATTATTATTATTAGTTAAAAATCTCAAATTTTTCATTTCAACTCCCAACATCATTATTATGTCCAAATTATAAAAAGTAAATTCTTCTTCTTCTTCTTCAAATATTTATTATTATTATTATTATTATTATGATTATTATTATTTATTAATTTTTAAAAAAATTATTTTCGCTTGTTACACGGTAGTCTACTCTTAATATGTTTAACGCATAACCCCTTTTACAATTCCGATTTATTTTGGCACTAATCAATCCAGACATGATTTACTTGGAATATTATTAATATTCTTATGCTTTCGAGAATCTTTACTTTTATTCCCCATCTTTATAATTTAGTCACATACGTTCTCTCCCAAACAGAAATCACCAAGATCCGAATTCACATCGGTCGGGACATAATAGTGTTCGAACCCGCAACCTTATTTTCGTACTGTCGTTAATTCATGGAGACCATATGCTCCTAAGACAATTCTCAAATCCCATAACACCTCGCAGTTGGGCAAATACCTCCAATCTCTGCAAGTGTTAAATTATTCCTCCCTTTTCCATTTTAAAGTCCATTTATCCATCGGAACTCTTCAAAACATTTTCATTAATTAACCCTCGGTGTGTGGACTCTCTTCTGCCACTCATATCACCGGTATAGAAATACAACCTCTATGTAGGCCTTAAGATCCATCTATTTCTTCATCAACATCAGTACAATTCACTTTTATTTCGGGCCGGATTTCTGTCCCACAAAACTCCAAATCTCAACTTTTGGCTCAAATCACTCTGGGCCTCAAACATAGCGTGACCATATTATCAAAATGCCTATCTCGTTTCTACCAAAATTATTTATGATTATTATGGAGTCCAAAAACGTTAAATCAAAAATTAGTGTTAAAATCGGATTCACTGCCCAAATAAAATATTCATACCACATAATATATCCACATTTAAATTACTTTGATTTGCAATCATTCTATCCAACTAGGCCCGTGCCTTTATTCTCAAAGATTATTATTAAACACGCCTTTACACATTACCCAGTATTAATGTAATACTTCGACACTTGTACAGATTATTATTTTGTCCACTGGCGAACTTCGCGATATTTACAACAAATCAATGGACTTCATTCCGTCCCACAACAATTTAAATCACTTGACAACCCTACCTCTGGATGATCTTAACAACATGCCTTAATATCTGTAAAAGTTCCGATAACGGAAAAACACTTTGGAAGCACTTCTAAATGAATATTAACATTATCTTTACGTGAAACGTGCTCCATATCATATCAAACAACTCAAGCACTTGAATGAACAACTCCACCCTACTATACTCTATTTATTAATCCAAATTATGATGAGTGCTTGATCTAATCATGTACATATTAATTTGTCCCTTTGTCTATCTATCTTTGAATTTATACGAGCCGGAAACGGCTCGTTTCACAATTAAGTTACATGATAAATTTATATGATTTCCTCCCCCTAACGATAGCAATCTACAAATATTTTAAAAAGTTACTCATCTCTGCCCTTGTAGTCTGCTAAAACTGGACAAGGAGCCTAGCCCCTCCGTTTTTTAGCACTGCATTCCACTGGTATTCATGCAAACTTGAAGAATTAATACTTGACCCTTTTCAACTTTACACATTTTGAATAAAAACAAATAAAATAACTGTAGCACTCTGGAATAATTTCCACCCTAAATTCTACTCACAAATTTTACACTCTCGGCCTTGTATCTAGCCCACTTATTGTAGATATACATTCTTCATTCCTTTCCCGGACACTAGGAACATGGGATACTTCGGGATTCCCTTTACAACGGCCCGTGCGCGCACTTGAATTTCCGTCACGCGTTCACACAGCTGACCAGGTATCAGTTTATAATCGACTGTTTACTGGGTGAAATAACTCAAACACTCGTGATCGTTCTCACGTAACGTACTTCCTAATCTGTTGGTAGAATCTCACACTCCGTAAGTTATGCTTTACTGAGTCCTGTAACTATTTGAAACACTTCATACTAGTATACTTCTCAAGACTGTAATATGTGCTACATCACGTTATGAATCACTGTACTATGTAACAATATAATACTTCGAACCCTACTCCACGATTAAGTACACGCACGCACCCCTGGCGTAATCACGGCTCGAACAAAATATCAGAAGTTGTCACGCACCCCAGGTGTGGTATCCGCTCGAACGCTCTGTCAAGAGTAGTTGTTAGTCCTTGTCCACGACCTCATATTTATACTTGTAACCCCTCTCTTCCGAGTTCACCGGAGGTCATCTTGGGACGCGCAGTTCCGATACCCTCATACGACAATTTGCGCCTTTGCCAGTGGCTTAAATATGATCTCCAATGATGTAATTATGTTCGCAAAAGCTCTATATCAATTCTCAACTATTATCGTTCGCTGGTAATGGATATATTTGCGAATTTAGCTGCCGTATCCCGGCCTGGGATTTCGCGCTCTATTGTGGCGTCCTTTGCTTCCAGCCAATCATCGGATAGCATTCATTAATTCTCAGAATTACACCATGCAATCTCCCGCAATTATTAACTTCTTATAAGTTTTATAATATAGTAAGGCTCCTAAATTCCACCTTATTCTAAATTGATATCTCACTTCCTTCTATCAATTTAATCCGCGGAGTTAGCCTCGCTAGTGCTTCTTACAATACGAAGTTGGCGTACCTGCGACTGGTCGATGAAATTTTCTATTGGTCCACATAAACCACGGGACCGGGAAGGCTCATTTTTTCTTCCAGTGCCAACCCCGCGTTCAACTCCCGCTAGTACATGGAGATACCCTGCCATCATTTCTCAGAAATCTGCACCCAGCTCTTTGCGCTGTTGCCACTACCTATTCTGCCCGGGGCTATGAAACTTTCCGCAACTTGTCAACAACTCGTGCCTTTCTCTTTCCCCCTTCGTCACAATTTCTGAGAATTCTAATTCTGCCGTTCATTGTGTTCGTTAATCTCAGTGGAGACAATAGTCTGTGCATGCTTCACCATACCATTTCGGCCTGGCCTGCTCTTACTGTATGTACAGTAAGATATTCTTTATTCTGAAAATGAAATATATATTCCTCAATAATTCATCATAATTGCATGACGCTTATCACACCCCCACCAGGGCGCAATATGTGAGCCAAATACTATGTCACAGAATTATCCGAAAAGTAATGCAATGTATTCAGAGTTTCTGACTCAATCTGACCCATGAATAGATGAGATACGAGAAAATACTGCGCCTTACGGTATAATCCTTTGTCAATATGACGTACCGTTTAGCAGCAGTTAATCTGTAAATGAAGGTCTGCAATATTGTGAACATGCATATACTTTCATGTGTCCATCTACATATATTCATTGATGTCGATTTGTAACGATCGAGAAAGGGTGTGTCTACTATTGAAATTAGTACTCCCTACACCGACTTTGACTGTTGGCAGTAGGTATGGGGTCCTTCTCCAACTCCTGTGTAACTGGCATTAGTAAGGAGGGCCTACCGTTTTAATGAATAATTCACTTCTAGATTTGTCTTGCAGAAGGCAAGGGATCATGAAGTTTTGTTCGAAAGTCCCCTACCCTATTGTGTTTGGCTCTAGGCCAGGGTGCCCGCCATTATAAACAAATGTTCCAATCTAAAATTTGACTAGCATTATTCATAGTGGCCTGCTATTTTCATGGAAACTCACTAATTCTGTGTGACTGGCAGTAAGCTGGCTGGCAGCAGTGAAAAGGGCCTGTCATTATAATGATAACTGAACAATTCAATTTTGACTGGTGGTAGGGAAGTTGCCTGCTATTATAATAAAATCTCCTCAACTGTAATCTGTCTGAAGGTAGGAAATGAGTCTGCCATTGTAACTAAAACTCCCCAAATCTATTGTGGCCGCGCAGTAGGCAACGGGGCCTACAATTATAATGTAAACTTGCCAGCTCGATTGTGAATGGTAGTAGGCAAGTGAGCCTGCCGTTATCATCACAATTCCGCAACTCTCACTTCATATTGGAAACAACGTATGGGGACCTCCCCATGGTATTTCTCGGATAAGGCTAAGAGACATGCAATTTTAAAACAATCTCATTTACTGCACGCACAGTATTTACGTCGATATCCGTATACAATGTAGAATACCGTAGCGAAGCACGGGTACATTTGCTAGTCATATAAAATACTCGATCAAATGACAAACCGCTCATTTTCTCACTTTTAACGAACAGTACTACGGTACCGATCTAACAGTCCAAAGTTCCAGAGCTGGAATGACCAGTCCACAGACAGCCATTATTCCGTTAAATATGCACACTGTTCATTCCAATCAGTGCCTCAGAGTAGGGATTGAATAGCTCGAATGCTATAATGAACCAGTTTGTTACGTACCAGTAGTATCAGGAAATTTATGAACCAAAGGAACACCATGCTAAAGAAGAAAGTTATCCGACTCCCCAGCTACTTCTTGCTAATATTCACGCTGGCTGTTATATTCGGTACGACCGGGCGAGTTGGCCGTGCGGTTAGAGGCGCACGGCTATGAGCTTGTATCCGGGAGATAGTGGGTTCGAACCACACTGTCGACAGCTCTGAAGATCTTTTTCCGTGTTCTCCCATTTTCACATCAGGCGAATGCTGGGGCTGTGCCGTAATTTAGGCCAGGGCCGCTTCCTTCTCACTCCTAGCCTTTTCCTATCCCATCGCCGCCATGGGTCCCATGTGTGTCGGTGCGACGTAAAGCAAATTAAAAGAAAAAGAAATCGCTATACAGCAGTAATCCGATTTATCTGAGATGACTGGCAACAGACACACAAAGCCCATCACAACAAACAATGGTCAATGTAACGTTAATGTTGATCAATGTTATAAGCTTTTTATATTGTAGGCTTTCACATTTAGTTCTCTTTCGACTCTGCGATATTAGGGCATCTTACTAAATTAATTATAGCGTAGACTGTAGTTCCTTATTCCCCGACTCTGCATACCGATTTTCATTAAATTCTCTTCAGCCGTTTCCTCGTGATGCGTGTACAGACAGACAGACAGACAGACAGACAGACAGACAGACAGACAGACAGACAGACAGACAGACAGACAGACAGACAGACAGACAGACAGACAGACAGACAGACAGACAGACAGACAGACAGACAGACAGACAGATATTACGGAAAATTAAAAAGTGCATTTCCTTGTTATTATTGACTCGACCGATACAGAAATACCATCCTTTTTAAATTCTGAGCAATGTACAGACAAAACTCTTATTTTATATTATTATTATTATTATTATTATTATTATTATTATTATTATTATTATTATTATTATTATTATTGCTGTGCTTGTCATTGCGACTTTTCTCTACTTAAATGTAAAGTGCTGAAGTGCTGAACAATTTTTCTCTGTTCTAATATAAAAATGAGCTCAACTCTGTGAACATTCCTGTCATTGAACTGGGTTTCAATAACGTAAAATGTTATTCAGCTTTACATTAGTATTATTTCGGGAGAAAATAGTTTCATATGACATTTCCAGTGACCTATGCTGCACTGCCTCCGGGTTCAGGTCGATTAATGTGGCGTGTTGGAGCATTACGACAGGACAATGGGAATCTTGTGACCCGCGGGCCATCAATACGAGCACGCCGCACCGCTGCACAACCAACCAGCCAAGGAGAACCTGGAGACCGGGCTCGAAATTACATCATATTAGTTCACTTTCCATATACCATTTACAGCTTTATTCACTATATACACTTTACACAGTGGATTACGGCATGAAGCAGCCTCCGTGGCTCGGACGGCGGCGCGTCGGCCCCTCACCGTTGGGTTCCGTGGTTTAAATCCCTGTCACTCCATGTGAGATTTGTGCTGGACAAAGTGGAGGCGGGACACGTTATTCTCCGGGTACTCAGGTTTTTCCTGTCATATTTAATTCCAGCAACACTGCAATACAATTTAATTTCATCCGTCAGTCATTAATCATTGCCCAGAGGAGTGCGACAGGCTTCGGCAGCCGACACAATCCCATCCTCGCCGCAAATTTGGGGCTTCATTCATTCCATCCCTGACCCGGTTACTGACTGGAAAACAGGTTGTAGGTTTTAATTACGGAAGCAAATCACCATTTTATTTTTTGCGCTGACACATCGAATACTTCGGCGATGCAAATATGGGAAAGGGCTAGGAATGGGAAGGTAGTGAACTTGGCCTTAACTACGGTACAGTCCCAGCATTTTCCTGGTGTCTAAACGGTAAACGACTGGAACCCATTTTAACCCTGGAGTGGTCGCATGGGTTTTGTCAATATTAATGGTCGCACCGGGTCTCTCAGACCCATTTATTCTGTGTTTTACTATTAAATTTTTATACTTTATTTCAAATTATAGTATTATGGGACATTATTTCGTTTACTTTAATGCAGTCTACATGACTAAAATATTTAACTATCCCGTTTCTTAAACCAAAAAATGTATTTTAATAATTACACTGTAAAACTGATTGTTTTCTGTTAACTTGTGAAAGGTAAAACATGGTAACAATAAAATGTATCTCACATATTTTGTTACTTTTTCCTGCATCTACATGCACAAAGCAACACTCTCATCTATTTTCTACACAGCGTTAAAAAACAAATTTTTGAGAATTTCACACTTGAACTATTGGTACAAAAATATGGATTTTTTAAGGTATGTGTAAAATATGTATCATAATTCATGAAATCAAAATCAAATTGGTTTTAGAAACACATCCAAGTACAGGGAAACATCACTTTAATCAATTTCTATGTACATTCTGCAGACAAGTTGTCCATGTTCTCCGCAAATGAAATGTTGGCACTTTGGGGCAGATGAAGGATGTCTTCCTCTTTGTTTGTCGGGCAGAAATGGCCAAGAGCTTCTTCATCTTCAGATTTCTCCAATATGGAACGTACATAGGCAGAGTTAGCTTCATCCATTGTTACACAGGAGGAAAAGTGTACTAAACTAACAATGCAAAGTTTGACCAACGTTAACAGTCGCACCGGGTCTGCGAGACCCTGAACAGCCTGTACGCGCAAAGTTTCCAAGGCAACTGAGAGCGGGCTACTGTGTTTGGTTGAAGGTCAGGAGCCAAGAAGCTACCAGGGATGGGGAAGCGCTCGTTGCATTCCAACAACAGGGACACCAATAAGTATGTCCGCCCGGGTCTCGTAGACCCATCGCGACCACTCCAGGGTTAAGGGCAGCCGACAGTGTGTTTCGAACCCACCATCTCCCGGATGCAAGCTCACAACCGCGCGCTCCTAACTCTCCCGGTTATCTGCGTGGTAACGAAAGAGGAATTCTACTGGACGGTTCCTAGTGCTGGTCTAATTTATATTCCAGTGACATCGGGTTCACCACCGGAGATTTTTAACATGTCATCTAAAATGACATGGGGATCCACACTTCATAACTGCACTTACGTTATGGCGGTGCCAGTATTCAAAGCTTGCTGTGTGACTCAGCCATTGCCCGGCGTGACGAAAGAGTAATTAGGAAGTGAAGGATGTTCGACGAGAACATGGGGGTGTTATAGAAAGTGTTGGAACCCGTGCGTAATGGAGGAGAAAACGACTGAAATAATTGACCAATTTGACATATTGGAAAGATTACAATACAGGTTATTAGATCCTTTATTATTTCTGTATGTTTTGACGTGGTTTATTACGCCCTGGTCTTCGAGGACGCCATATTTTATTCACTCTCTATAAAAGTAAGCATCATTGGGAATAGGGTTTTATTTTCATCTTTCTTCGTTTTTACTACACATACGTGTAATATGGATCACCAGATGAATCATATAGACTTACGCAAGGTGATCTAAGTGATCTAATTCGAGACCTGGACCTACCAAAAGACAAATGCGAGTTTCTAGGAAGGGCATCCAGCCATAAAACAGGTCCAAACAATTCATGTGCCGACAGTAGGGCTCGAAACCACTATCTCCCGGATGCAAGCTCACAGCTGAACACCCCTAACAGCACGGCCATCTCACTCGGTCAAACAGTGGCAACTTCTAGAATGTAATTTTAAGTCCCATTGTACAGGAGTCGACAAAAACATTAGGTTCTACACTTTAAAATCTAAAAACATAACCCAGTTGCCTGCTGTGATGTGAATGTTTTGATGACAGCTGTAAGTGTGGTACGGAAGTGACTGCCTTCTGGGCTATTCATAGACTGATCAAAGCTTAGTTTAAAAATCGTTTTGTTGTATAATGGCCATTCTCTTCCTTAAATTCCTCTAGACAATGCTCTCCGTATGAAGCATACGTAATTATGAAAATATGAAAGTACTTCTGGAAGCAATTAGGTACAAGACCACCAATGGCCGATCTGTGGCGACCAGAAAGTGATTGAAATATCACTGGGCATGCAGTTTGGGTGCACCAAGTCCTGCTGTTTTCTGTGCGAGTGGGAAATTCGGGCTCGAAAGTCTCACTTCAGCAGAATGGTGTGCATAGGAAACTCTGCAACCGGGAGAAAATAATGTACAGGACGATCCTCTGGTTGATCGAATTAAAATTCTTCTGCCCACTTTACAGATCAAACTCGAATTTATAGATATGTTTGTAAAGTGTTAAGTATAAGGATGGAGAAGGTTTCAAGTACCTGAGAGACAAATTTGTACGGATAAGTGAGGCTAAAGTTAAACAAGAAATCTTCATTGGTCTTCATATTCGTGAATTCTTTTGGATGAAAACCTTAGGCGAGTCCTCCAAGGAGATGAACAATGAGCTAGAGAAGTTTTGAAAAGTGTTGTGTATGTCTTCTTGGGTATAGTTCTCGCAATTTCCTCGTTAACCTACGACGTCTCAAACATTATACAAGACCGCCCGCCGGCTCGACTGTTGACAAATAGCTGAAGACTCGTATACGGCTGTCTGGAGGGTCATTCGACTAGTGACCGATAACAGATGGGCCTAGAGAGTTGGCCATGCTTTTAGGGGCGGTCAGCTGTGATCTTGCATCCGGGAGATAGTGGGATCGAACCCCATTGTCGGCAGACCTGAATATGGTTTTCTGTGGTTTCCCATTTTCATACCAGGCAAATTCTTGGACTGTACATTAATTAAGGCCGTTTCCTTCTCATTCCCATACCTTTTCTTCCCTTCCTCGTCATAAGCCCTTTCCTTGTGGTTACGACTTAAAGCCAATCGTAAAACAAAAAATAAACAGATGGTTCTGGACCAATGGCATGTTTGCGTCGTAAGTGAGAGACTCCACGTGGACCACAGTGTGGACTTCAAAAGCGTGCAGGGCGTTAACGAGGAAATTGCGAGAACTATAACCAAAGAGATGGAATATGTCTTGAGTTGGTAAATGTTCTTCTGGGCAAGCGTCATCAATCAGGCTGCAACAAAGTCCGTCAAAATGCACTTCCTCCACCCTCACACTGATTTCCTCACAGGGAAATGTGACGCAATGTGTGATGAGCATGATGAAGTGTTCCACTAAACTATTTCCACATTGGAACGAAGATATAAAGCCTAACCTCAAAAAAAGTTGTATACGCCTATCACATTTGGCGACTTCACATGAATGAATAAAGACAGGTAGTGTACCCTACAGGGCACATTACTACTGCAGGATGATACCTACCTGCTCTTCTTGTTCTTGCATACGGGCTCCAGCTCAGCTACCATCGGCAGAAAAGGGTCGTTGATTTTGGGTTCTTATGACGAGAGGATCATGGGGAACTCTATACTACATTAAACTACTAAATGAGGAACACTTTCGCTATGATCAGAGTTTTGAGCATAAGTTTGTATTCATAACACAAGTTAATTACAAGGATTGCACCTGTAGTGCCGAAATACGTGCGCCGAAGGCTCACCTCTACAACTTAAAATGACAACAAGCAAATACAGACTGGATGATGACGTTATGCTGAGATTTATCGATCCGTGAACCAAGGAAAGGAAAACCGGATGTGTTCTTGGAAACTACATCCCTATGTCTGCGACATAAAATGATATAATGGTAGAACCAGGATACCTGCAGAGATTTCCACTATTAGGAAAGTTCCTCCCATACAGGGATATTTACATACACATAAATTAGCAGCACAATAGGTAAATAAAAATAAGCTAAGATAACCTACTCTAGCGCCCTCAACATTATATTTACATGGACGTGAACCCACGTCCACCAGGCAGAAACGTGTGCCAACAGGGCAATCATGCTAGTGGTATGGTGCCAAGATCACATTAGTAGACTACCCAACACTAATAATATGAGTCAAACAAGAAAGGAAATACAAGGTAAAATGGATAAAATAAAGTGACGCGTGATTTGGCAAAATACTCCCTGCCAAAGGAGAATGACCGACCTCCAAAGCACTTTAAAAATGGCCGAGCACACCCCAATACAGAGCAGGCGAGCGTTGACCTGAAGTCAGGTCTGGAGCCCCCTTCCACACACAAAAAAACGTAAACAAACTCCCGCTAGACGTCTTACCCTGCATTCTTTCACAAAGGGACTTTCAAGTTTCTACACATACCATCCAATGGCATAAAATAAGTGAGGAAAAACACATCTCACATCACGCTCCTGACTTCAATTAACCACCCACACGGGTCGCAGTCGAATCACATGAAGTGTTCTATCATTCAATCATATCAAACCATCACCGCCCATATGCGGCGTGACAGCAGTAATCTCGGGAGTCAGAGGTTCAAACCCCACATTTGGCAGAGTAGCACAGAGTCAAATAGCGTTAAAACCTGCACCTCCGCTATAGTTTACGCCCGTCTAACACACGTAAGTAGAGCCCCTTTTAAATAGATGTCATTAGCCTGCATACCTTACACAGCGCATGTATATCTGCCCTTCCCCTAGAATATACTGGGAATTACCTATATTGCCAAATCCAATAAGTAACATGTATTTCACGATCGACCCCAAGGAAAATTATCCGGACAATAGTACGCAAACCTATATGTATCACAAGGCATATTACGTCTTGCCGCAATAACAAATATTACCTCATTGTCCGCTTTATATAAAGATACAAGAAAACAAATCTAACTACTCTTACCCGTAGATATCAAACAATCTTACTATGCAGCCTGATGGGCCACCATCAAATCCTATATGAATATTTACACGTTTAATTCTACTATCTCTGCGGGATACCTTAACTCTACCATACATCTAATAATTCATTGATTCACTTATCTTAATTAGTCTCCTCGTCTCTCCCTCCGGGTATGGCTAGCATGATTTAGCACATCATGATGGATGTCTCATCCAGGTTCGATCCTTGGAGTCCATTCTTCCTGTCCCACTGGTCCATAGTGCCGCCTTCTTCTTGAGGGATGCCTCGTTCAAGGTGACGTCTTTGCAGCCACGTTCTGAAGTTCTAGCCGCTCACTCCCCTCGGAATACTTCGACTTCTTACTATAATGAGAGATTCACTTTAACCACTACGCCACATTCTGGACATTTACTTAGGTTGAGCTAGCACACAGCGCTAACACCTTGCAATGCACACTCCTCGTCCTCCCTTCACATATAACTGCGTATTCGCTAACTTGTGTACAGTACCACAAACTATTTTCTGCTCTAGAAACTATCTACTCAGTTCTTGTTTTTACACCTGCTTAATTTGGATTCAACATTCTATCAGAGAATAAATATAGACCTCCACAGTCTATTGTCCACACTTCCTCGGCACCTCGGGAGCTTCGCCCCTACCGCTATTTAGTCGAGTCTGCAAGTACAGCTTTCTATGGTTACTGATAGCATTAAGCACACGCGATCTCATTGATAAGTATCTGAATATAGCGCCACTCACAGGTCCACACCTGTCTCCGTAAGTCTCCTATCCACTGGATCAAAGTTATCGCACTGTAATACTTAATCGCCCTGTAATAATTATACACTGTCTTTGTTCTGAACAGAGGGTTTCTGGAGCAATCTAGGCAGACGTGCGACGCGTGCCGGCAGCAATATGATAGTCAACTGGATGATCTCCCCCCATATCACACAGCTTTTATATGAGGACGCACACCTAAGGACGCCAGGGGAAGTCCCGAGAAACAACTTGAGTCTGGAATGTGGCCACTACAGAGTTTCCCACGGTGGTTCTGCTTGGAACATATTTATTGATCTACTCCTATGTTAATAATCATAGATGTATCTACCGTTTCATAAAATTCTAGTAACCATTTCCATCTTTTTATTTTCTTGAAAAACCTTCAATTACGGGAATTACGGCCCAATTTCCGTGATGTGGTGGGCCTGTCTGCTCCCGCTAAAATATCTGTTAAGATGGCAGGTCTCTCCCTCCAACACAATCCCATCTCTCTTCTCTCTTCCTCACATGTTCTTTCTTCGTCACACCTGACGCCGCCTTGCCTCGGGAAATCACCTTCTCGATTCCCGCTCTCTGTATAGCATCACGCCCTCACATCAGCGCCCTACTGAAAAATTATTACTGCGTTAAATATCCATGCTTGCAGTCAGATATAATGGTACAGTAGTTATTTATGTAATGGAAGACTGGGTTCACATTTGCTGTAAATAAAATTTAAACTTTCTCCTTCTTAGTTAAATAATGTATTTGCATGTAAATGGTATCGTAGAAAGATTACAGTGAGGAAACAACAAACTCCCTAGACGAAAGTTAGAACGTTGGATATCACGTCATGAATTATGTAGTACTGTCTGCGTGTGACAAGAAGTCGCGGCAGCTTGCAGGTACGGCACGAGTAATAGATACGATACTCTTAGCTATAAACAGACAACAGGCAATACAGGTTCTTTGAATCAACGCTTAATCATTATCAAACAGTTCATTATGCAGATCATACCGTAAATATCTGACTAAAGCAGAATTACACTACCACTTTTTAAAACTGCACAACCGCACCTCAGTTCACACGAGTCACCGCGGACGGAACCGATGTTGATTTTCAGGCCTTGAAACTTGAGATAGACGCATGCGTGAGAACCGTGCCTACCTTCCCATCTCTTATCCTGCAATCACGTGACTTCTCGTCAGACGACCAGAGTTCTTTTGTGTTTTAAATACTTGACCACTCGAAATATATATTGTTTCGTAAAAAAATACCGTATCAAGGAAGGAACATGTGTAATGTTACGAGTATAGCTCAAATGGCTTCGAAGTACAGGTTTAATACTCCTCTCTAAACAACCTATGGGATTGTACACCCGGGCTAAACAGGAACAAACATTCCAGTAATAAACGAATTTGTTAAATGGTAAACGTATTATCTGACATATTGTTATGAAAAAACGTTACGCAATTATAGACCTTAAACAACCAGCTACGTGATATACAACGCTCTCCTATTACCTGACGTGGACGTTACTTTACTTTCACTACACTCCCTGATGTTGATCTACAGCTTCTTCCGCTAACACTCAATCGTTTATATACATTGTCCGTTGTCCTTCCAGTTCATTTGATTAACATATTTTCTTCCTGCTCTTATTCAGTGTTGACGTCGATCGACGCGACACACTGATTTTGGCCATGTTTGTTGACATACAAGGTTCTTGCAGGGAAGCCAGTTTTAAAACAAAAATATTTCTTTCATTCGTTTGAATATAGAGTAACGCTCCGGTGAGAATACATTCCTTTCATCATGTACAGAATGTATGTTGTATGTGCGTTCAGTCCTCAGCCCTAAGGCGGGTTGGATCCTCAACAGCTCTGCCATCAGCTGTCATAGATGGCATAGGCATCACTGCAGAGGCGTACTAGGGAAATGAGGAGTGAGTTTCCCGTTGCTTTTCTCACCGAGCAAGAAGTTGCTAATACACATCAGTCTGCCAAGCCCACAAAAATGCATATATCAGCCGACCCTATGAGCAACATTTTCACACCATTGATATCAGGGACTGGCTGCATATGAATGGCATTAGGCCTGCTAGCATCGCTCATACCTCAGTCACTTTCACAATGTCAAAGCCAAGGATAAGACTGAGATAGGTCAATGAAAGTACCAAAATTGCTCTAGCCTGTACCAGACGATATAGTGCACTGTAAACACTAGGTCCCGCCAGCAAACGCATCCTTTGATTATATACAATCATATGGCACGAAACTCTCAATTTGTCCAAATATTGATATACAACGTTCTTTGAGGGCAGACTTCATATCAGGGTTGATGAAAAAAATGAAATGGCGTATGGCTTTTAGTGCCGGGAGTGTCCGAGGACAAGTTCAGCTCGCCAAATTCAGGTTTTTTGATTTGACTCCCGTAGGAGACCTGCGCGTCGTGATGAGGATGCAATGATGATGAAGACGACACATACACCCAGCCCCCGTGCCAGCGAAATTAAACAATTAAGGTTAAAATTCCCGACTGTGCCGGTAATCGAACCCGAGTCCCCTGTGACCAAAGGCCAGCACGCTAACCATTTAGCCATGGAGCCGGACATCAGGGTTGATGGAACTCTGCAGCGCTTGCAGACTACTGTTGGACATTGACAAAATTTACCACGAAACGGGTCTGCGGGCAACAAGCAAAGAGAAAGCACACTCATTTATAGGCGAGTACATCCGTATTTCAGATAGTTACTTTGTTATATAGTTTGTTTTATTGTGTGCTTCATTTACGATTGGTTTAATAAAAATAAATTTAATTTGCGTTGTATTAGAATAATATAACACTGACGACATTTTTCTTTTCACTGCTAATATATACAGAGGAACGAGTTGTGCACCTCGGATACTACAGCTAATTAAAACACTATTGTCAGATTCGTTTTCCTCGCAGAGTTAGATTACTTTTACTAATGAAACAAAGTGAAAAACTTTTGTTGTTGTAACGTGATAACGAAACATTAAACAAAATATTACCTTGTTAATTGCTGAAAAAGAGCTTTTTATTTCACATTAACCTTCAATTGTATTAGATGTCACAAATATTATAATTATTGAAATTAGGACCCAAATAAATTTCATCATTGTTATAAATGAACGTTTTCGTGACACAGTTGATATCGTTACAGAATCCTAGTTTTACTCTGTGTTTCTGAGAGATAAAAACTGCAGTCAGTTATGCTTAATGTCAAATTCCATCGGTCAGTAATATATACTGTATAGGCGGAATTCTAAACATACGAACGATCAAGGTCATTATGATCTTACGCCGACTTACATACGCCTTATATAATTAGACAATCTCATACGAATTCATTACAAAACAGTATGTCAGATTACCTCGGGTACAAATATACTTAAATATCCCCCGCACAATCCGTATCAGATGTGAGGTAATTATTTCGCCCACCTGGATCTAGACTGATTTCACTTCAGCTTTCAGGATATGTTAACCGAATTATAAATAAAATGTTATTGAAAATATATACTTACACTGCCAAACAAATGTTCACAATGACACAATTAATTTATATGTTATCTCAATATCATCTTTATTTTATCTAAAATATATATTGCTGAAGAGAATTAGAGTACCAATATAGGTATTATTGAATTATAATTAATTTTAAGAATCATCAAGATGTCAGTCTATATTGTTACTTTATCGTCTCGTTTTGGAGAAGTTTAAGCGGAATATTTCCCAGTAAAACAAGAATCCCTAAACTTCCGCACTTATCAGAAATACACATAGATTTCTGGCAGTTACTTTGCAGATTGTTTTATGCAGAAGACGCAGTCCTAGCAATGCCTAGTTGATTGCCAGTTAGAAGTAGAGTGTTTATAATTTTTTGAAGAGGAAAACCAGTGAGATAAAAATCTATGTTTTTTACTGATCAGGAGATCGAGGAAGATTTCGAATATTTTAAAGCATAACATATATTTGTACTATTCGCGAACCTTTTCTTGAGCCCTAGTTCCCATTCAGCACTATGGAGCTCAGGGCTCAAGAAAAGGTTCGCGTACTATACATGTTCCTTTGATAATGGCTTAACGTCGCAGCACTTTACGTAGGCTTTTGGTAACAATGGGACAGGAAACCAAAGAAAAATATCTACAGCGACTTTGGGGTTCAAATAAAATATTACAATTGAAAGAACACCATAAATGGGGATGAATTGAATTGAATTGAATTGAATTGAATTGAATTGAATTGAATTGAATTGAATTGAATTGAATTGAATTGAATTGAATGTATGATTTACCTTCCGCCGGCGCTGAGCGGCCCCTTGATATTTCGTCTTCCTACAGAGGTACGTAGAGGTTTAACATCACTCTAACTAAATTATTACATTATTGAATTTAACATTAAACTTAAAAGTAGATTATATTCGGACTGTTCTTCTACAGATTCTAAATCGAGTAAAATGTAAATGTGCATTAGGACTATGTACAAATTTTGAAATAAATATATTAACTATTTTTGACTACAAGAACATTTAAGAAAAGCAGTGATTAAAACAATTGTCTAACAAATATACGGCTTTCTGATTGATTGATTGATTGATTGATTGATTGATTGATTGATTGATTGATTGATTGATTGATTGATTGATTGATTGATTGATTGATTGATTGATTGATTGATTGATTGATTGATTGATTGATTGATTGATTGATTGATTGATTGATTGATTGATTGATTGATTGATTGATTGATTGATTGATTGATTGATTGATTGATTGATTGATTGATTGACACAATATTGCGTGCTCTCAGCCTCTTGCATACGCATCCAGGAAGAAACATGTTAAGGACTGCTTTAGCTGAGTATAGTTAGTTGTATTTGTGGATGGATGAAGATTAAAGTCGTTAAAGACACCTAATTCCGTGCAAACAAAATATTTGCTAAAATTAATGGTACGATGGATATGTGAAGAGTAGTTTTTGTAAATCTATTATCTCCGTGATGTACTTACTCCGTAGGTTCAAATGCATTTTTTAATTCTTTTGCTGTTTGTTTTACGTCGCACAGACACAAATAGGTATTATGGCGACGATGGGATAGGAAAGGCCTGGGAATGAGAAGGAAGCGGCCGTGGCCTTAATTAAGGTACAGCGCCAGCTTTTGCCTGGTGTGACAACGGGAAACCACAGAAAACCATCTTCAAGCCTGCCGACAGAGGGGTTCGAACCCACTATCTCCCGAATGCAAGCCCACAGGTGCGCGCCCCTAACCGCACGGCCAACTCGCCCGTCAAATGCATTCTGTAAAGGCAGAACATTTTTTTTTCTTCAGAATTTTGGGTGGAGCAATAGTCAATAAAATCTCGCGATGTTCCCGAAGTTCAACCCATTGCAACTGTATGTTATGTGGGGTTACGCGTTCATCACTCCCGGCATTTGTAACGCAACGAACACATGTGTTTTGCACAATCTGTAGTCTGATGTTCAAAGTTTCAGACAAATCGTTATGTACGACTGAACCATAGTCTACGTTGAATATATCAGACTGAAGAAGTAGCTTTCACATGTGAGATGGTGTATACGAGTCGTTTCGTTTCAAAATATGCATGCAGGAAGAAACAATTATCATCACATTCGACGTATGATCACACCAGGGTAAGGTTCTAAAGAAAATTAGAGCTAGAGTGTTAACTTTGTCACTGTAAGAGATATCTGTGTCTAGAATCTTTATCGCTGGAAGAGATTTGAGATTAACCTTGAGGTATTTCGTATAACTCATGCAAATAAGCTAAGTCTTAGCAACATTTAATTTGAGGTTATAATTTAAGCACCATTCGATCAATCGACAGATGCCATGATTAAAGTACTTTAAACAATAAGATGGGTTAGTGGGACGAAATGGAAGCAAGCTTGTAATTCGTCAGCATACGTGTGAAAGGCACTGCTTTTAATGGGTAGATAGGTATGTGTGTTCAGTCTTCAGCCCTAAGGCTGGTTGGATCCTCAGCATCTCTGCCATCAGCTGTCATAGGTGGCCTAGGCATCACTGAAGAGGTGTACTAGGAAAATGAGGAGTGAGGTAGTTTCCTGTTGATTTCCTCACCAATTTGCTATTACATACCAGTCTACCAAGCGCACTGAAATTCTTGCACCAACCGACTCTATGAGCAACATTTTCACACTATTCATAGCAGGGACTGGCTGCAGAAGAAATGGCATTACTAGCATCGCTCACACCTCATTCACTTTCATACTGTCATAGCCAAGGATAAGGCAGAAACAGATCAATGAAAGTACGTAACACAATTCCTCTAGCCCATACCAGAAGACATAATGCACTGTAAACACTAGGAACTGAAAGCAAAGGCATAAAGAGGTACTATTAATGTAAACCGACGTGTTTTCCAGTCAGTGACCGGGTCAGGGATGTAATGAATGAATCATATATATAGGCTATTATTACGATGGGGTCGCCACTCCCAAAGTGATATTTTAATGAATGATAGGTGCTACGAAATGAGAATGGAGAGTGTTGCTGGAATGAAAGATGACAGGGAAAACCGGAGTACCCGGAGACAAACCTATCCCGCCTCCAAACCACGACAGAGCACTCTGCGAGAAGCCAATTTGCTTAAGCTTAACAAGAAACAACTAGTGGTTAATACAGTAAAATGCCTTGGATAAATCAAAGAAACTTAAGATAATAAGCTGCTTCTTATGAGTAGCCCCGCGTATATCGTCTGTAACATTCAGCAGAGCAGTACTAGTACTATGGACCTTCAGTATGCTAGATTGTTCTGTGTCTTAACTAAGTTCAGAGAGGATGTTGATGGTCCTAAAGTCGCTACATAGGGATGGTATTTTCTTTTTTGGCACAAGCACATTGATACGCTCCCATTCCAGGCGATGGGAAAAGTCAAATAAATGCACAAGAGCCGGAATAAATATGTCAATGCAGATATAAATAATGGATATTGAAAAGTAATCTATATTGTTCGAATTCATCTGACTGTTTTATCTACCTCTGAAGGGTATACGTACATGAAGTAGAATTCATATCTGTTACTTGGAGGGTGAAGTACATAACATTTGGCAGTCTCGGACACTTTCAGAATGTTGGAGTTAGAGACTGACAATATGAAGAAAGAAGTCGAAATGATGGACTCCATAATCATTGCAAATCTAACACCATTAATGTCGGAATAGAAAAGGATTTTATCAAGGGAGTTTGACTGGAAAATAAAATAAACCACGGGAATAGTAGGATAGATCGGAAACAACGGGACTCAGATGATAGTCTCATGGTAGTTAACCCACACTCCCAATCTGATAACCCAGGGAAGTAGTAAGTAGTAGTAATTATATATCAAAGTACTGTTGTGCTGAGAAATTTTTAACTATTATCCACGTTGATCGACTGGAGAAATTACTCTTATCTTAGGACTGTATTCTAGACAAGTAACCAGGAAATGTATAGTGTTAAATGTTTCTTCTCTTTCGATATTGTTTAAAACCAATACACAAGTGAAACAGAACTGTTAAAATGAAAATTGAAGATATTGGAGTAATTGCCTTGTCAGGAGAATAAAGATAACTTGGGAAC
Source organism: Anabrus simplex (assembly GCF_040414725.1). Classification (NCBI taxonomy): domain Eukaryota; kingdom Metazoa; phylum Arthropoda; class Insecta; order Orthoptera; family Tettigoniidae; genus Anabrus; species Anabrus simplex. Next base: position 1,269,404,015 of record NC_090265.1, read on the forward strand.
TAGGAGGAATTATATTTTATTTATGGTTATGGAGGACATCGACCTGGTAAACAAGGCACTCGATATGATAACGAATCGCATGAAGATAAATGGTGGTTGACGTTCATGCACATAGTCTTTAATAAGTGTGGAGGAATAGACCTATTGAAAAGCGGGTCAGTTTCGGCTTCGTTTGTGAAAACGATTTTAGTTTACTCGGAGAATTTAAAAGGATTAACATGATTTCCATATGAAATTCAGGGAAACTCAGGGATGCGTTGCATCTTCTATACAGTGTGTTTACTGGAGGAGCGCAACGGCCACCTGTATACGGAAGGCGAACATCTATTCTATCAAGAATATGCTCCTGCAATGAAATTTGGTTCACTTATCAAGGATGACTGGATCCACAGCAAACATCAAGTGTGTTCGTTTACATATTGGTTTCGGAACTGGTTTGTATGCGATATTTGTGTATGTACCTATTGTTATTTTATTGTTGAATTAAGGCGTTTGATGATATTCAAGTAATCCTTGTTCATGAATTGCAACTTGTCTTCAAGTGAATAATACTTTTTATAGGTATTATGATAAATTAAATAAACTCTATGTGATTTATATTGATTGTACAACTTTTGCAAAACGTCCATATGCTAGTTTAAGAAAAATAAATCCTAATTTTAAATGCCAACTCTTCGAACCACAATTGTGTATTCAAAGAGTATTACAATATATTATAAGAAGTTGCATTGGGTAGCCTTGAGATGTACAATGTGTTTGGTGGAGAGGGGAGAGGGAAGTTCACCTGGTTGTGACAGGACCAGCGGGGATTATTGGATTAATCCGAGTCTGATCATCATTTGAGGTTTGCCTTTCTACATATATGCTCCAATTTATGCAATTCTAAATAAGAATATTACAATATTAATCAATGAAAAACTCATAACATCACACAGAAGGGAAAATAAATAAGACACTTCACCTTTCTTGTAAAAAAATAACGGTTATTTTGAACAAAAATAGCCTAGGTTCATAAGCATTACTGTTTAAAAGGAAATGTTGACATTTCGTGGAGAGAGTTTGGTTGTTCTGTTATTATATTTAGGTGGTTAGTTCAATTGGAGTCCAGCGCATCTCTAGATGCCTATGTAGCGTGACATAACGTGGACCACAGTCATTCAAATGTAAGAGGTAATGTGAGCGGGGGGAGTCGTGTCCGGAAGTGGGCTCGTGGGCCCTGCGGGTCAGCTGACCGTGGCCCATTGGCCCCTGGCGGGCTGTTCTACACCACAGGGGTCGTCTCGGATGGCGACCTCCTCATAATATGGGACATCTAGTCGAGTATTTAGTCCGTATTCTGTTGCAGCTACGCACAGATAACGCTCGATATTTCTAGAGCCTAGAGGTTCTGCATCTTTGCGCGCGCAGTTTATTTCGTTTTCAGTGAATATATTCTGAAAGGCCGTGTTGTTGGGGTGTGCATAAGATCAATATTATGTGCTTATCTCGAATTACGTAATAAGAAAGAATACATAAACACGCCTTGGGATTAGAGGGTCCCGCGTTCGATTCCTGCCCGGGTCGGGGATTTTGATCGCTTCTGATTAATTTTTCTGGCTAGGGGACTCGGTGTTTGGGTGCGTCACAACACTCTCCTCTTCATATTAACACAACGCACTATATTAAAAACCACCACAGAACCACGCAATAAAGATTACATCTCTCCATATAAGGTTGGCGTCAGGAAGGGCATTCGGCCGTAAAACAGGGACAAATCATCATGTGCGACGCAGTTCGTACCCGAGACTCCAAAGGTGTGGGAAAAAGCGGTAGGGAAAGAAGAAGAAGGAAACATAAACACACCCTATTACCGTCAGTGGACTCCTGTAAATCCTCCGAATTTAGTAACCAATGTCCCACTGATATGAGAAGGATAAGCATGATTCACATTCATTGAATAATAATTCATTAGGGCTGAAAAAATGTAAACTGAACAAAAAATAGTAAAATTCCCAAAAACCGAGCATATTTACATAGATTTAATTATGTTGCATATGTTCTAAGCAGTTAAATATAGTTTCAATTAAGGTACGGTCCATGCAATTTTTGGGATGGAAATGAGATACAACGTAAAACGATCTTCATATCAGCTAGTAGTAGGTAACGAACACATCTTCAGAACGCTAGGTAATCTTAAACCAGTATACTGCAAGTGAGAGGATACTTTTTTAATAAAATTCTTCTGTCTCCTCATTGTATGATTGGTGATAGTAATAGTAATTTAAAATTAATTTCATACCCTATGCAATTAATCAATAATTCTGATGCGATCCATTAAACCATACCATATGTCACATGGAGAAAATTTTCAGTGCATAGGAAAACGCAACTTAGGTCAAAACCTGATCTCTTCCATTTAGCGCCACCTGTTAATTTAAACAGAGCTTATTAAATACCTTAACCTGCGTTAAATTGAAATACAGCGATGTATAGATTTGTCTTCCTCTTCAACTTTGATTTTCATTTTCCGCAAATGAGAAAAAATGGGTGGAGGGTGTGTGTGGATACTAGGGCCGCAGGTCATTTGGATGTTAGGAAATTGAATACCAAATTTAAGCTCAGAATTACAAATAGACAGAATTTAGGTTCAGAATTAGATATAAGTGAATACACAGAATTTAAACTCAGAATTACAAAGAAGTGATTTCACAAAATTTAGGTTCAAGTTACAAACAAGTGAATTAGGTTCAGAATTGTGTTCTTCGTCTGGGTTATATTTTTGCGAATGTTACCAAATCACAATATTTACAATCTTCCTAGGTAGGATTACATCTTCCTGAGTGTCTTCAGGCGTATCAACCTCCACGGGCTTGGCGGGAGCAGTAGACGTACGTTGTTGCGGCTTGCGGCGATTGGGCATCTAGGCTTTCTTCCCTGTACGTAGCCTCTCTTGCGCTCAGCTCCGGATATTTTGGGATTGTTCTTTTTTTCCTTTCCACTTGCGGTGGCTTCAACCTCCTTAATAACAATATTACCACATTCCAGAAATGCTCAAAAGGTTCACAAAAAATCACGAATTCTCGAGTATCTTATCGAGTTCCCTCACAAATAGTTTTACAGATGGCAATAAACTCGCGTAGAGGAAAAGAAAGACACGTGCCATCATATCACGGTCCGAGTTAGATAAATTTTAACGCACGTTCCGAGCTCCCATTTCGGTAGGCCATTAGGACCTGCCTTTTTTTACAAGACAGTTCTTATATTGTCCTAGCTTTCATAACATTGAAATTATTGAAGGGAGTCTTTAAACACTGTTCTGGGACAAGTGAATTTTTACTGAGGGACTTCGTACTGCTAGGAAATCATAAAAATATTCTGCTTCAGTTAAACCTTAATTTTACAGCTTAAGGTTATGTTTCTAAAATGTCCAGAATTGAATTCTCTATTGGAAGGATCAAAAGTAGAAAATTTATTTTGGAAGAATGTGGCGTGCTTCCCAGGACGCATAATCTATGATACCTCATAACTTGTTAGTTCTGCACAGTACGTATAGTAATGCGTTTCTATATCTTATATTTGTGTTTAAATGCTCTTCAATATTCGGCGCATACTGAACAGGAGAGGCCTATCCTGCCCGCCTGGTGACGATCGTTAAGGCGTCAAGGCTGTATGGTCTGACACCATGGTTAGCCGGTTAGAGTCCCCTTGGTCCAAAAAATGTTCATCATCAGAATGTTGGGCAGTAGGGTAGGGGAGGTAGTGATATACAACTTCTAATCAGTACATTGCATACCAAGCCTCTCCACAGTGTTCATCTGGAGCGAGGGCATACAACGCTGTTGATTCGTCCACCGAATGGGGACATTAAACCCCCATGTTGTTGTTCTAGAGAAGTAGGCTATGTTCCGGCACTAGGTTTCACCTCTACTTTCCCACTATGATCTATCAAGTCGTACATGTCATCTTATTAACGCTCTTGATAGGGTTGACGTCAGGAAGGCCATCCGGTCGTAAAAATCTCGCTACGAAGATTCATTTCAATTCATACCCGACCCCGTGGAAAACGGAACAAGTATTGGACACACACACTGAACTGAACCTAACTGGTTCATATCATTGGCATACAATAGTAATGATGGTATAAAGGTAATATAATATGAAGCAAAGTTATATGAGAAGCCGGATACATGTTGTAATCCCGCTTGCTAAATGTATAAGTCCATTAGCGCACGTGTCAGGGTTATCAGATATTGCACAAGAGAGAGAAGGCAATGTAATCTTCCACTCTAGACAGAGGAGTGTGCATCACAGCTACCCAAAATTAAGTTGGCAGGATTTCTGAACCAGTGAATCACAGGATAGCGCGCGAGGAGCTGAGTAAGGCAGGAGCATGGACACCAACATGAAAGTGCTACGATATTAGACTAAATCGACAAGGAGATATTGTAAAAGACAATTTGAACATCGACATAGTGGGAAAAATGAAGAGAAAATATCCAGGCATATTTTTTGTTATTTAAATATTCGGCTACTGAAGGTAGGGTATTGTAAAACTGATATGGGGATTCCCAGACGCTATGCCACGAGGAAAGCGTACGGAGGACGCCAAGTGGTCAGGAAGACACTCACACTGCTATTTACTTTGGAATGGTTCGGACATGTATGTATGGTCGCCGTCGCGGAAACGTGGAACTGAGCATTCTCAACCTAATGAATATTAACGTGCTAACACAGAACTGAATCCACGGGATTAATTCCTATCAGAGAATCTAGATGTTAAATTGCCATACATTTGAGACATTATGTATTACTCGCTTATAAACCTGTTCGTCGAGCAGCAATAACTGTAACTGTGTGAAGTCGAGGGACACTTTGAAGAGCTACGTATTGTGAAATCGCGGAGGTTGCGGAGATATAATATTTATCAAACTGTTACGGGAATTGTTCGCGAGTGACAATATTGTAAATTGTGTGTGTGTGTGTGTGTGTGATTTTATATAAGTAATTTGTAATTTCTTTGTGTATTCTCAGCATTAAACTTGTGTGGATAACGCGTGTGATGCCGTGGTAGAACTTGTCAAGACAATGGATTTCAAGAAGAGCATTTATGTATACAGTAATGCTACCGTTATTACCGGATGAGCCCAATAATGGGGAATGACCTGACGGCCCAAATGATGTGTGGCTGAACATGGAACGGAACCGGACTTAGATAAGTAATTTCTGATGTTCTATTACTCATATATGCATGATTAGTTTTATTTAAATTTGTCAATAATTCCTTGCATGTGATGGTTAATTTCATTTTATTTTTCAAATTAGTAAGGGTAGTTAGCGATGTATAATTCATTTCAGTACTAATGCCTTAGGGGATGAGTATTTTGTACATATGATTAACGTGTGTTGAGGTATGATCTTCTCTAATAATATAATCGTGTGTTGAGTTATGATCTTCTATAACAATTATAATAATAAACGTGTGATTTTCTGAAGCAATACTCGTGTGTGTAAATATGGTGATTAGGATAGATGGCATTTAATACATGTGTGTAGTTATCGGGGCATGTTAATCATGGTAAGTGGCATGTTGCATGAATAGCCCTAATCGTCGAGAGAGTTCATTGATATTATGAGGCGGTTATGAACCAGTGACCAGTTACCTACATTACAGTGAAAATTTACAGTTTTTTCATCAATAAGTAAACTATATTTGACCAGTTAATGATAATGTTCTGTGAGGTGATAGATATTTTTCTTATATACTTCATTTTGTAATTTATTTCGAACTTATTTTGAGATATGATCTTTAACATTCAAACACTATTATCAGGCAACGAACCAATGACACTATGGAACGAGATATTGTTGAGTATATCGCCAGCAAGAATGTTATGTGTTTCTCGATGGGTGATGATGAATCCTAGTGAGAGTTGAACCAGGGGATATGTGAATTATATGTTATGTTTGCATTGTGTATTTGAAATGCTGTATGCAAAGGAACAATTGAGATTATAGCCAGGGAAGACTAAGTTATATGGAGGATGATTTGACAGAAACATATGAGTTAACGAGGAACCCGGAGATATTAATTCCTGTTGACAGATATATTGCCGCAGGCGTAAAGTAATTGAATGGTTCGATGTTCCCAGATAAGATTTTCCCACTGCTCTGCGTTTATGTTAAAAAAGTAAACCCCATTGAATAGGGTCATCAAAGGAAAGTTAAAATGTAATTTATTAATTAATTCAAATCGAGAAATTAGGAACAACACGTTGAGGTTTAAAGGTTCAATAATATTACTTGCGAAACTCCATTTTATGATAGGGACTTCTAGGCTACTGTAATGTCGCGATCCGGATGGTCGGTACTTCGACTCCCTACCAGGTCAGTGAACATGGTATCCCTGGTGATTATAATTGATTGTTGATTTATTTTTTGCATATGCGCCTCGTTTTTATTGTCAATTTTGGCAACATGATTCTGATTTGTGGTTGTAATATTTTGATTTTTGTGAATTAATTTCAGGTGGTTGTTTTTTTTCGAGGAAGTGGTTCTGACCTACTGCTGTAGACTCAATGTAGATTAAGTTTTTGGAGGGGAATTTACGTTAGTTTAGGTCCCTTCGCTACAAGTTCATGTTTATTTGATGTACAGAGAAACAACTGATTATGCATATGTGGATGTAATATTTTCTTTGTAAATCAGAATTGTAGTTTAATATATTTTTGTCGGAAGTACTTATCGGTCCGGAGTCGTTTCGTGTTAGATGTTTATAGATGAGATGAAGAAGCCACAAAATAAAAGAATGATTTAATATTTTCAATAATTCATGTACAGAAGGAAGGATTTAATATCTAAGGTAGTGTATGTGATGTGTTCAACCATATTCTTTCTTTTGAAAAATGTTAGTAAGCCAATAATAACAAAATCCTATATGTGGTACATAAAGGAACGATTAATTAATTTGACGTCGGCAATATTTATGGTAATGTTGTAAAAAGAACTTTGCTAAGAGATTTAATATTTCATCTAGTTGATATGCATTTGGATGAATTTGGAGTCTAGTAAGAAGATTGTTGCTTTTCATGGTAATAATTTATGAATGGAATGGAACTGATTTGACACTTAGGCCGGCTTACAAATTTCAGTAAAGAAAGGTATTGGTAATTGATTGAAATAATTGAGTGGATAAAACCAATTTTATAATATGAATCAAATGGTTTTAGTTGACCGGATTCATGAGTGACGAATTTGTACAGAGAAATGTTATTCACTTTTAATTTGTTTAGGGTATTTTGCTTTGACAAAGTAAATTTCCTTTGTTCAATAAATTTGTTACCAAAGGTTCTCATTCAGACCTTTTTATTTCACTTTTCTTCTATCTTAGGCTTCCCGGTAAATAATTTAAGGTTAGTTATTACACTCGAAGATATCTCTGTTTATTACCCGTTTAGTGACTCTGGGATTTATTTTGACCGTGCCATATAACAAAGGCTGGGAGGGTAGAGGTTAGAGAATATACTGTCCTAATTACCATCCCTGGATAAAAAGTCAAACAACAGTGTTTTACACTGAAATATGAATAATTAGGAATGAATTTCTCGAGACAAGGAGATATTGTTACATTTCATCATTTGTTACTTTTCATATTCAAACAATAAAGATACAAATGGAAAAATATTTTACATGTATTTTTCTGAATAACAGGATATAAGATATTTCCGAGTTATAAAACCCTCTAAAATTAAATATGGCGCAATAAAAGTGTACACATCAGGGAAACTAATACCATGTTGGACTTTATCATCATTCATATCTGACATAAAAAAACTGGTTTAATACAAATTAGCTAAAATAAGATTCCAACCAACCTAAAAGTAACGACATTAAATAAGAAATGCGTCCTCTTACTACAATAAAATTTGCCATTTTGTAGACACTGTGTGTATGAAGTACGTAAATTTTCAGGTTAATAATAATAGTAATAATGGGGATTTACCGGTTACCTCCATCGGGCGCGTCCCATTGGAATTGGGGAAGCTCGCTGGCTCTGCCGCCAGGAGAGTCAGAGGGTAGTAGGGAAATAAAATACCACCGTAAAGAAATGGTCCCTTGCGAGGGTTACGGCGAAGACTGGTAAATGACCAGAAGCCAGAAAACATCTTGAGGCAACCTCTAGGGCTAACAACCCTAGTTGTAAAAGGATGGATACCCGTCCAAAGCAACGTCAAGTCAAAAAGCATGATGGCACAACATTTCAAGAAACATACCCCAGGGGGTAAATCTTCGGATAAATCCCTCGTCGTGAACGCCACGGCGCACGAGTCTCGTTCGGAATCTGGGGGAGACTCGACATCATGCAAGAGACGAGTCGGAGCGTCTCGGTGTACCCCGAAGAGTCAAAATCTCAGGTCAAAATCTAAAAACTTTCTAGCAACTTTCAACAGATATTCACTTTCACAAACTGGCAAGCTGAAAACCCTCACCAAAGCTCTTCACGAAAATCAGATATCTATAATGGCCCTACACGAAACAAGGTACCCAGATGAAGAGATTTTTGAATCCGAAGGCTACCGACTTTTCAAGAGCAAAGCGCAAAGAAGAATCCTCAATGGAGATGTGATGCTTGGAAACGCGTTTGCTGTTAGAACCAAGATCCTTAAATCGGTTGCAAATTTCGAACCTGTGAATGACAGATTGTCTATACTTACAATTAAATGCGCGAACAAAACCTACGCCCTAGTTAATGCACATGCTCCAACAAACAATAAGAACAAGTCTGATCCCGACGAAGTTGAAAATTTCTGGGACCTACTGGATGAAAAATTGAACAAAATCCCCAAACACCATGTCAAGCTTCTTTTGGGTGACTTCAATGCCCAACTAGGTCGTGAACAGAAGTACAAGAAAGTTATAGGAAATTACCCTGCTCACAAAATAACCAATCCCAACGGCAAAAGAGTGGTGTCCATTTGCGAAAATCATGTCGACCCACTTTCGCCATCTACCCAGAAAGCAAATGACTTGGCGTTCTCCCGTCCAAGCTCTCGGAGAGTTCCAAATTGATCATGTTGCAATCTCCAGGAGAAACAGCCCTGAGATTATGAATGTCAAGGTAAAGAAAGGCATCAATGTGGCCTCAGATCATTATATGTCTCTTATCAAATTCAAACCAATTCCCGCAAACACAAGGAAGACAACCAAACAGATCACACGTTTCGACAATGATAAACTTCGGCAAAGGGTCGGGGAGTTCCAGGAGACGGCTAGACCAAATGACTGTGACTTTAACAACGCCAAAAGTCTCCTTCTTGAGGCCGCCAAAGACGTTGCAGAAATCAAGAGAAGCAAAAAGCATGCCTGGTGGAATAGTACCTGCGAATCAGTCCTCCAAGAAAGACTCAATGTGTGGAAACAGTACTACTCTACGAAATCAGAAAATGATTGGGAAACCTACAAAACCCAACGTGCCCAAGCAGCTAGTGTGTTCAGAACTGAGAAACGTAAATACGAAAAATCTCTCATTGAAGAGATAGAACAAAACATTTGGAAGAATGAAAGCAGAGAGCACTACAGATCCTTCAAACGCAAACTCAATGGCTATAAACCACCATATCTATGCTTTGAGCGAAAGGACGGCACGCTGGGCACGTCAAATGAAGAAAATTGTAGCTTTCCTGCAGATTACTTCAAGAATTTACTTAATTGCTCTAAACCGCAAAGCGCCGTTGAGACCAAAGAACCCTTACTCAGGTACCCAGATTCCAGACCACCCGACAGAGATGAAATCAAGCACCACATTGCCCGTCTCAGAAACAACAAAGCGCCGGGGGAAGACTCAGTAGTAGCAGAACTATGAAAATATGCCCCAGAGGAATCACTTGATATCTTGCAAAAGCAAATAGAAGAAATTTGGAACAAAGAGACCCTACCCGAAGATTGGAAAATAGCTTTGATCCATCCATTACACAAAGAACATCAACAACTACAGAGGAATATCTTTGCTACCCGTGACTTACAAAATTCTATCACTTGCCATCCTGGAGCGTTTGGAAGCACAAGTCGAACATCAAATAGGTGAATACCAAGGAGGGTTCAGAAAAGGTCGCTCAACAGCTGAACAGATCCAAAATCTAAAACGATCATCAGATATTGTACACTAAGGTCCAAGCAGTATGTGTCTGTCTTTGTGGACTTTAGGAAAGCGTACGACTCCATTGACCGGGAAGTCCTGCTAAACATCTTAAATGAATTTGGAGTTGATTTGAAACTGCTACCATTAATTAGAGCCACCCTGACCGATACAAATTCCGAGGTGAAGTTCCACGGATATCTCTCGCATTCCTTTGACATCGAAACAGGAGTCGGACAAGGTGATGGGCTATCCCCGATACTCTTCAACTGTGTTCTTGAAAAGATCATCAGAACCTGGCGGGTGAGATTACAGGAAACCAACTACAGTCCATTGAGAATAGGAACCAAATACACGGGGATCGCAACAGACTGCTTAGCATTTGCCGGTAATATTGCTGTTCTCTCAAACGACATAGAAACCGCTAGAGCTCAAGTTGAAATTTTAAAGGAAATTGCCGAAAAACCTGGTTTGCAAATATCGTTTGAGAAAACAGAAGTAATGACTAACATCAAAGAGGCTCCACCAAAATTCCATACAAAACAAATACGGCGACATCGCCCGAGTAGAAAAATTCAAATACCTGGGTGAGATCATCATGAAAAATTGACTGGACAAAGAAGCACTTCAGGAGCGAGTACACAAACTGGAAATAGCCTACCAAACATCCTGCACAATCTACAACAAAAAATGCCTTTCCCAAAACACCAAGATACGTCACTATGAAACAGTTATGAAGCCAGTAGTTCTATATGCAGCCGAAACCCTGTCTCTAAATGCCAACAAAGGACTCCTTGAAGAACTCGAGAAAAAAGAACGCAAAATTGTGAGAGGAATCTTGAGATCAAAGTACAGAAATGGAATCCATTAAAAGAGATCCAACAAGGAAGTCTACAGAAAAATAGAGAAAATTACCGACACAATCAGAAAAAGACGGGCACGATTTTACGGTCATCTGAAAAGAATGGACGGAAGAAAATTAACTAAAGAAATCTTTCACTTTTTTTATTGAAACCCCAAAACCACAATCCCCTGGTTTAGAAATACCAAAGAAGACCTGCAAATGCTACATATCTCAGCTGAAGACGCCCTTAAGAGAGATCTCTTCCGCAACAAAATATTGACGAACGGGCTAAACCGAGACGAGCAACCGAAGAGAAGACACGGTGCCCCTTGGACAGAGGAGCGTAAGCAGGGCCACTCACAAAGAATGAGGGAAAGTTGGGCTCTAAAGAAGGCCAAGTTCAGTTTCAAATGCAACAAGACTTAACGTGGTCCTTGATGCCTCAGCGAATTATATACATATAATAAAGCATACAAAATTGGGATGACAATACAGTAATTAAACCTAATGACTTTTGGGATCAGAAACGCTAATATTAAAACAGGAAAGCAGGCATTGAATATGTTCTGTGGATTCCGTGGAACGCAGAGGTGTAAGAAGGTGCTGGGGTGAATGGGCGAACAGAGAAATAACCAGAGCATAATTTAAAGCACAAAATTAAAAACAATTCCTTTCCATCTTTTTTGTTTTGTTTTAATATTTGAATGAACAACAAGAATATTATAACGAGGTCGTCAGCTCGGGTAACAACAGTGGACTAAAAGTCCAAAAATCGATTACAATAGAGAACGTTATCGACACAATTGTTTACAAGGGTTGAGATATATAGCCCAAAACAGGTACACTTTTACATCAGCAGGTTTGCTCCACTCACTTTCATTCTGGGAGACTGAGCTCCAAAAGTTACTGCAATCCAACCTCTCAGAAGCACAAGCTTCTTACAAAATTACGCCTGATAAACTTTAAATACTGTGTTTGCAGTCACGTCGCTCATCAGTCAATTACGCATATGTATACCTGCAATTACACTTTAAATAGGGGCGATAAGTGACCTCAATGCAAAAATAAAATGTTTAACATGAACGGTCATGAAAAAAGGCTAGGAGGTGAAACACTTGCACTCCTTTCAGAAAACTCTTAAAATCCTAAATAGGCTTATAGCCCGAAGTTGCAGAGGCTAAGCCTATACTACAGAGGTGTGACTAAATGAAAAATATTAAGTATCAAAACAGTGTGTAGAATTCAGAAGGCTTAGATGATCTTAGTCACCCCATAACAAGTAGAATGGGAATCCGCAGACGGCAGACACACTTTGTTCCCTAAATTTACATACTTCCCAGCAACGATTAGAATGGAGTTCTCAAACTTGCCGAAAATTTATATTTAAACCGTGAATTTAGAAATATACATTCATAAGAGAAGATTGAAACATTCCCCTCAAGATATTAGCCTAGAGCTATCACATGTTAAGAAATTTCTGCCATTACCTGGAATAGTTGGGCCTTCCGACGATGGCAGGCAGCTCCTGCCTCCTTATTACGCCACACCCGCTCACTAGGCCGGAGCGATGAATATGACAATACGGGCCTAACGCTCCCAGCTTTTAGAACATCTCAGAAAGGAAGATTCCAGAACTCTTTGAGATAGGCAGAATGCCTGTACACGCCCCCAATTTTAATTGGCTAGAGAAATATACACAAAATTCCTGGTTGGTTAATAACTAAGGAAGAATGAGACCGTAGGAGTGTTGACAACCTTAGCACATGAAAATAATAATCTTCAAAATCATAAGGTTTACACCCACTGAAAAGTTGTAAATTACCTTAAAAATTCATTGTTAGTAATCACGCCAGAGGGGACACATAGGCCGAGAGTAGAGGAATCTAATGGTTAAAGGTGCAAGTACCTTGATTTACATTAGTTCCGGATTCACCACACAGATGGCCTTCTAGAAGGCGCGCAGTTGAACGGGACAGAGAATGTCTACAGCCGGTACAAAACACATTGAGGAAAAATAACGTGAACTCGTAAGAAATATTCTAGGCCCAAAACTCGCCAACGGGCAATTCCAACTTATAGGCAGACAGGAAATCAAGCGATACACAAATACTCACAGTGATATTAGAAACTGCCCGGTGGGCATATTAAAAGAATGCATTCAGACAGGCTTACCAAACAAATAATGGAATCCTGGAGTCAAGCCAAAACAGACACAATGAAATGGATTGGCGAAATCAAAACCGATTTCAAATAGACTGGAATTACACCAGCAGATATCTGAAACAGGGTAATCTTTAGATCCAAAATTCACAAATGGGAAGTTGGCCAATAGGAAAGACCAAAGAAGGAGACTGGATTAACTTGTTGTAAAGACAAAAATAATGCCACATTAAAAGAATGAAATAAATATGGGCACAAAGGGAGCGCCTAAATGCTCCCAAGAAACTAACCACATTGCTAAAGTGAAGGAGCAAAACTATAGACGAGCAGCTAGGCATGAAAGAACAGCTCTCAGACATATCTCTCTTACCCAGTATGGAGGTCACTGAATCGACGTAAAGTAGGGTACTTGACATTTAAAACTAACCTTTAGAAATGGCCACTGAAACCTGTGGTCTCCAAAGCACTGAGTGAATGTTGTGAAATCCAAAATCTCACACATCTCCTTGCCTGAAGCAGAATAGTTGAACTGTTTGAAGTCAACGACTAAGCCTTTCAGACTGCTGAGATTTTGGAAAATGTTACTTGATCTGGACATAGAAAGTAAGTATAAACTTCTGTTCGTTTTCCAAAATTTGTATTGGAATAATCTTGAAATATAAAGAATAGTCGAGTCCGATTATTATGATCACCTCCTCTATTTGACATCAGCATCGGGTAGCCCACGAAGAACGTCTCCTCTTCTGAAGTGGAGTAGTTGGCCTGTGTAAAATAGCATTTCTGTACATGATATCATGGGTAGAAGGGGGGTTTTATCCGAGTTGCAGAAAGGGATGATTATTGGGTGGCAGTATTGCTGACATAGTAACATTCTTAAACTGTTCGAGCACTGCTTTTGCCAAAGAACTGAGGCTGACGAACTGTGAATAACTGACGCGGGAAATGCGGAGCTCAATGTAACATTGATATCAGAGGTGAATACACTATGAAAGTGTATATACTGAAAGCAAGATATTCTTAAAAGGAAAATGTTTGGCGGTAGTACTCCCCCCTTCCAATTATCAGGATTTGAACTCATCTGAACATCTGTGGGACCTCATCGATCGCCATCTTCCCAATGGAACCACCACCATCTTGCCTCCAGCAGCTGCGTGATGCTCTTCAGGCAGCATTGTTCCAGGTAACTTTGACAATCTACCAGCAACTTAATTAGTCATTCCCAACCTATCCGGCTGCTGTCCACTGTCCAATCTGCACACGGCAGTTATTCTGCGTATTATTTGATAGTCCTGAGGAGGTTTCTCGTTCGTATGTTAACTTACCAGTTAAAATTCTTCACGTGAAGAACACATTAGACAAACTTAATTCCTATTCATTCACTTACATAGCTAAAAGAAATGCCCAATTTTCACACCAGGCAAATGTCTGGGCTGGAACATAATTAAGGCGACGGTTGCTACGCTGCCACTCCTATCCCTTTTCTATCCCATCGTCGCACTCGACCTGTCTGTCGATGTGAAGTAAGGCAAATTGTAAAGAGAAAAGTACCAATGTTGCGTAATAAGGATTTCCTTCTACTGTAATATTCGTAATATTCATTCTGTCTTTCTTTTCCTTATTCTCCTTTATCCAAATATCAGTAATCCCTTAGGCATCCAACGTCATTCTGTTTGTGAATCTACCCTTTTACGTATACATAATAATAATAATAATAATAATAATAATAATAATAATAATAATAATAATAATAATAATAATAATAATAAGCTCCACAGGCAGTGCCTCCGTGGCAAAATCTCGTTGAATTTCAGTTCAAATTCTGAGTCATCTCTGAAGATTCTCTAGCCTATCAAAAGAAAGTGAAATTCCCTCTCTCCTGAAGTTCCAAGAACTTTTTCAAATACTTCCAGGGTACTGGTTAAACCTGAGTTAAGCTTGGTTCTGGCCTTGCTTACACGTAGTTCACGTGAATATATTAATGTACACTACCGGTTTTGGGATTGCTGATGAATTGAATAGTCCTTGTCAGGGTCAGCGATTTTTTATCTGTATCTGAGGGCTATGTGACTAGAATTGAGGAGCCATCTGATGGTGAGACGGCTGGCCCTGTCTAGAAAGCGAAGAATTCAAGAACAACGGCCGAGTGGATACGTCGTGCCTTCGGGCTGAGCAGCGGTCGCTTGGTAGGCCATGGCCCTTCGCGGCTATTGCGCTAAGGTGTTTGGTTTGGCTCTTAGATTTATTATCACGGATGCTAACAAGGTACGACTTACAACATATTCACAAAACAAATCAATTTCCGAATACTCTATGAAGATCCTTAGAAGAGTAGAACGTAATGGCCTCCACTATTCATAACCTCGGCGTTATGAATGGTTAGGTATAGTCTTGGCCACATTTGATCCTAGAAATTGACCTGATTTTGGTTCAGGTGGAGTTAATCACAGGGCCATATAACTTTCCAGAATCGAAAATCTACTTTCTGGACTTTTCGACTTCCTGGCGGGGAATCGATCGTTTGTCCTTCCTGGTGAACTAACTACACCTTTACCTCTTCTTCTAGGCAGTTCATTATAAAACGTAAAATTCAACTTACAGTACAAAGCCAGATTTCCTAAGTCGACATGAATTTGAAATTACAATCAATTTACCATGCTCCATTCAAAAATAGTAAATTTAAATTGGATAATTTTATAATTTCTGATGCAGGCTACCCAACAATAACGACGTATTCTAGTACCCCCATCAGTTAGTTAACAAATAAGACCTATACATGTGGAGAGGCTCATAATCCTGGAGTTCACTCAGTCTACAATGAACAAGAGTACCTGAACTACGTCCAAATTGTAGAAGACTGTACCCCTCACGCCTCCACATATCTTCATCGCTTGTGAAGTACATAGTTCAAAATATACGTAGAACTTGAGAATATATTATGGTGAACATCTTGTACGATTAGTTGCATTTACTATATAATTCTCCACTTCAAGGCAGAATAATTCAATCAGATAAATTGTATTATGAAGTGCATTCTAAGAGAAGAATATATAAGAGACTTCTTTGGAACAGAATATTACATTCAAAATTCCAAATGCCATATTGCATGAAAGTGGCACTTGGCACCTTACTAGCTGAATTACTCATGGAGTTAACTATACATGTTTTTATATCTTTAATTGAAAACTGACATGTCTCTTCTCTTTTACTGGTGTGTATATAACTGAGCTGCAGAAGAGTAACAACAAGTAGTTGCAATGAGAGCTTTTGACAGGTCAAAATCCTTTCAATGTAGCGACAATCGCATAATGTCTTTAGCAGCAAGCTCGATGTGGCTTTCTAGCACTCTGTGTGAGCCGTGCAAATCCCTGCGGAATTGACGAGCTCATATACCACTGAATTCCTCAGCAAGCATAGACATTAGCCTGTTACAGATTGTTCCCTGGAACCTCCCCGAGGTTCTGAGGGAGCTCTTGATTTCCTGTTAACAAGGGAACATAACATCCAACTTCTCGATGGAATAAAATTTTGTTCAGATGTATTAGTCCTCAGTGTTGTATCACTGAAGCTCGGAATGGTATACATACTCCAATAAATCACTTCTTTTAATGAACATATTCGAATGCTTGAGAGTTGATTAAAGAAATAAAGAAATACATCTATGTACATAAAGTACTGATTGTCAATCAACGCGCAGGAAAATTTACTGGAGTTAAAGGAATGAAATTTTAGGGATACTTTTCTACTACAGTGTAGGAAGTGTTTCAAAAAATTCCACCTCTAAAGGGATAAAGCGGGAATAAAATCCTCAAAATCAAAATATGTTTGACCCCGAAATCGTTCACAGGCCAAATTTAAAATTTCACTCAATAATTGGTCATTTATGCACTAAACCTTAAATGAGACAACTATATAAAAATGTCAACCCTTCAGGGATACATAGGGATTAATAACCGAAAAAAAAGTATTCATTTCTCCAAGTCCGTTTGACATACGATGTTAAAATTTCAGTTTTGTTTTCTTCTATATGTCCAAGATTTTAAATAAAAAGTGGTCTTAATATAATACACCTAAGGGGTTTCGACCGGGAGGGTAAAGCCTGAAAACAATATGCATATCTCTGAAACCGTTTGACGTACTAGGATGAAATTCCACGCGATGATTGCTCCTATATATCGTAGATTGTATGTAGGTATGTAGGTACACCTGTAAGGGGTTTTGTGTTGGGGTGGCTTCTGATGACAGTAACATTCATTTTTCTTAAACCGTTTGACATACGAGGTTAAAATTCATATGATCATTGCTCCTATATATCTTACATGTTAAATAAGAAGTGGTCTTAAAACTATGCACCCTTAAGGGGCTTTGAGTGGCGGGTGAGGCCTGAGAAAAAGATTCATATCTGTGAAAGTATTTGACGTGCGAGATTGAAATTTCACATGATGGTAACTCCTCAGTATATTCACATGTTCCTAATGGGTTTTGTGTCAGGGTGGGTTCTGATGACAAAACTATTTATTTCTCTGGAACCGTTCGACATATGAGATTGAAAATTCACACGCTTGTTATTCCTATATGTCTTACATTTGAAGTTTTTTCTTGCTAGTGGCTTTACGTCGCACCGACACAGATAGGTCTTATGGCGACGATGGGATAGGAAAGCCCTAGGAGTTGGAACGAAGCGGCCGTGGCCATAATTTAGGTACAGCCCCATAATGTGCCTGGTGTGAAAATGGGAAACGACGGAAAACCATCTTCAGGGCTGCTGACAGTGGGATTCGAACCCACCATCTCCCGATGCAAGCTCACAGCCGCGCGCGTCTAACCGCACGGCCAACTCTCCCGGTAAATTTGAAATAAGACGTGAACTTAAAACAATACAACTTTAAGAGCCTTTGACCGGGCGATGAGGTTTGATGACATAAATGTTCATTTCTCTCAAACCTTTTGACATACAACGTTGAAATTTCACACGATGGTTGCTCCTCTTTGTCATTTTAAATAAGAAGTGGTCTTAGAACAATCAACCGTCATGGATCTATGACTGGGGAATACAGTCTGATGACAGAAATATTAATTTATTTAAAAGCGTTTGATGTATGAGGTTGGTATTTCTCGTTACTCTTGCTCTATACGTCTTATATTTTAAATACGAAGCGTCTTGAAACAATACACACCTACGAGCGTTTGACCGTTGGATATGCCTGATGAAAAAAAAATTAATATCTCTCAAACAGTTTGACATACGATATTAAAACTGCAGATGATGGTTGTTCCTCTAGTTCTTAAAATATAAGTAAAGCGTGGTCTTAAAATAATGCACACCTAAGTGTATTTGGCTGAAGGAGTGGTAAAGCCGGATATCGTTTGACAAACGACTTGAAATTTCACATGGGGGTTACTCCTCTACGTCTCACATTTTAAATATGAAGTCGTTTTAAAGCATTGCACCTCTAAGGTTTTTTCGGGGGATGAAGCCATATAACAAAAATGTTAATTTCTCTCAGACCGTTTCACTTACGAAGTTAATTTACATGATGCTTTCTATTATATGTCATATCGTGAATTTGAATAGCAAGTAGTCCTAAAACAATACACCCCTAAGGGGACTGTGGTGAGATCTAGAGACAAAAATATTGATTCCTTTGAAACCATTTCACTTACGAAGTTAACAGTTCACATGGTGCTTGCTTCTCTATGTCCTAGATTTCAAATAAGAAGTGGTTTTAGATCAATAGACCACTAAGGGGTTTTTATCTAGGGGGATTGAAGATCAGTTACATAATTACTCTTCCCTCAAAAACCGTATGAAGTTGTAATTTTACAAGCGTGTTGTCTGTTTATGTCCTAGGTGTCAAATAAGATAGTTCAAAATATTTCTCACCTGCCGGCTTAGATGGGTGTTTACTCTGAAAATCACAATATTAAACCGAAACAGTTTTACGTATGAACTTAAAATATTACATCAAATTTTGTCTTCTCTGTCCTAAATGTTAAATAAGAAATATTTTAAAACATTCTACCCCTAAATGAAGACATTTCTCCATTACTGTTTGACGTATGAAGTCAAAATATTACAGTATGATCGCTTCTACGTTCTAGAGGTTAAATAAGGTACGGTTTTTTAATTATTTCAATTTTGTCGGTTCGAATTAGTGCAAGATCCTAAAACAAATCTACATTCCTGAAAACCGCTTAAAAGTACCGTACGAATTGAGGGTATACTTTACAAGCACAGCCGACAGTGAAATAATCAAAAATTTAAAACTTTGAACAATAATTTTCATTTTAAAACTGTAGAAAGCGTGGGCATATTGATAGTAAATAAATAAATGAATAAATAAATAAATAAAATAATAAACAAATAAATACTTTTTTTGCTACTTGCTTTACGTCGCATAGACAGAGATAGGTCTTATGGTGACTATGGGGCAGACAAGGGCTAGGAGTGGGAAGGAGGCGTCCGTGGCCTTAATTCAGGTACAGCCCCAGCATTTGCCTGGTGTGAAAATGGGAAACCACGGAAAACCATCTTCAGGGCTGCCGACAGTGGGATTTGAACCTACTATATCCCGAATACTGGATACTGGCTGCACTTAAGCGACTGCAGCTATCGAGCTCGGTAAATAAATAAATAACTTAAATAAATAACTTAAATAAATAAATAAATAAATAAATAAATAAATGGTAATGGAAATAAAATGTGCAAAATTAAAACACTTATTATGAGAAAATGATAGAAATGCTATTAACTGACGGTTGTCTGGAAGATGGACGTATTAATTATTCAGTCTTCATCATTGAAATTAAACAGATTAAAAACCTAAGATAAGGTAACATCTGTAGGATGGAGCATTTGAAATATGCTCTTCGAATTAAGAGGAAAAGTTCAAAGAACCGGAAGCTTATGAATTGAATTCGAATTTTTAAAATGTGATACAAAAATAACATGGGTTCAAGACTTAACAGTGAAAGCTTTGAAAGCTTCTATGTTTCGTCAATGCATATCCTTCTTACCCTACACTCAGATGATAAAATTTACTCCTCATGCCCTGTAGTATAATAATAATAATAATAATAATAATAATAATAATAATAATAATAATAATAATAATAATAATAATAATAATAATAATAATAATTAGTGTGGTATTTTATCAGTAATTTTTGATGACACGGGTATACTATTATGAATTTTAATTGTACTCAAATTTATGTCAACGTCTAAAATATGGTTTTGCATTCACCGTTTTTCTGAACATTGTAATGTATTCTGTTTTCCTGTCATCTCCAAACCACCGTACCCTAAGGATAGGACGGATTTTAGTGTGTTCCTTGCCGTACCCATTTACAAAATTCAGAACTATGGAGCACTCGAACCTTTATTCCCTCCTCATATGCATGGTTTTCTCATAACCAGATATCAAGCATAGGAGATATCCCTGTCGCCATCGTACTTTGATTCTCTGCCAATTGCTACCATACAAGATTGGAATTCTGCTGTGAGAGTTGAGTGTCAACCTCGTGCTGTAGTGGTACCGTCTGTGCTCCATACCCAGAGGTCTTAGGCTTTTTCACGAAATGTCCAAAGGTTTTTACTATTGGTCTGCACACTGGGATGTAGTTCACGCTTCCTTGCAACGTCAACTAAGGCACTGAGTGATTCTCTACGCTGTTTGCGTCGTGTAGCT
Organism: Anabrus simplex; assembly: GCF_040414725.1. Taxonomy (NCBI): domain Eukaryota; kingdom Metazoa; phylum Arthropoda; class Insecta; order Orthoptera; family Tettigoniidae; genus Anabrus; species Anabrus simplex. Next base: position 1,269,424,818 of record NC_090265.1, read on the forward strand.
ATCAGCTTAAATTCAGCTGGTGGGTTGGTTCTTTGGCAAGACTGGATATGATATTCCGTGGATTACCATTTTCAAGGCAGAGAAATGGCGTAGCTGTATCTTAAATGAGGCTGCGTACACTTTATTACCAGTTATTGCCTTTTCGTATCCCACTGTTACCGAATGCCTCCCTGTCTTAAACTACAACCATCAAGAAATCAAAATAAATCATACATAGTGCTGTTGATATGAGAGGCAACCGGTCTGATCTTGAACGATATATGTTTCCCCACAGGTTCAAAGCCCGTACCTTAATTATCCGTATGATCTACGGCTATATTGGAAAGATTCCTAAAATAAGTTTTGTCTAGTTTTACGTGGAAAATTTAAAACAAGCTCCTGTGCTCAGTTATTTCAGAAATGACTATCCTGTTCTTCCAACACAGGTGATGTCCGGGATGAGACTGCTCCTTTCTCAAATCAATAATATATTTGGTAAGGTGTTCGCCTTCGAAGGTCGGTATTATGATATAAATCATGGTGCAGGCAGCTGTCTTATGGCGTATAGCTTTTAGTGCCAGGAGTGTCCAAGGATATGTTCGTCTCACCAGGTGCAGGTCTTTTGATTTGACACCATTGGGCAACCTGCACGTCGTGATGAAGATGAAAAGACGGCACATACACCCAACCCCCGTGCCAGGGAAATTAACCAATGGTGGTTAAAATTCCCGATCCTGGCGGGAATCGAACCCGGGACCCAGGCGACCAAGGGCCAGCACGTTATTTACCCATGGAGCCGGATATCTGTCATATAAAAGTGTTTAAATGCAGCTAAAACCCGAGCCAGGAAATTTGTTAAAATGCTATTCTTTAAATAGAACTAGAATTAAAACATTCATTTTTCCCTTTGAGTGCATTGCAGGATATTTAGTATCCAGGGTGCGAATTAAGTACATATGGTTTACGACTTTTCGTCTGGAATATCTCATTCACTTAGAGTTTGTTATATTTCGTACATAAACATAATTGTCCTGTGATCGAAGATGGCTTTGCACCAAAAGGAGCACCAGTTGTCGGAGGTACTAGGGCCTTATTTACCACTAGCCGTTTGAATCGGTTGAGAACATAAACTGCTGATATTCTCCTTCACATGATCATACAGGTGATACGAATTTACCGATTTTACCTATATAGAATTTCACATACATGATAGGGTGTTAGTACGAATGGAGGGAGTATATAGGTGTATTGTCAACAATATACATCTAGAAAGGATAATTTTGCTGGTGAAGCTTTCGGTGAGGATATGTAGAATCTGGTCCAATGGTGTTCGTAGAAATAGCTCTGTTTCTGCTAAGATAAGTATAAGAATAGGTTATCTTCTGTCTTGTAGAATTGACTTCGTTCATTTCCGTAATGTCTGTTGTATCCTCGGATCCAGTCAAATGTGATCCGGTTGGCACGTTAAAATACCCCTTTATATAGTGAAGTTCCAGCACTCCAGAGCCTCTTAAAATTTATAGCAAATGGAAGAAGCTTATCAGTACATACTTTGCAACGAGACTACCTCTATGGGTTGAGGCGTAAAACACAACTTCGGTAAGAGGGGGCTGAAAGGAAGATATCCTGAAATTATCAACTTGAGATGTTAGTTGATGAGCACGGGGTCCCTAGCAGTGTTCAACATTGTTTTCATTTGCTTCTATCACCGTCTTTCGCCTTCACCTTTCCTATCTGGCTCCCTTGGTCCAATCTAGTTTTCTTTCGATTCCAATAGTATTAGGTTCGCAAGACCAAGGGAGTCCCTCATTTTACATGCATGGTTGACATTACATTTCTTTTGGTGTTACTCTTGCTTTTTCCATTTTTTTTACTGATAAGAGATAGAAGGAAATTATTGTCTTCTCTTTAAAATAATAACCATCACCACAACAGTCACTATTCACCCACTGTGAAAGGATATTTTCCCATGCTACTAATTTCAATCAATCAATCAATCAATCAATCAATCAATCAATCAATCACTCAATCAATCAATCAATCAATCAATCAACCAATCACCACTGATCTGCACTTAGCGCAGTCGCCCAGGTGGCAGATCCCTACCTAGTCTTTTCTTAAAGGGGGGGGGAAGTACACCTTTACTGGTCAAGATATGTCATTTTTCACTTTTATTGTTCTTATAGAATATTATGTTTGAAGGAATTTTGTAAATATATCTTATGGTACCCAAGGTATATCCTGTAAGGTTTACGCACGTTACTCAACGTGTCGTTGTAAACTGACACTTCTCAGACATACAGCTCCCCAAACCTAGAAATGTTCACTCCTTTTGTCCTAAGTGCCTTGACTCATGCAGCCTATTCCAACAAGCTGAGGCTGAAGGAACTGAGAAGTGCCACCACCACAAAAAACAATCTATCTCTAGCATCATCATAGAAGAAATGAAACCAATTTTGAAAAATCTGGCTACAACAGATTTACTGGAAAGATGTACGGGTGGCTACTTGCAGAATAATAAATAACCCTTGAATTAAAAAATCCTGAAAATAGCCCCACAGACTGATTTTGTACGTAGAAAATCTTTAAAGATAGCTGAAAATGATGCTTAATATTTAGTAGTAGTATCAAGGCTTGGTTAAAGGTGCTTGAAAAAACGGAATTTGGTTTTAGAGATAACTGCGCACAGATAGTACTTGAAGAGGGCAATACAAGAGTGATTTCTGCGAATAAAATTACACTATCATCTTAAAAGAGGCCGGGAAACGCAGGAAACGGCATAGGCTAGAAAAGAAAGGAAGGCAATATCAAAATCATGGAATTATGTATGCAGCAGAATGGTTTTGATGGCGTTTCACCCCTTTGGTAAATTTAACCATCATTCTTCAAAAATGTAATTTTTACTTTTAATTTCCTTCATAACTCAAATATTTCTTGAGATATTTTGATGACATTTTGTATGCAAATGTATCTTTTGTGTCATAACAATGCAAACTAGAGCCAGTGCTGTAACGCTTTTGTATTTTCTGGGAGAACATACCTGATTAAAATGTCCAAAATTGTCTATTCTTACAAAAATTGAAAAATAAATATTATTTCAGAAGACAAGCACAGGATTTTAGTTTACAGTATTAACACAGGCATTCTGAGGATTCTAAAACAATAATCTTCCAGCAATTTGAAAATTTGTACAAATTGCCAAGGAGAAGCGTGATGAATGTATGATTTAGTCTAAAATTTTGAAAATGAATGTTTATTAACTATGGATAGTTAATTTGCTAATGTTCAAACAGATCACTAATGAGAAAGGACAGTACTATGATTGTGCGAAATTTGATTTCAGCAGAGCTAAGTGATACCGAGTTTTAAAAAATGTTTAAATATGTACCTCCCCACTTAAATAATTGCAAAGAATTTGGATATTTATTGAAATCACTTGGTAAATTATTACAGCACCTAACTCCTCCTTGTAAATTAATATTTGCCCCAAATTTTCCTCTTGAATTCCAACTTAATCTTCATATTGTGTTCTTTCCTACTTTTAAAATCACAACTCAAATTTATTCGTCTACTAATGGTATTCCGTGCCAACTCTCCACTGACAGTTCGAAACATACCTCTTAGTCGAGCAGCTCGTCTCCTTTCTTCCAAGTCTTCTAAGACCAAACTTAGTAACATTTTCAGAACGCTACACTTTTGTCTGAAATCACCCAGAACAAATCGAGTTGCTTTTCTTTGGATTTCTTCCAGTTCTCGAAACAAGTAATCCTAGTGAGGGTTCCATACACCGAACCGCACTCTAGTTGGGACCTTCCCAGAGACCTTTATGCCCTCTCCTTCACATCTTCAGTATCCAGTATTCGGGAAATAGTAGGTTCGAACCCCACTGTCGGCAGCCCTGAAAATGGTTTTCTGTGGTTTCCCATTTTCACACCAGGTTTATGCTGGGGCTGTACCTTAATTAAGTCCACGGCCGCACAGTGCGTAATTTCAGGAATCTAGCCGGCCAAAAATCGTATCTCGGTAACTAATAGACCGATTTACATAAAACTTATGTATGTAACTGATATTATTGCAGATAATTAAGTGTGTGGTCAATCAAGTACAAAGAACAAATTACTACGCCAGGAATAGAATTAGTAATCTTTGTAATTTTAATAATTTTTCGTTATAGCTTTAAGAAATTAAATAGATGTTAGTGGCGGGACATGCTGTTTAGAATGTTCAAAAACCGATACAGGAATACATGTACTTGCCAAACAATTTATTCATTAGATGCAGTTACATCAGAATCGCTATCGTCACTTTCATTATCTCTTTCGGCAGAACCAGATACAGGAGGTTCAGACAGTAAGTTGAGCACTTCTCGTGAAAGCGAAATCAACTTCCTCCTCCTTGATCTCCCTAAGCTGGTAATATAAGGGTCCGATGATATAAGCAGCCTATGGAAAAGGTCAGTATTTGTGTCTTTCTGGAAGGATTCCTGTTATCTTTATTCCTGGTCTCCTGGGATTCCTCGGAGAGGTGTCCAATAGGTACAATACAGTGCCATGACCCAAGAGTTTGTGCAAAGTTACAGGCATGTAGTACGATTTGTACTTTTGTAAGTATAATTGTATAGTTTCCTTTGCGTACATGCCAATGTTACTTTATCAATGGCATACCCACACGACAGAGTTTCTACGATGGCACGTAGATGGTTTATTAAATTTATATCTATTCCAGTAATATCCTCAGAAGTGGAAGCCTCTCTGAAGAATCTTCTAGCGGTTTCCATCATTGGTATTGCCAACACTTTGCTTCGGATATCAACCAATAGACGCGTTTCCTCCCTGAACTTCTGTAGTGAAGTCATCTACAGTATTTATTTATTGCGTGTGTATTTTAGGCTTTACATCAGTGCGTAAATGTATTGTGTTGAATGAGAGTTATGCGATAAGCCTACGTGTGTGTTTTATTTCCTTGACATTCATACTGTGATCTTTTGTAGTCATCTGCAGTATTTATTTACTGCGTCTGTTTTCTAGCTTTTATTGTCTGGATAAATTTATTAAATGCAATTAAATACATCACCCACCCCTCAAGTCCATAAAAAATTATTTGTCTATTTTATCTCGCACTTTGCCTTATATTTCAGTGCTGAGGTCTCTTATGTGCCGTAGTTTACCTCTGATTCTGTACGAACCGAAAGTGGCCCCTATAAACCCCACGTCCCCTTCAGTTCATAAAAGTATTTTTTAGCTTAGTTTCTCCAGCCTTTTGTATTGAACTTACATACTGAATTTTACAAATGCATGTGCCGCCGTTTTCCCGTGATGGCGTTGAGCGGAGCGTTCGATATGGCAACCCTGTTGTCATAAGAGCAATACTGTTTTCTTAACATGGAATGAGCTATAGTAAGTTAACGGCAGACTCGTCCTGACATTGTTGTGATGCACGTCCTTCTACACGGCTCATTCTCTGCTCGAACCAACTTTTATTGTACTTCAGCAATTTGTCCCTTTTTCTAACATATTTTGTCCAGCGTGATCGAATTTTAGCACACACAATGCTGACAGATTTCCTTATTGACTTGGATATATCCCCAGAACAATCCTCAAAGCCTAAATGTTCAATTACAACATTCGCAATATCATCGTTCCGCGTATATTCCATGTTGTTCCTCAACAGCTCGAAAACCAACCTCCGGGTTACAGAGTACATGGCTTCTGAAAAAAATTAATTACTCTCATGGTCGCGCCTGGTCACAGCAAAAAGTCACAGTTTTCTATTCTTTGAAGTATAGATAACTCATCTAAAAGACTTTCATTGCGGAAATCAAAGGCAATCCATTTTGAAAGTCAGCTCGAATTTGTATAATTAGATAGCGCTTGGACACCGTGTACCTGAATTTTAAGTGCATATTTCGGACAACAATATAGTAATTTTCAGAAAATGCTACATACTATATAAAAATACATACCTTCATCTAATATAATCATATTGCAAGCTAAAGAAATATTCAGTTCTGATGTCTTTACTGAGCGCTCACATAATAATAACTGCGCGCTCGCCTCGCCAGAATATGATGCTCTAACGGAGGAGAGCCACTTTAGGCCTTCGGTGAGATTAGATAATCAGACAGCGCGACTTTTCAATACTTAATTATTGTACCCAAGAGTCTTATAAACACGACTCACAGAAAATGCGCACCAAAGACAAGGGGTGAAAATATTATTTTTGGCCGGCTGGAGCTAGAAATTACTCACTGTGGGCCGCTTCCTTCCCACTGCTAGCCCTTTCCTGTCCCATCGTCGCCATAAGACCTATCTGTGTCGGTGTGACGTAAAGCAACTAGCAAAAAAAAATTCTCATCCTCACTACTACCCCTATATGTCCTCATCACCATGTGCAGAGAACTGTACCCTTTATTTACAATCCCGTTTATGTGATTATCCCAATGAAGATTTTTCTTTACCTTAACACTTAGGTTCGTACAGTAGTCCCCAGTAATACCATACGTTCTTATTCTTTTTCTGTGGTGGCTGAGTGGTCGTGGCTATCATATTTCAGCCAGCTATATGATGAACCTTCCCTCATCATTCTCTATTAAAGCCTTCACTGTGGTTACTCGGAGAGGACACTGTAAGAGTCCATTCACCATGACAATACGTCATGTTGATGATCGTCCTCGCGGTCTGGTTCTTTCACCCTTGTACTCGACAATCAACTTTTTAAGGCTTCCTTCTCACTGCATTGTGGGTCCAAAAAGGCGTATGATCCTCTGAGATACTTTTACTCAACAGATTAACTTTGATGTTAAGTTGGTTTAGAATTGCCGCGTTTGTGCAACAAGCTGCCGAAGTAATTCATAGCATTATCTTTCAGCACCACGTTTCAAAGCCTGCATTCACAATCGCGTTGTAAAACGGCTTAGGCTCTGCACAATACAAAAAGATTGGAGAAACTAGAGATCAATTAGGCTTGTTTCTTTTATTGATGATATTATCGTCTTAGAAACCATTTGCAGAAGGATCATTGCTATATTTGCTATGTCAATTCTTTGTTTTATTGCAACTCTGGAACCATGAGAATGGGACAATAAGGAGCCTTTAATATATAAGTAATGGTTTACAACTTTGCATCGTCTAGTCTCCTATATGATACCAACAAACAACAATAAATATTCATAAAATCTTACGTTTAGCACGTTACGTAGGACATACTAATGACATAGATCTAGAATTTTCACACCCTCTTTTATAAAACACAAGCATAAAAATATTCATAAGCCATGAAAATTCTTACGGTTGTTTCATTTTGTCATGAGGTACACCTGATGGGAACTACTACCGTGTGAAACTGAGTATGAGGATTTTTGCAATTAACTGGGATCAGAGTTTGGAATTAATAGGGAGGAGTCCTCAGAGTGTATTATAGATAACATACTAATATTACCCCAGTATTATCGGGGTGAAACTACCAAAAACACGTTCTACGACTTCCAGGAACGTCTCTCCAACATCGATAAAATTCCTCCCTCGATTCTCCTGCCGAGGCTGTGACCAGTTATATACTTCCAAATCAAGTTTCTAGAAAGACAGGAATCGAAGTGAGAAACTACGATCCTTTTAACTAGGATGTGTCAGTGATCAAAAATATCATATCATCATAAATTGTATTACTTTCTGAAAAATCCTAATGTTGAGGGAAGGATTCGAGTAAGGTATTGAAATATTACTCACTCTGTGTACTGTAGCTACAAACCAACTCTCGATTCCCGTGAACTAATTAGACCCACAAAATCTAATTAGGCCAATCCCGTATTAGTCTATCCGTGTGACATGAGCATTCGGAATAATTAATCGGGCAGTTACCTATGTAGAGAAACACTTCAGCTCACTACTGATTACTCATTATTATCAGCTAGGTAGTTGTTTGTAGCCCTCTGTCTACGTACTTGAACGCATTTTAAAACACTAGGTAGAATTTTCTTGAAACATTTGAATGAGGAATATGAGAAACGAAATGTCATTATAATTATTAAGTCATATGGAATGTCAAATGTTAGAATCAAATAATCTTCATATTAAGTAATACCGTCATGTAGTTCCAGTGAAAAGTACACAATTCAAAAATATTAGAGGAGTATGTTTTCGAACGTATGACATGTTACAGAAAACAATACCTCACACCCAGGTATATTACCAACTAAACCTTTATTCTTTACTGTTGAAGTATACAAAAGAACATCGATGGATTCTTGTTCATTTTCAAAATACAAACGTAAATGTCCAAATAGGGGCGATAAAAGTGATAACAGTCCTCCAGGGTGGATTTTTATCACAATTGGAGAGTTTCAGTATGGTTTATATCCTCCACGATCATTTATCACAGCTTGGTACCTACGTGGCATGCTCCGTGTAAGTCGATGGAGGTTACGTTGCGTTATCAGGTCCCATTCTTGAATGAAAGCCTGTTCAAGATCTTGGAGAGTCTGTGGTGGAACAGGACGCCCACTAACATTTCTGTCAAGCCTATCCCACAAATGCTCGATGTGATAAAGGTCGGGAAACACTGCTGGCCAGTCCATCTCTTGAATGTCCAGTTCTCGCAAGACAGCTCTTGTGATACGCGCTACATGAGCCCTGGCATTGTCGAATTGTCGAATTCAGGGCCAACACCATATGCAGCAACAAACACATGCTGTAACAGTATCTGCTCGATGTAACGCGCAGTGGTAAGGCTACCACGGACGGCGACAAGATCCGTACGGCCATCAATACTGATGCCACCCCATAGCATCACAGAACCTTGTCCGAACGAATCGGTCGCCTTCCTGGACAATATTTGGCATGTACTGCTCACCACAGCTTCTCCGTACTCGTTGACGTCTATCACGCTGTGTCAGGGAAAATCTGGACTCGTCTGCGTACACCTCAGGTCTCCATTGGCGAAGTTGCCAGTTGACGTGGGTACGGGCAAACAGAAGGCGAGCTGCGCGATGTTGCTGCGTTAAACGGGGCACTCGAACAGAACGTTTGGATCGTAAGGACACTTCTCTTAACCTTTTCCTTACTGTCTGGTCAGACACCATGACTTCAGTGACCCTTCAGTTCTATGGCAGTTGCTGAACGACGCCGCAACGCACAGATGGTCAGATATAGGTCATACTGTTGGATTGTCTTGTGCCCACGACCTTGTCCAACCCTCCTTGCGAACTGGCCTGTCTCATTGTAGCGATTCCACAAGCGTTGAATAACTGACGGAGATAAATTAAGATACACAGCAACACGCCGAAAATTCCATCCTTCCTGGATCAAAGTGACGGCCCTTGCGACTTGAACCTCGTTAAGATTCTCATGGGATGTGCTGGTTTACGTACATCGTGCTCAGATGACCGCAGTAGTCTATGTACCTCACAACGACACACGGACGCACCGCTATTTACTTTGTTTTGAGGTGCCACCTGACAGTTTAATGCATGGCTACGCCTACAGATTTCGATTTGTCACACCCTGAGTAACAGAGGTCTCAAGGTATGCTGCACGACCATTGGAACCCAGTCTACCAAATTAACGTTCACATACCAGACGTTACAAAACATTTACCGCTAATTCCTTTTTTGAACTGTGTAATACAGTAGAATATTTCGTAGGTCAGAAGTAATCGCTAGAACTGTTAAGACGTTAATTCATGGCATTGCGTGATGAAGTAGTGATTCCCATTTTTGAAGAAGCTGGTGGGATTTCGACGGTACCACATCTTTAACCAGACTCATACGTCGTCTTCCCATACAAAACTAATGTCCACGAACGCTTGAGACATAAAATCTTATACTATAGGCCTACTCTTTGGTAGCTGATACATTTTCGTTTGACTGTACCTCACACAGATAGTTCACATTCGTATGGAAAGTGTTATGTGTCTAATTTAGTATAAAATTCATTCTGTGAGAGATTTAGCACATGCATGCAGTTGAGTATGCATTATTGAATACACTGCGTCACCAAATGATCATTGTATCCCCGAAACCCCTAAAGTAGAAAATTCAAATTACATTTTTGTGATAGACGCTCACTCAAAAAGAGTTTGAGAAAAATATATCCCTAAAGGAAAAAATGACCGTTCAACCCAGAACAACAAAACGCTCACTTAGGAACAATTCGCCGTACAAGGGTGGAATTTCGCATGTTGCACTTTTATTCCCTACACGATTAGTAAAACGAGGTTTGAAAGACTTTCAGTCCCGATACCAAAGTATTCATTCTTCCTAAACCACTTGACGTACCATGTTCAGATTTCACATGATGATTGCTTTCGCAATCATTAGGCACTCAAATAAGAGATGAATTTAAATTATCACACCCCTAATGGAGTTGAATGGGAATTGTACACGATAACTTTAAAAAAATATTCCTTCTGCTTATTCCAGGTACCTCTGGGGTCGCCGGAGCCTCCCAGCCTCATTTTGGTTTTGGCCGTGGATTTAGGACCGGATGTCCTTCCTGACTCCACGTGATTCTTGAGATGAAAATCTCGACGCAGGATCGAGCGGTATTCGAGCCTCAGCTTTCCGGATGGGAAGCCAGTAGTTAAGCCACTGAGATAATCATGCCCCCAACGATTGCATATACATGAAGTTTTCTGAAACCGTTCTCCGTTGCACATTCTGTGTCTAGATGCTAAGAGAAACTTGTAGAAAGGTTAAATGGGGCAAATAAACAAAAAAGTCATTCGAAGTACGACGTAAATATGATGCTTGTTACTTTTATATCATAGAAGGTAAACAGGGAATATTTTAAAACATTCCAACCTTAAAATGTTCAAATGGGGTTTATCCCGAAACATAAAATTTTCATTAATCGGAAACCTTTCGATGTATCGAAGTTGAAGTTTCATAAAATGATTACTCCTTTACATCATAGATTTTAAGAATGGAATATTTTTAACGTTTTTCCCCAATGCGATTTGAATTAGCGTTAGCCATGCAAAAAAACTTTTTTCCGAAAGAATTTATCACACGAGGTTAAATTCTACGTGGTGAATGCTTCTACGTTGGGGCTGAATCCGATTAGAGAAGATTAGCTTCTCCGAAGTTGTGTGACGCAGTAAATAAAAGTTTTACATGTCGGTCGGTTCTATTACATGGATGCTCAATAAAACAAGGTGGGGTAATTACCGAAAACAACTAATTATTCGTTAGAATTGTTTCAACTTACATACCTAAAATTTCGCGGGATAGTAACTCTTTTTCAGTCACAGATGTTAAATAAGAAATTTTAAATCATTCCTCCCATAAGTGGTTTAAATTTTCTTAGCTCAGAAAACAAGAATATTCATATCTCCAAAACTATTTGGGAGTGAAGCTGAAACTTTACACGGGTTTGCTCTTTTATAGAATATATTAGTTGCAGTACCCGGCGTTGACGGTAGATTTTTTGAATGTTTATCTTTAAAATTTGTGTTACCAGTAACGTGTGAAGTGAAATTTTATACATTTCCTTTCTGAGATGTTCATTGATATTTTCCGATCTATTATGTAGTTTTAGAGTTAATTAGATGTGTTTGATTTCAAGTTTTAAATTGTGTAATTTTCGACTACAACTTGGTGCACGTAGAAGATCGAACTGAATTGACTCGGAATTATTTGATTCTTCCAAAAGAAAAAGAGGTGATAACTATATGTAATTACCAGTCGCGCTATAGATATGGTGCACATGATTTCAACTGTCATTGAGTGTTACCAATCAGCCTTGCGACCCCAAAACCAGTGGTTTCAATACAAATCGTGGTCATATTACACTATTCCGTTTTAAGCGATTCTCAGCCACCCATCTCAATTAAGGATGAACATGGACTTAAATAGTATTCAGAACGTCAAAATGTGTCTCAGCAACACATAAACAATGGATTCGACATTAATATCAGTTATTTTCCAGTATTTTGACATGTTATCCCCTCCCATTCCCCATCCGCAGTAGGGGTTGGGATGTATCATATCCATAGTATTATTTACGGGTGGTAAGTCACATGTGTACTAAGTTCCGTTGAGAGCTATTCTGGAACATACCAACATACATCCATAATCGCGGTTATATTTACATTCATTTTCACCCCTTCTCAACCTCCATATTTATTGCGGCTGAAGTATGATTTAACCATCCAGACTTTCACATTTCAACTCAGCAACCTCTTAAAAAGTGTATTGGACAGTAATATCAGTCGTTTATGTTCACTTCTCTTAGAAGTGCTAGGAGTGTTTTACCACAACCGTATATTTTTTCAGAGAGTGAGTCATATTTGTACCAATTTTGTATGAGTGCTATGCTGAAAAAGCACACATATCCGAATTCCGGTCATTTTGGACATTTTCTTTCCCACCCCTTCTCATGCCCATGCCGATAGGGGATGAACATGAACTGCAACGACATCCGGAGTGTCATTATTCACCTCATCAACCCAGAAAACTATGGACTATACATTAATATTTATCGTTATAATTTTTATATTTCACTCATCTTCTGTGCTTTTATTGTAATTCAACCACGCCCCTAGGGGTGCTATGGGTACCCCACCCCATCGTAATTACTTCCAGATAGTAAGTCATATATGTACCGAATTTGGTTAAGAGGTATGTTAGAACATACACAGATACGTCATTAAATTCGGTCACTTCGGACATTTCCTTATCTTCATCCATTCTCAAGCCCTTGCTGATTGGGACTAAACTTTGTCGTTGACGGCATTCAGAGTGTAACACTTCTTCTCACCGACCCCGAAAACTATGCATTCGGCACAAATATCGGGCGTTATCGTCTATTTTTACATTTCACTCCTATTCTAAGGGACTAGGCGACTCTTACCCCCAAGGTACTTTTTTTCCAGATACAAAGTCGATTTTGCTTGAGAGCTATACTGGAACATGCACACATACGTCCACTATCTCAGTCATTTTGGAATTTTGCTTTTCACCTGTTTCAACCACTATGCGAAAGGCGGCTGAACTTGTACTTCTAAAATGTCCGGAGTGTCAATACTCATCTCAGTGACCCCTAAAAGAAAAGATTCGGCACTATTTTCGATTATTTTTTATCTCATCCCTCCTACCCCCACCCACAATGGTGCTGAGGTTCTCATACCTCCACGCAGTTTGTCTCCTGATTGTAAATCATAAGTGTAGGAAGTTTGGTTGAAATCACTCCCGTACTCCAGAAAAGTATGAATTCAACACTAATATCTGCCGTTTTTAGTTATAATTGTATTTCACCCCCTTCCCTGTGTTTTTGCCCCCACAGTATCGTTTTCAGGTAGTAGGTAATATTTGTACCAAGTTTAGTTGACAGCAATGCTGGAACATACACACAAACATCAATAATCTCGGTCATTTGAACACTTTCTTTTCTTCACGCCTTCTTCCCACCCTATCGATTGGGTGAAAACTTCGACCTAAACGACATCCGGAGTGCCACTGTTTATTTCAGCGACCCCGAAAACTATGCATTCGACAATATTTTCGATTATGTTGATATCTCAACCCCTCCGCCAAGGGGTGCTAAGGTTGTCACACTCCCACGCAGTTTATATCTTGATAGTAAGTCATAAGTGTACAAATGGTTGAAATCGCTCCGGAGTCCCGAAAATTTTGATTCGACACTATTACCATTTGATAATAAAGTCATGATCGAGACGGCTAAAGTTCATTCAGCCTTCGCACACAAGAATTACAGAAACGATAGTATATCAATGAGTTGACATATGATGGTACGTCCGTGTGGTTCCTCCCCTCATTACCCTCTCTAGCGCATCTTCAGGGTCAAGCCAGGGGGACGTGTGAGCGGCCGGTAAAGAAAGTACCTTCTCCTCTGCGCGTGTTTGGTTCATGCTACATCTTCTACCCTTCGCTCTCTCCATCAGCCCTCGCTCTTCATATGCATATGTTACGCGTCTACATGTATGTGACCAATGAGAGAGAGAGTATGTAAGCAGGTACTGGGCAGTTCTGAGGACTGTACAGACTTCCTTGCCTGAAATGAATATTTCTGGTTACGAGGTTTTAATGAACACCAGTGCAACAAGCCGCTGTGCTAACAAAATTTTCCCTGTATCTAACATGGAGAGGTCGACTGATTTTCTGCATTCTGAAGTTGGAGATACTACTAACAGCAAGCCAGTAAGCATGCCCTATTTAAGTATGTCACTAATTACTCTTCCTACTCTAGGCGTGCTAGATATTTCCAGGTCTAGGTGGTCCTCCGTGTATATGCATGTATGAATCTATTGCAAGTAAGCATATAACGACCACAAATTGCGTAAATACTATCTTAATATTTCAAAACCGGCGTCGAGATTAATATAGAAGGAATAATTATCCGAACTTGCACGTCGTGGCCGAACGGGGTTAGTAGTTCCGAACGTTTTACCAACAATTGTACCTGGCATTCTACAAGGTTATGCTATTTTGGAAGGACATAAATTAGCTGTAAGCTGAAGTGGAAAGCTTAAATTCAGGAGGTGATTGCCTCGAAGACTTATTTTTACCTTTTGGGAATGCCGGGAGCAGTTCCCGTTGAATCGCTGGTTCAAAATGGGTTAGGATTCCACCTTCGACAGTTTAGAAGATGGTATACCGTTCTTAAAATTATGTGGCTGTATCCTACTTAGACCTCGGTCGCTTCCTCCCCAGTCCTACCCCTTTCCTATACCATCGTCGCCGAAAGTCTATCTGAGTAAGTACGATGTTCAACAACACTGACGTGAAAAAGTCATTAGCATTGGATTTTTTGGAAAATCCGAATTGAATGTACTAAAAATGGTCCTCTTTCTTTCTTAATTTGTTCACCTTCCAGGGTTGGTTTTTCCCTCGGACTCAGCGAGGGATCCCACCTCTACCGTCTCAAGGGCAGTGTCCTGGAGTGTGAGACATTGGGTCGCGGGATACAACTGGGGAGGATGACCAGTACCTAGCCCAGGCGGCCTCACATGCTATGCTGAACAGGGACCTAGGTGGGGGATGGGAAGTTTGGAAGGAATAGACAAGGAAGAGGGAAGGAAGCGGCCGTGGCCTTAAGTTAGGTACCATCCCGGCATTTGCCTGGAGGAGAAGTGGAAAACCACGAAAAACCACGTCCAGGATGGCTGAGGTGAGACTCGAACCCACCTCTACTCAGTTGACCTCCCGAGGCTGAGTAGACCCATTTCCAGCCCTCGTACCACTTTTTCAAATTTCGTGGCAGAGCCAGGAATCGAACCCGGGCCTCCGGGGGTGGCAGCTAATCACACTAACCACTACTCCACAGAGGCGGAAAAATGGTCCTCGAAATTCAATATACTTTGTACCTTCATGATTTTTGAAATAGTTATTTAGAAACATTTACTGAGGTTGGTCCCATTTTCGCCTTACGTTGTGTCCCTTTGGCACCAATTACTAAGAAGTTCTTAGGTGGTCAAGTTCAGGTCTTCGGGATCTGCATCAACCACAGATAACCTAACTTTAGCTCAGGAGGTTAACACCTGATCAAAGTCATGCAAGCTTGAAATCATCTAGAGGCGGTGTGCAACATCAGTGCTTGTGAGGACACAGAGAAAAGATTAACAGAGACAAATCAGTCTCCAGGGAGACCTCTTACTGTCTCGGAGTTGACACTCCAGCATAGGTTAGCCCATTTTCAGTTCGTTCGAGAGCATCACAATTAGACATAGGAGCAATGGAGCATTGTCCTGTTCAGTGATCAATCCTGGTTCAAAGACGATGGTATGGGAGGAGACTTGGGGAGCGTTGTGTCACCTGTAACTTCTCAAGAACGCCTTACACAGGAGGTTCCGTCATGGTATGGAGTGCATCACTTCTTATGCCCAGTCAGTTGGTGTTCATCGAGAATGGGGCACCTAATGCACACCGGTACATTGAGGAGATTCTTCTTGAACATATCATTCGTTTTGCTCCTTATATCGGAGAAAACTTTGTTTTAATGCGCGCTACTCTGTGCTCGTCAACATTCCTACAGCGACTGGTAAGCACGAAGCTCCGGCCTGAGCCCCATCGAGAATGTGTGGGACCACACTGGCCTTCAAGTCCATCGAAAAGATTTACATACGCTGGTCGAGCTTGCGAGCTGTTCTTCGTAAAAGAGTGGGACGATACACCAAACATAATCTCACCAATTTAATTTCCAACATGCCGAATGAGAGGCGAGCTGTAACTGCTTCGAATACCCGCATTTTAGTGTCTAATTTGGTTTTTCAAGCGGTTGTGCACTTCGTTAATGGACAGGGGTGAGGTAAACTGGTGTTGTAGGAGCGTGAATCTAATGCCACCAAAGCAACACTTCGCGGGACTTCTCTTCACTTCCATTTTAAATGTATTTCCTTCCTCAAAGGGTTTGATGGGAAATAATAAGAGATTTCTCAAGAATTCATCAAGATATTTTTCATACCGAGCACCATTTAATACATTACCTTTTTCTTCTGAACGTGGCAGTACACCAGAAGGAGTACCTTATCTCAAGACCGAGGTTCTAACCCTAACCTGAGTTGGAAATGATTACACATTTCAACCTAATATAGACAACCACAATGGCACAGAATACCACCTTATAGTGGCATACTGCATGTACTTGAATTGATTACTGAGTAAATATTTTAGCATAATATGAAGTAACTTTTGTAGAAACAAAAATATTATTTTTTATAAATCAGGTTCTGCGTACATTAGATAAAAGGTTGAGGAGGCTAGTGATTCGTTATAGTCACCAGTTATCAAACGACATCTTTACTACTCCTTGTCTTACTTCCTTATTTTATTTTTATTGTTTCTTCATGTTACAGACATTGTACCTTTTACACAACATACAGTATGCGAACTTTATTTGTTAAACGCTGTCGATGTATTGAATACACCAGTATTAACATTGAAAATTATATGGCTGTGTCGTATGTGGTAGGATAAGTACCATTCCAGTATTCCATTTAAGTGGAAAGTTCCACAAAATAGATAAAACCTCCAGAATTGCGAGAAGTGGGATTTTAGTCGTTTCCTCAACTCAGTTACCTAAGGCTCAGTACACCCTATGCCTCTCCTTCAAACCCGTTCTTAATTTCTGACAGCTGCTGCAACATGGCACGTATCTTCAAATGTTAATAACAACGTGATTCCAGTAATAATGAAAATTGAATAACGAGTAAAGTTCTACTATATTGACAATGGAAATCACTCACTAGATTTCAATCCCTATCTCAGTCAGACCATGTTCTTTTAACATTCACAGCATCATCCTTGATTCAAAAATAGCATCCTTTCATGAAGTTTAAGGGCTGATTAATCTGCCTTCAATCTTTTACAAGGCGGTTGCTTTGGTTTAAATAAATAACTTCCTTCAAAGGTTCTCTGTGTCTTCAGGTTCTGTAATATCCTGTTCACTAATTAAGCAGCCACAGACACAGCATCCCGTCATTTTCATTAAAACTTCCTTACTTCACAGAGGCTAATTAAATATATCTCACACATATTGATCGTTTGTTATAATTAATTCAGTTCACGAAGTTGTATATTTTTCAATAGTAAGACTCAGTGTTGAATATTTTTTCAAGATTGCGTTGATGGATACAAAACATTCAAGTTAATCTGAGACTTTGACTTCTTACCTTTTAATATGTTCCAATCTTTTATGTTTTACAGCTTAACTCAAATTCTTATTGCTAGTTATTTCGTTATCACGCCAGTGTCGCGGTCTTGAGGCATTTAAAATTATCATATCCTGTCATGGTTTTCTTTCCTGCGTACATCGTTGTATTTACATCAGCGGATAACTGTCTTCCTTCACTTAGATATTCTAAACTTTTTTTTTCTTCATCTTATCTTCACCTCCATAGAATGACGATATTTTACAGTCGGTTAAATAAAAGTCACAAACACAGCTCGCTAAAGTTTATTTATTAATATAATAACTAGGTGACCCGTGCGAAAAATCTCGCATGTTCATAAAGTGTGTGGTGGAGTAGCCCCCTGGTGTACTACTGGTGAACTAAGGAATATACAAATGAGTGCAATATTGGAGAGTAAGCTCCCTGGTGGCCGTGATCGTTAAGGCGCAGAAGCCTAAACGGTCTGACAGCGTGGATATCCGGTTCAAGCCCCGTTAGTCGAGAACACTTTCACCATTAAAATGTTGGCCGGCAGGGTAGAAGAGGTGGTGTGCAATTTATTATCACTAGATTGCGTGCCAGAAGCCTGGATTAAATTCCAAACCTCTCCGCAGTGCTCATCTGGAGTGAGGGCATATGCGTTGTTGACGGTGATTCGTCCGTCGGATGGTGACCTTAAGCCTTGAGCAGACCCCCTTGATGCTATTTGACAGGAGTAGGCTATGTGCCGGCACCGGGTTTCACTCTCTCCCCTCTATCATATATCACGTCATTCATTTCATCTCACTAACTCCTCTGTTGATACTGACGTCAGGAAGGAGATCCGGTCATAAAAGACCACCACGACAGATTCATCTCACCTCATACCCGACCCCGTTGAGAAACGGTACAAGGCTTGGACAAACATGTACAATATTAGACGGTCTTACTTACTGCTTAATGCAATGATTTTTTAACATATATGGCATCCACTTGAACGGAAGCAAATGCAAGTACATCATTATACCGGCGAATGTTCTGGATGTAATTTTTGGTTTTACTATCACTTTTCTAAACTGATAATTACAGCATATCATAATTACATAAAACAGGCCTTCCAGTGGCCAAAATGTGAAGCGGGCAGCCATGATGGCGCGTATTTTCCTACAACAACAGTATTTGCAAATCGCACAGTTCGTACAAGTTTCTTACATTCATTTTTTAAAGAAATTATCGATATTTATGAAATTAGAATGCAATTTATCACTGGTAATGTGTAATCACTTTCTATTTAATGCTCATTTGTCAAGATCGGTTGCTTGTGAGCGCCGCGAAAGGGATCCGTACTACTGAAATAATATACATGATTGCAGCATACAAGTGTTCACATTATTGAGAGAAGACTTACTTAAAACTGAGCGTCAAAAGGCATAACAGTTTGTAAGGTCGATGTACCTACAGTATTTAAAACAAATTCGGTGCTATCAAATAGCATGTTTTATTATCCTGTTCATGTCATACATCATGAATAATGACTATTTTCAGTAGCTAGATGCCAGTTTGTGAGGATGAGGATTCGATATTCAGGACTGGCAGTTCCTTTGTATTGTAGCTGACCGTTTTTGGAGAAAATCACATAATATCCTGGCTTCAAAAACTTACCGCCAAATTCCAGAACAAGCTTTGTATCCATGGTAAATATGAACTTCAACTTAATACATTGGACGACCTTCGAAATGTTTAAACATTCATACCGATAATGGAAAGAAGCTGATACATCAATTGAAAAGTAAATGCGTTTATCTGATAAGATCTGTGTGGTGTTTCAGACGCTCAGGTTAAAGGAAAATATTGTTTGGGAAAATAGTGTAGGAATCTCATCAATATCCTCATTTCCCCTTATCCAACTCAAGCCGGGTCGTGGCATACATGACATTTCTCCACTTTCCTCTCACTCCTTGCATCATTCCTCTTCCATAATTTTTTCACAGTCCAAGTTTCTTCTTCTTGCATACAACTTTATCGAACCGATTCGCCTTCTTCTAGGCTTTCCTCTCGCTCTTTTTCCCTCGAACGTCTTCTCCATCATCTATTTTGGTATTCTACCTTGCCCCATCCTCTTTACATGCCAAAACCATCTTACTTTACTCCTATCCATTCTCTCATTTATGTTTTCCATTCCGACCTCTTTTCTCACACTTTCGTGTCTCACTCTGTCTTTCCTTGTCTTTCTTATCATTCTTCTTATGTATTTCATTTCGCTGGCTTGAATTCTTCTCTACTCCCTACTCGTCATTGTCCAGGTCTCAGTGCACAATACAGTTCGTATATTACTTCTTTACTCTTCCTTGGTACTTCCTTATTCCAGACAAGGTTTCCTACACTTTGCTAGAATAATTGCCCTGCTGTGCCCTGTGGACAACTGTTCAGAACAAAAGATGAAAGTTCAACAGAGTTGCTGTTTGACAGATACCGGTAAACAAATAAGTGTGGACGATAGATCGAATTATGTGCGGCATTTTTTCCTTGTATTCAATGAGTAGAGTAACAGGTTCATGGGGCAGTACGTGATTTAATAATTCCATTTAGAAGCAAATATAGAGCGACGAAGGCGGAACAGGAGTATGCGCGTTTGCGAATGGTATGTTTCGAGTGGGTTACACAAATTGCAAGAATGAGAAGAGACTGAGCGTATTTAATGAGATAATCTGATTCAAATTCACTATTCAGTGACACTAGTCCACTTGGTACGGTAAAATTTACTTCGTAAACTGAGCTGTAAATGTTCTATTTCCAAGCATTCTTCCAATGCCAATTCTTTTTCAAAAAAAAAATTAATAATACCGTTTGGTTGAACGTGCAGAAAGTGAGGTATACAAGTTCAATCTGTGGAATTTGTACTCATTACGGATTACAAGAAAACTCCTGATAATTAATGACAACAAGAAAGACGATGAATGGTTACAGGGTTACTGTTTTGAAGGTTACAAAGATGTGTCGGAATACCACTCTGCGAAAAAATGCATCTTGTAAAGCACAAAGCATAATTCGTATAATTATAAGGTCATTTAGGTGCTGTAGTATGGATGTAAGGGAGAGGGCATGAAAGTCACTGGTACGACCGTAATTAGAATATGGTTCCAGTGTATGGGATCCTCATCCATTATTAGACATTGATATGGAAATTTGAGTCGAGAACTGGAAACGATACGATGGAAGGTAGCACTATTTTTTATAGATGATTTCGGACAAAAGATTAGTGTTAAGAAAATGTTGCAAACTTTGGGCTAGGAAGATTTGGGAGCGAGGAGACGAGCTGCTTGACTAAGCACTATGTTTCGATTGTCAGTATAGAGATGGTTTGAAATGACATTAGTAGAGGAACAGGCTTGAGTGGAGTTACTAAAGGTAGGAAAGAATATACTGTAATCTATAGACCAGGGCCTCTCAGAGTGCATGCGCCTGGTGCATGCACTGTGCACGGTGCAAAAGACGACTTCGCTCGGTTGACCGGAGTGCAGACCCCCCACTCCTCGATTTGGAGCAATAGCGCTTACTCTCTCTTTCTTCACGCCTATCTCGCTCGCTCCGCCTGTCTCCACACTTGCCACGTCGCGCTCCAAATCCGAGCTGAGTTGCGCCGAGTAGACCCGAGCTTAGGCGAGCTCAACCGAGTAGCCCAGAGACGAAGCGTTGGTCCGAGTCGAGCCGAGCGAGAACGATGCACAGTGCACGGAGCTCTTGCGCCTCGATTTCCACGCGTGAGATTTTGGGCGTTTGAGAGGCCCTGCTATAGACCATATAGGCTAAATAAAGTTGTAGGGGCTCCGCTGTCTGTAATTTCATACTTTTTGCCAATTTTCAGGTAATTATCCATTTTAGGGCAACTCAAGACCGAATCGGTGGTTTTTATCTTTCGTGTCTCTTTGTTGGTTTGTTCAACCATCACAGCTAAATGGCTGGATAGATTTCGACGATACGTCATATTTACAGTATAGTCATACCGGGAAAAGTTTTGATATGCATATGATTTGAAAATCCCTGAATGGACGGGAGTTTTATAAGAAAAGAAGAACAGTTTTCCCCCCTTGTCTCTCATATTATTGATTTTCTGTAAAATCCATGGACTGTATATAAAACGTCTCATAATTAAAGACAACTTTCTTATGTTCATAATTTAGCTTACCCTTCAAATGACGGAGAAAACTAATCTTTTCTGCGGGTATCATGCTCTGCATTGAGTGACCGGCAGACCGACAACGAACCTACAGGTTACCATTGCAAAGTCTCTGACTGCATGCCAGCAGGGAAGAACCGTATTACCATTTTCGTCATCATTCCCGTAAACTCGTGGTTGTTACTTGGGTCAAGAGAGACGTCAATCGGTCATTATGCGGGATATTGGCGGAATATCGTTCGAGGTTATGTCCGTCCTCGAATAGCTTAAGTAATAATACCATTAGACATTTTCTAATCTGTTTACCCTGCGCCCAAATTCCTTCCCTTCCATATTTTGATTTTACAATACATCCACTTGGTATTTACATATTTGTCCTATCCGGCTGTTCACAGTTATAATCATATTTTCTATTAATTTCAGCTTTCTAAACTGTATTACTTTCTTCCTTAATTACTCCGTATGTATGCGAGTGCTAATGCCGAAAGCTGGACACACTTTCCTTTGAGGAAAAAATTCCAAACTATGCAAATGTACAACTTTTGGCCGCGGAAAATATTGAAATATGGATGCAGTTTTAAGGACTCTGCACACTTTCGTTTCGGGATAATTGGTGGCTAAACGGCAATTCATATCACAAAACAGAAAGCACAATCGCGTTTAAATTTGCAAAGATCTATAACTTTGGTCCTATGAGTATTTTTCGTATCTCTATAAATTAATTGTAAATTTAAATAGAGCTCTATTTCTCCATTTCAAGTATATTTTGTACATTTTTACACGTATATGACATCGTTTGGCACACTTATAGCAAAGATAGAATAATGACATTCGGCACGCACATTGGTACGTCCAGTGTCCAGCCAAATTTTACGATTCTAGCTGTCGCATGAGTATCAAAAATATAAAATAGTGTGTGGAAACTGTAGCAAATTTCACCCCATTCAATGATTCTACCAAATTTCACCCCATTCAATGATTCTAACTCAATCTAACACATAAATATAGGAGATACGAGAATTTTTACACGACCAACCATGTAGAACACTAAAAGAGACGTCTAATGGTGAAGTCCGTTTGTAGATATGTCATACAGTTTCAAAGCAGTAACTCTCGAAATAAAGGTCTGCACTTCTAGATGTGTCCATGCTTTTCTATATAAATAGTGTTTTAGGGGGTCCACTGTCTGTAATTTCGTTTGTTTTGCCAATTTATCAGATATTTATCCGTTTTGGATCAACTCAAGACCGAATCGGTGATTTTTTTTTCGTGTCTGTTTGTCTGTTTGTTCCACCATCACAGCGAAACGGCTCAATATATCTCGACCAAATGTCATATTTAGAGTATACTAATCCCGGGGAAGGTTTTGATATGTATATAATACAAAAATATTTGAATAAACGGAAGTTTATAGGAAAACCAGAACGGTTTTCCTCCATTTTCTATTATACTATTGATTCTCTGTAAACCTGTGGACTGTATGTGAAACGTCTCTTCATTATAAACAATTTTTGTTGTGTTCAATATTTAGCTTACTCTTAAAATGACAGAGAAAATTACTATTTTCTGCGGGTGTCATGCTCTGCATTGAGGGACCGACAGAGAGACGTCAAAATACTCTGAGGGGGCCACGCTTGGAGTTTCAAATTTGCGGCTCAGCATAAGAAGGATAAACTACAGGATTCATATGCTCAAAAGTTTCCTGAAAGTCCTAATTTTTTACCCCCTCTCAAAATCAAGATGGCGGCACAATCTGCCAGACGAGCTTGAAAATAGTAATGTGGCAAAATTTTAGCCTGTAACCGACGTAAAAATTATGAGATGTTTAAATTTTCCATTTTAACCCCCAAAAATTACGAAATATGCAGGCGATTTTAATGACGGTTCGGACCTTCCCTTCGAGGTATATGGTGGATAAACGGAAGTCGTATCACAAAGCGGATAGAACAATCTCGGTTCAATTTGGAGTGATCAACAACTTTGGTCCGATGACTTTCTGTCGTATCTCCATCCTTTATACGTTAAATGTGGATGGATTTCTCAATTGTACGTAAAGTTCGCACTTTCCACACCTATAATTCATAGTTTGAATAATAGGGAGGATAGGATCGTCAAATTTTACGTTAACATTGGCCTACCCGTTTTCTATATGTGAGCCAAGTTCTATGTGTTTAGCTGTCATATAAGTATCCGAAAAGTAATGCACTGTGAAAAAATTTCACTCTATTCAATTTTCCTAACTCAATCTTACCCGTAAATAGACGAGATACGAGAAAATATCCTAGGACCAGCAATTGAGACCGCTAAATTAGGCGTCTTATTGTACTTTCCGTTTGTCGATATGATGTACCGTTTAGGAGCGGTTAATCTTTAAATGAAGGTAAACATACGTATACCTTCGTTTGGCGATCCATATACATATTAATTGAAGTCGATTTGTAGCGATCTAGAAAGAGTGTGTGTGCCATTGTAATTAACACTTTTCAAATCGATAACATCTGTCAGCAGGAGGCCGTCTGCTATTTTAATCAATACTTCCCACATCGGCTTTGACTGGCAGTAGGAATGGGGCCCTTCTGCAACTTCTGTGTATCATTGTAATGAATAATTTCCTTCTCGATTTGGCTGGCAGAAGGCTAGGGATCATGCAGTGTTTTTTTTTCAGAACTCCTTTACCGATTATGGTTGGCAGTAGGTGAGGGTGCCTGCAATAATAAACAAATTTGCCCATCAAAAATGTGACTGTCGTTATGCATAGTGGCCTGCTATTATAATGAAAACTCACCAACTCGGTATGACTGGCAGTAAGCTGACAGGCATTAAGAAAACGGGCCTGTAAGTATAATAATAACAGCACAACTCAATTTTGACTGGCAGTAGGGAAGGTGCCTGCCATTATAATAAAAAAATTCAACCGTTATCTATCCTGAAGTAGGAAATGGGGCCCGTCATTGCAACGAAAACTCGCCAAATCGATTGTGACCATGCAGTAGGCAAGTGGGCCTGCCTTTATAATGAAAATTACCAACACGATTATGAATGGCAGTAGGCAAGTGGACCTGCCGTTATCATCGCATCTCCGTAACTCGCAATTACATTGGAAACAGCGTATGCGAACCTCCCTATCATGTTTCTCGGATAAGGCTAAGAGACATGGAATTTTTTTTTAAATATTCAGTAATCCAGTACAGTAATTTACATCGATATCCATTTACAATGCAAAATACCGTAGCGAAGATGTGACGTAGATGTGAACAATCTTTACATTGAAGAAAATGTCTATGTCCAACAAGAAATTAATCAATGCAATTGTCACTTGCCGCTTCCCCCCAGATCAAGTTGGATATATCCACCCGGCGAATATTAGGAAGCACCTTCGTGAAGACTCATTCAACGATAGAATGAACTCCCAGGAAAAGATGTTGCATTTTACTCCCAATGGAAATACCCTGGATATTTTCCAAGCAGCAGGGAAAGTACTGGTTTTTAAGTGGGAGATCAAAGTTAAACTGCAATGGTTATTTTAGATCATCTCCGTAACACTTGATGTCACACGGAGGCATTAAATCTGGACCTGCGGATTATTTATTTATTTATTTGTGTATTTATTTATTTATTTATTTATTTATTTATTTATTTATTTATTTATTTATTTATTTATTTATTTATTTATTGCATAATGGTGACCTTAGCTTCAGCAGTTGGTGCAGTACAGTACATTCAAACAAATTGTACAGTAAAATGGCAAAATAAACATAATAAAGGAAGTGAGTTATATTACACTATGTTTCGCATAATAGTACCGGTACTAAAATAGTATTGAAATATAAATTATAATTGAGCGATATCTAGAGCTTGTACGTAGATTATTTGAGTACGTGTATAAATTAAAACATTATTAATGATTATAGTAGGTGTTAAACAGATAGTTAATGCTTAATTCTTAATTACTTTAAAGATGTCCCGTTATTATTTTATAACTAACACGGATAACGTGTGCTCTGCATCGGCAATTTTGTATATACAGACTGAAAGTACCTAGGAAATCCAATAACAATTGCTTGCCTCACCACTCCTGAGTTCTCCCGATGCAAAATGTATTGTTTCACACCTTCCATTATTTTCCTTTTTATTGTTTGTGAATGTCCGGAACGACTTGCTGGCCACTTTTAAATTACCACTAAAGGCCGTGATACTGAAACTTGGCAACACTGTATTGTTACTCCTTGGAGTCTTACTTGTAACATATGGGACCTTCAATGATGTTTTCTCAAATAAAACGTTGCTGGAACAGCAGTTTTCATTGGATACATATAAAACAAGGTGAAAATTGAAATAAATACGTCAATGTAAAGATGAGAATAAACAAACATATGGCTACAACTAGAAAAAACAGTACAATCTTATGTCCATCAAAATACATTTCTAACATTGGGAATCAAATCACTCCAGGGTCATCAATTTTCTTTTCTTGCCAGAACTCTTAACCATGGCATCAGCATCATTAACATGTTTTGTGTAGTTGTTGATCAAAATATTTGCAAAATAGGGCAAGGATAGGCAGAGAAGTTAATATAGAGGTTTTTCACAATGTGAGTAGCACTCCGTTGTATCACTTACACTTTGCCTAGCAAGCTGAATGAGTACACATTTCTGATTCTTACTCTGAAGGAATGCGTATTCCTCAGAGATTATAATCTGCATGATCTTATATATACTTGTACATTTAAGAGCAATTCTGATGGGACCGATAACCCACCTCTGTTTAAGCTATTAAACATGCCATCTTCCACTGTTTCATTTGATATGTTCGAGATACAGTACCTGCAATTAAGTTTACTGGCTAGCTTAAAAGCTACATAACCTGACATGTAAATGACAGGAAACATGTTATCAAAGTCTACTTCTATTTCATTTACTTTCACTAGCACACTGGAAAATTCACTGCATATATCTGTTTCGTCAGTTATGTTCACTGAATCGGAATCTAATTCAAACATGTCCTTGCTTAAATATATTTCTTTATATTTTGCAGACCTTAATCCTAGCAAACACTGCACTCTTATCTACTTCTCAGCTTCAAAAACTTTCAAAACAGATACATTATAATTGGCCCCACATAACTGTCTATTGGAATCATAGTTGCTGGAGAACGAAGGAACACAGCAATGCCTTGGCATCTGAAATTAAGCCTAGCTGTAGTTGTGGTTGTCGTACTTGTGCAACGTAAAATAAAATAACACAATCATTCTGCTCTTTCAAACTACTCAATTTTAAAAATATAAACAAAGAATGGCTTAAAAAACGGTGTGGATTATCACTCTTATACATACTGCAACATGAGAAAACTCACCTTTGCCGTAAATTAATGCCCTTCCAGGATGCCAAATAGCGTGTAGATTAATTTTTTAAACTACAACACATAAAATATCTTCAGTATACTTTGAATTTTAAACAATGCCATCAAGTTAATTCACGCTCAACACAATATATAATGATACACCACGTTAGACTTGTTTACAAATTACGAACACAGAAGTCACATGCTTGACTCCAAGCTACGTTGTCGGATCTCCAATGTCACGGCCTCAGTAAAGTTCGACCTTGATATTCTCTCAGCTGATGAAATATGTGACTTATAGGTCCTGTTTATAGCATAATTTGTTTTGGATTTGATTTATATAATTCGGAAATGTTAGGTAAAAATTGGAATGTATTTAATATTTACTATAACAGTCAGACACCTTGCTGAATGTCCATCGTTGCAGACGGCAGTAGAGAGGGACTCGGGTTCAATTCTATGTCAGAACTTGTGTTTGAGCCATATCTGGTTAATTTCTATAGTTAGATAATCGTTTGTGATTCTCTCAACACACACCACTTCATATAAATACATCACACCACACTAGTAACCACCCCAGAAACACTCAATAGTGACTGCTTCACTCCCCGCTGTCTTGGCATCAGGAAAGGTACCGACCGTAAACCAGGGCCAAATCTATGTGTGACATACCCAACCTCATCGGAACGTGAGTTTAGTGGCGTTTTCTTATAAAAGTTGATTGATCATATTCTTCTTCTCCTTCATCCACTTCCTTGGAGTTTTTCTCACTTCCTTGCGGTCGGCACCTGCTGTGGATCTGGCAGAGTTTTACAGCCCGCTGCCCCCTAACTGTGAAGGGATGTATTTTCGATTGAGTTTTTGTGTGGAAAGTTTGTAGTGCAGGTGTTGCGCGTAAAGGAAGAAATACGCACCGTACTGAATGAGAAGAATTACTGAGTGCCCGCGCAGTACGCAGTTAAAATCCCCTGCCCGGCTGCTGCGAATCGAACCCAGAGACCTCTAAATCGAAATCCACTGCACTGAGAATTCAGCCAAGGACCTGGACTTAATTGGTAATTTGATTATAATCATATAATTCTTACATACATATAGGATGGCTCCGATTGCTCGAAGAGTATTTTCCGCAAGTCACATGAGATGAAATGCTATATACCTAATTCATTTGTATTTATACATCATGAATATAAATTTCGTTTTGGAAAGAGGTTCATTTCAACTACACCGAGCGAGTTGACATTGCGGTTAGAGATGCTCAGCTGTGAGCATGCATTCGGGAGATAGTGGGTTCGAATCCCATTGTTGCCAGCCTTGAAGATGGCTTTCCGATTTTCCACATTTCCACGCCAGGCAAATGCTGGAGCTATACCTTAATTAAGGCCGTGGCCACTACCTTCTTAATTCTTCCCCTTTTCCATCATTCCGTCACCGAAAACCTATGTGTTAGTAGTTTTCCCTAGAGATGTGTTCCTTGAATGTACGTATTCGTAGCTTTAATAAATTTGTATCATCTTCTTTCTGTCTGTACGTGTTGTTTGTCATTTATAAAACGTTCTCTTTTCTATCTAGGATAACACATTAAAGACCGTTCTTTATGTGGACAAATGCACATGAATTCCTACCCTTACGAAGCTATTCAAGCTATTCTATTGTAAACGTTATTCTATCATTTGCTCGCATTCCAGAAACAGAAAAGAGTTCAATTAAAATAAAATGATACTTGCGGATAAATAACAAGCAGTAAAAATGCTCCGCATTCCGTGCGCATTCCACATAAAAATTCAAGAAACAATTCGAATCATTTATGGCTAGTGTACGCTACCACCTTGTTGCGAAAAAAGCATGGAGGATAAATCGTTGCTAAAAATGTGCACTGGGCTTTTCCTTTGGATTTGTGAAGGTCTTTCGTATGTTAACATTCGTTATCAAGCTGTGTTACAAGTAAGGACATTGGTTCTTATATGATGAAACTCACGCTTATAGAGGAATTAAAATCGAGCTCGATAGCTGCAGTCGCTTAAGTGCGGCCAGTATCCAGTAATCGGGAGATAGTGGGTTCGAGCCCCACTGTCAGCAGCCCTGAAGATGGTTTTCCGTGGTTTCCCATTTTCACACCAGGCAAATGCCGGGGCTGTACCTTTATTAAGGCCACGGCCGCTTCATTCCACTTCCTAGGCCTTTCCTATACTATCGTCGCCATAAGACCTATCTGTGTCGGTACGACGTAAAGCAACATAGCAGAAAAAAAGAACTGCAATTAGAAGTGAAGTTATAGTACGTGATTCGTGTACTATAACAAATATAAATTCAACCTATAGTCTATTGAAAGTAATTTTTACCATTCTATCTCAGTCTGGTTTCGCAGGACAGAATAATTAATTGCGTCATTGAAGGTGAAATAATAGAAAATTATCTACAAAGTGATGGTTAGACTCCAATTTGTATTATCTTGATTTAAGAAGGTTAGAAAAGAAGGGCATTGTTCTAATTGAACAGAGGGTTGTGGGGAGGGTTACCTTGCACAATGAGGCGTTTGGAATGAAGGACTTAACAATCTGTAGCGAAGTTGTATGGATGTATATACAGTATGTATGTATGTATGTATGTATGTATGTATGTATGTATGTATGTATGTATGTATGTATGTATGTATGTATGTATGTATGTATGTATGTATGTATGTATGTATTGAAACCGTACAGTGTCCTGTACAGCTCATGGGAATGATATGGGCCTTTCTACTCCATTAAAATTACTCCTAAAGGTCGCGTCATTGGTAGCAGTATGGGCGAAGGGGATCGAGCGGCGTCCTGCCAGAATGGAACCCGCGAAAGAGCGCTTGCCAAACAAAGGGGAGACAGAGTAAGAGCCAAGCCCCCGCGGAAATACCCTCTCAACTTGCAGAGAGAGATAGAAGGGGACGCGATGCTGGAGTAGTCAAATACGCCCCGAGGTGTGGCTTAGCTTCCCAGAGTTCCAAACCAACATAAGGAACTTCCGGTTTTTTATGCACGTGTCACGGGTGCCAACGTCGGATTTTTGCGCGTAAAGAATGGAATGATATTTTGATCCAGACATAGGAAAATTATGTGAGACACACCATTGAATAGAGCGGAATTTTCTGCGTTTCCCAGACTAAAAATATGTAATAACTTATTCAGGGGAAGAAATGAGGTCACCAGCTGTCTAGATGTAACATATCGCTAACACATGTGGATACAGTGGCTTCACCCAAGCCAAGAGTCGCGCTCGAAAGATGACTCCACCCTCCGAAGGACGCTATGAATTAATCAAAGGCGGGAAGCAAATTACATAAAAACTGCCGATCGTAGGTCCAGCACGCCTTGCTCAAATGAAAGAGGAGACAGGGGGCTACAAGATGCAATATTTAAATATCTTCAATTCTTGGCATGGAAGGAGCTCTTGTTCTTAATGAACCGTGAACGTTCACGCCCCCAGGCTTCCGGCGGGCAAGATAATATAGGCCGGGCAGGCCATCACAGAGGACAGTTGTTCTTTTACGGGTCGTTGAGAAGGACAGTGTGTCCCGCGGTGCTCCAGTTTACAGTCCGAACCCATTGACTGCGTACAAAGAAGTGTTATTGTGTCCATAGCCTTTGTGAAGTGAAATGGGAGGCCAAACGAGCCCAGGTGAATTGTCTCTGTGCTGTGTGTCAAACTAATTAATCCGCGAACATAATTTACAAACAAGTATCAGAATTCGGCTGAGACAGTGCCGGCTTTAATGAGTCAGTGAAATTCATAATTGGGCATCACCCAAAGTGTTACTCTGAATCAGGGGCTCGAGTCTCGTGAGCCACCCGATACCTGCTGTGGACGCGCTCGCCGTAATTTGAAAGACCGTCTTATTCGTGGTGTAAACTCTGAAAATAGAGGACGTGTGACGAGTGTAAAGTGTTACCCATTTGGATTACTGTAAGATTTCAGCTGTGAACGAGTTCCCCAGGATGTCGGACTTGTACGGACCAGGGATGAAGGACTGCACGCCCGCCACCTACCGCGTGGTCATGCAGTGCTAAGAACTTCACCATGGGTCTCCCGTGGAAGGAGAAACAACGGCCACCAAACAGATGAGTGATGTCCAAATTTAATTTCTAAGCATGTCACATAACCCGGGGATAGGATTAGCGTTCTTTTGTAAATATCAAAATGTTGTAAGTTAATGCATGTCCTATATGGAAATTTTATTGATTTTTATAATGTTGAAGTAAATTCAAGGCAGCTAAATTCCCGGACGACTCATATTCTTTCTTAATGATTAGCTTATCGTGAGGGTTATATTTCTAGTAATCTGTAGAATGTCCTAGCAAATATGGGAACAAGGTTAGGAGAATATTTGAGTTTCCCATAGGGGTGGTTGGAACAATAGTGCTGGCGAGCAGGGAAAACCATGTCAAAATGTTGGTAGTTACTGTCCCACGTAGCTGTCGTAGATGCCGGGGAAACTCATGGGTCAGTCAGACAATGCATGCCTAGCTTACACATCTAATCAGTACATGTACAGCAAGAAAGAAGAAATCCCGACCGAGAGAGGTATATGTGTGTATATGTGTGTTATTTAGGTAGGTGTGTGGAACCATGTGCAAGTCTCGCGTGATTTTTGGATTAATTGGCCAGAATGGTTTGGAGTGTTTTCTTTAAATCTATAGCCGGGGTGAGGCCCAGAGGCAGGAGTCTCTAATCTTTGGTCAGAAGATTTAAATATAAGTATAGTTCCTGTGGCAGGAACGAGGGGTCATGAGAGCCATATGCCCAAGGGAAGAAGATACGCGATATGAGACGTAGTGAGAGGGCCGAATGCCCGAGTAATTTTACGATGAAATGGGTTAGAAGTGATTGTGCCCACAGACGGCGCTCAGCGATAATAATGAGAGAGAATAAAAGAGTATTTATGGGAATTCCACGATAATATGAATAAGCAAATGAAATGGGCCATGGATATGTGTCCCCGAGACGAGAGGGTGAACGTTTGAGGGAGAGAGGAATCTGGCGTGGCCAGTGAATGAGAAATGGCCGTGCTAAGTGAATGGCCGCCCGTCTTTTCCTTTTTTTTGTGAATGTCTGGCTCTCGCCCTCGTGACAAAAGGATCCCGTGTCCCATTGTATTAGGACTTGGGGCCCGGGTCTGCCCGCGTTCTTTTGTTTGGTTTAAATGGCTTAGCTAAGAATACTTGTATAATGATAATATCACGGTGATTTTAAAAGGTATTTTATAAATGAGTAGGGATCTCCCCCAGATATCCGGCGATATGAGATTGTAGCTATTCTAGGGATCTACAGAAACCCACAGTACCTCTCGGTCGGGAGTTGGCCAGTTCGATTCTGGATTATGATAGCGCCCTTGAGCGAGCTGCTCCAGGCTTGCGCCTTGGGCCGGAGACAGTGATAACCATGCTGTTTCTTTCTAGGATTGGCTCTCCTTTGTGTATGAAGTGTATATATCCATATATCAGTGTATGTTTCGTAATTATGTGCATATATTTTTGAGTTCAAACAGAACCTATATGCACGTTGTGTGGTCTTGGTGATAGATGAGGAGTCCGGGGTTTAGCTAAATGGTATGTGTGTTTGTTTGTGTATCATGTAAATGTTTCCTGTAATTTGATAATGATGTAGCGTAGGCCCCGGTTATGTTCGTTCTTAGAACAGCTAGTAATATTTGTGAATAGGGACATCAGATCATCTCACGGTGTGATCGACAGAATAATATAAAAATTTCATGAACGGTCTGAACTAATGAGGAAAGATGAACGATAGCAAGTCGCAAAACCTCAATCATACCGTTATGCAGACGACGCCCATGGGCGATTCGTATTTTTAAAGTGATTATTATTTTCGTTTCCTCCCAGAGATCCTACTTTCATATTATAGACATAAGGCTCCATCTTAAGTATTTGTTTTCTTCTTTCGAACGTACCACTCCCCCAAGTGCTCAGGCTGCCGGGCCGGCACAGAAAGTAGGAAGGGGAGCGGTTCGAAGCTCGTTAAGCAATTCGACCCGCTCTTCAATCCAATCTCATCCGTGGGTGTTTACCCCGTTACGTGGAGGCATTCTTATGCGTGGGTCATCCATTCGAAGCCCGGAAGGGTGTAGTATGTATGTACGATTCCTTACCTATGAACACAGTATCATCACTGAGTAACACTGATCGAATACTGTTTCGAATTTTCGATAATACTGAGTGAGTTGATGCACAGTTCGTGCCGTGCAGCTGCTAACTTGCATACGGGACAAAGGTTGATTCCAACCCTACTCTCATGGAGTGATTATTGTCTTAAAAGGGAAGTACAGCTGGACATCTATCGTCTATTAACACGAATCAGAAGGTAAAGACGACGAAGTCTGCCCTTAAGGAAAATTCAGGTATCGGTCAGAAAATGGCAAGGGCTACGAAGGGCATGAAAATGAGAGACTGCCTCGCAAGCCTAACACCGCCGTCATTGGAAAAGAGAAAGAATCGAGCTAGGGTGGCTGGACAGGAGAGGTGAATGTGATGAGCCTGACATACGTAAGTGGGGGCAATGTCAGAATCAGCTAGGTTTACCATAGCGTCGAAGCCATGCTCTCGAGATGAGAGCCCATGTTTCCCATGAATCATTCGCCTCTTAAGACCGGTAGGGGTTATCGCGAATATATTCTACAACCCCTAATCAATGGAGAATGAACAGATTACACCCTTTTACAACCCGGGTAACTACTTTGAACAAGGAAATTCTACCGCCAATTCTCGTTTCGGCCTCATTGTTAACAAAAATTAATGTGATCATCTGCTATATCCTATCTCTGAATCCATAATCTCTTAGAATGAACAAAGTAATATTCCCTTGGTGTTTTGTCGTATGCCTTCTCTACATCTTTGGTTCATGGTGTGGTGTGTAGTCACGTCCTAGTTCGTGAACCATGGGCAACGGCTGAGGGGCCTAGTAAGTGGTCCTGAGTGTCTGGATACCGGTTGCTACGGAATGGGAGTGGGCATCTCGAACGTATTCTAAGTCGTGCCTTCCTTGTGCTCACGCGGCTAGGACTATACAATCCACCGGGGGTCCCTAAAACTTGGACTTTGTGTAAGTAGGGTAGCACCCTGCTTCACGAATTTATCGAGCTCAGAACATGTTAAGCAAGCCTCGGACCGGAAGTAACGAAGTCCCACTCCCATTTGACAAGAGAGGGACTCCTTGGAAACAACATGACGAACAAAATGGAATTCTATTGGGAGCTATCAATATTAATGGGGCTTATGGAAAAAAAAGTAGAACTGTCTGAGTTACCAAAAAGGATGCACCTGGATTTGCTGGGAGAAATGATATTCGGGTAATTGTACTTGACATGTGTTAATATGGGAAGGGTAGAGTGTGGGGTAGAGCTGTTCATCAGGAATACTGTTGCACGCAACATAATTTCTGTTAGGCACGTAAATGAGCGAATAATAATAATTTCGTATGGCTATGTCTAGCCGGGTGCAGCCCTTGTAAGGCAGACCCTCCGATGAGGATGGGCGGCATGTGCCATGTGTAGGTAACTGCGTGTTATTGTGGTGGAGGATAGTGTTGTGTATGGTGTGTGAGTTGCAGGAATGTTGGGGACAGCACAAACACCCAGCCCCCGAGCCACTGGAATTAACCAATGAAGGTTAAAATCCCCGACCCGGCCGGGAATTGAACCCGGGACCCTCTGAACCGAAAGCCAGTACGCTGACCATTCAGCCAACGATTCGGACAATGAGCGAATGATGTGGGTAGATTTGGCACTTGGAGGAATTAGGACGAGAATTCTCTCAGTGTATACACCATGTGAGGATGCAGAGGAGGATGGAGTTGACAAGTTTCATGAATCATTGGGTGACATGGTAGTCAGAGTCAACATCAAGGATAGGATAATGGTAATGGGCGATTTCAATGCGAGGGTTGGAAATAGAATTGAAGGACACGAAAAGGTGAGCGGTAAATGTGGGGAATATATGGAAGCTAATAAGAATGGGAAACTTGGACTTCTGTGCTAGTATAGGTTTAGCAGTCACGAATACATTCTTCAAACATAAGGCTATTCACTACTACACATGGGATGGTATAAGTAACAGATCCACTCGAATGGGGCATGCATGAGGATGAAGGAACTTGGCCGTAAAGAGGAGTGGGAATCGAATTTTGACATGAGTGAGACACGTTACCATACACTATGGACCTAGCTTCAAATATCACACGCTTGCTAGTGGTTCGGTATTGTCCTAAATTGTTCCCAAAGCAGAAAATAGATCAGAGTGGGAGGAGGCTCCATTTAACATTCATATATATACCTGGTGAGGTAGGATGGATCATTGTATAAAATCTGCTTAATAAATACCTGGAAGTCTTTTAATTTAGTGGAAGTCTACCGTTCAAGTTATAGACACAATAGAATACAAACAACAGCAGGTTGTATGTTCACAATGGAAAGCTCTCAAACACTCTCAAATAACAATGTTCGTTCTTCTTCATATATCCATTATAATAAAAATATACCCACGCAGTATATGGACTAAAATTTTACTAAATAATATTTACATTTCTAAAGCACGAGTGATATAATACGCTCTCAACGATGAGCTGAACTTCCAGGCGATGTTAGAGGGAGCGCAATTTACCCTCGTGCGTTAGCTCGGTCTTTGAGCATCTAGACAGACAATGGCTGCACTTTGGTGCTCAGCGTAGAGAATGTTTAGAGAAATGTCTATTTAAATGATAAGAGGAAACAAAGTCAAACCATGTCCTCTCTCAGAGGGTTAAAAACACAGGGCAAAGGTCTAAAACAGTAGTTAAGCAGAAATGAAACACTCTTCTGTTGTAGGATTGTATGCAGAATTCCTCTCAGCGATTATCGGTGATTCAAAGTTGTATAATGACAAACGCGCATGTTCATGATGCTGTGGTTGATTTCTAAGCTAAAATATCTATATATATAAAATAAAAGTTGTGTTTGTACATTGCTCAGAATTTAAAAATAATGGTATTTCTGTATCGGTCATGTCCATAATAACAAGAAAATGTACTTTTTACTTTTCCGTAATTTCTGTCTGTCTGTCTGTCTGTCTGTCTGTCTGTCTGTCTGTCTGTCTGTCTGTATGTATGTACACGCATCACGAGAAAACGGCTGAAGAGAATTTAATAAAAATCGGTATGTAGAGTCGAGGGGTGAGCCGCTACAATCTAGGCTATAAATTATTTTATTCACGCTGAGTAAAATGGTAGTTTAGGGGAAGGCGTAAAATTAAATTATCAAATATTTATATTATTAGTGGTCATATCGATAAATACTACATAACTAAAGTTATATAGAATTAAATTTCTGATCATTTACGCCTTATGCATTTTTACCGTACCGGCTATGATAACACAGATATTCATGAATTTGGATTTTTCTTGCTAAGTCCATATCAACGCCGAGCCCCGACAAAATGGGTAAACAGAATTTAATGAAAATCGGTGTATAGAGTCAGAGAATAAGAAACTATAGTTTAAGCTATAAACAATGTTATTCACCCTGGGTGAAATGGTAGTTTAGGGGAAGGAATCTAAAATTTAATTTTTAAATACCTATGTTGTTCTTGGTCCTATGGAAAAGTACTACATAACAAAAGTTATAGAGAATATAATTTTCGATCATTTATTATTCAGTTTTAACGTACTGACTATGATAAAAGTGGTATTTCAGAACCGGAAGACAATTAATAATGTGAAGGCCTACAATATCGAAAGCGCGTAGCATAGATCAACAATAACATCAGGCCTACACTGACCGTTGTTTGTTGTAATGTTCTTTGTCTTTTATGCTGACATTCAACTCCGTACCGAGTATAACAGCCTAAAATATTGGCGGTAAATAGCTGAGGATTTAGATAACTTTCTTCTCTAGCATGCCAATCCTCTGGTTCATACATTTTCTGATACTGCTGTTTTGAATGAGCAATGTGCGCACTTAAGTCAGAGGCTCAGTTAGTAGTAGTAGGAGTAGTAGTATGAACTGGTCTGGAATTACAATTTAGCCCTATTCCAAATTATAGTACCACAATTCACTAAATAACTCAAAATTTAACCCTGAAAAGAGCCGTTTCTTAGGAAAAGCTTCTTCCTCTTCACTTTCATTAAATCTACATTAATTTTATTTCCAAATTAGCAGCAAAGATGTGG
This sequence comes from Anabrus simplex, assembly GCF_040414725.1. Classification (NCBI taxonomy): domain Eukaryota; kingdom Metazoa; phylum Arthropoda; class Insecta; order Orthoptera; family Tettigoniidae; genus Anabrus; species Anabrus simplex. The sequence goes on from NC_090265.1 coordinate 1,269,462,101, forward strand.
TTTCTTCTCTGGCTTGGAGGAAAAATTGCCTCCAAG